>NW_026585644.1:31754705-31779809 GCF_907164565.1 Psammomys obesus
GAAAGGAAAGGAAAGGAAAAAGGAAAAAGGAAAAAGGAAAAAGGAAAGGAAAGGAAAGGAAAAGGAAAGGAAAGGAAAAGAAAAGAGGAAAGGAAAGGAAAAGAAAAGGTCCATGTTTAAAGCATGTAAGTTGAAGGACACAAGCTATCCCTCTGGCTATTTGCAGGACAAGATCTGATAAAACAAAATATTCTAAAGTTCTTCTCTAACTACTTGTGGGTGACAAACAGGCCTTATTTGCTTTTTTTTTTTTTTTTGAGACAAGGTCTCATGTATCTCAGACTAGCCTCAAACATGCAAGGCAACTGATACTACCAATGAGCTGCAGACTCAGCACCCAGTTTTTCTAATCTTAAATCTTGACAGCGTTGTTCAGTTACTTAGTACAAAAACTATGGAATTAGCATGTATGTGTTACACATACATGCATGCAGGTAAAACATTCATACACATTAAATCTTTTAAAAATGGACTTAGAGAAATAACTTTTCTTCTTTCTCCTTTAAGACAAGCGAAATCACATACTTTATGGATGAACTAGGCACACTTACCTCTACAAGCTGCGTTTTATCATAATCTTTACGATGGCGGTAGATGCACTGACTAAGAAGGGAATACAATCTCTCAAGCTGATCAACTGTCAAGTTGTTGCTTTTATCTACCAACAAATCAAGCAATTTCTGGGTGTGGAGGAGACATACAAAAAAAGAGAAAATTACACAAATTATATTCAAATGCCTACACAACAGGCATCACAAGACATAAAGTGACACCTATGGTTAGATGATTCTAGACTTTAGTTTACTAACTAATTTCAAACCCTCAAAATAAACTTAATTCCTAGTTAGGAGAAGTCCTGGGACACTTATCCCTAAATTAAAGTAACAACTGCCAAAATTATTTTTATTAAACTGCTTTACAAATATCCAAATATTATTTCAGTCATTGAAAATGGACTATGAAGAGCTAAGCATACCTTCAATCTCTCGTGATCAACTACCAGAGGTGGCACAGGCTCAGATGGCTCTTCTGGAACCAGTTCCAGGCTGGTTGTTTTTGCCTGCTCTACAATTAATTTACGATATTTTTTTACTTTAGAAGCACCTACAATTGAGAAGGGGACAATATACTATAGTCAATAAAAGTAAAAGAATGATTAAGTAAATATAAATTCTTTTGCCCATGACAAAATTTCATTTTGGAGTAAATAACAATGTGTGCGTTGTTTTTTTAAATGCTAGTTTATTTTGGGATGCTTTCTCTTTTTTAAGAATAAATAATCCAAATTAAAGAGAACTAAACCAAAGTAATACTGAACTATCACGTGATACATATAATCCATGAACAAGAAATAGAAAAACCACCTTGACTCTAAGCACTTGCTTAAAGGGTAAGAAATGACTAGTCAATAAAACCTTTGCTCTGCAAGCATGAGGACTTGATCTTGGATTCCCAACACTTCAGCTACAAAGAAGGTTATGCTACATGTGCCGTACTGCAGCGCTGTGGGAGACAGATTTACGATCAGTGCAACTTGCTGGCTACAAATTCACCTCTAGTTCAGTGAGAGATCCTGTCTTTAGGGAATAAGGTAGAGAGTGACAGACCAAATGCTTGTTGTCTTCCCCTGGTTTCTGAGCATGAAATGGGAGTGAGTAACTGCACCTACACAACATACAGCACACGTGCACATACACATATACACACACAGATACAAGACTTTGAATATTTTTCTACTTCTTAATTTTACTACAGAGCTTAGGAAACTGGCAGGATAAAGAAAAAAATTTTACTGTGGCCTAAATCCCAAACTAAAGCTGTGTATTCCACACAATTTTACAGACCATGTCACAATTTCAAGACAGCCTAGTATAGGAAGAAAACCTATTCAGATAGGAAACATACTCAACAGGACAGATTTCCAACTCATCCCATCCCACTGTGCAGTAAAGAATGGTAAGAAAAGATGAGCTTGATAACGTTTACTTCCTTTTCTGATTTTTCTTAAGCAGATCATACTGTCATGAGAAGGCAGGGCTTGTAGAATGCTCTGATTTCCTAAGAGCAAGGTTAAGTAACAATGAGTCCTACATCCTTTCCACTGCTGCCATTTAATTCAATGAGTCTTAGCTGGACCTGAGATACTCTAACAATGACCACCTACAATAAATACACTGCAGCACATTAGTAACCAGGAAAGGCAGCTACTTATTACTAATCCCAGCAACAAAACATTCTGAAGTTTAATTTACAAAATTAAAAATCAGGCATGGGGAATTAACTCAAAGTTGCATAACTAAATGAATAAGAGAATGGCTTAATCTCAGTTTGTATGACTTTCTAATATACTAGACTATTCTGATAGCCAAATCTCTGCCTGTCCCAGCACACCCTACCAATTCTCCTGCTAGAATTCTGCCATTGTTACACATGTGAAGTGACTTGGCTTGTAACTGCAAAGCTTTTAGAATAAGAGTGACAATCAGACAGACGGAAGAAGAGTAAAAAGCCAAGAAAGCAGTGCATCTGGACCATGAAACCTCTGAAACTTTCAGTAAAATTGAGCGTGTTCACAGTTACTTATGGGATGGGCTAAAAAATGTTAATGGCCACTCCCCTCTAAGAATCTGTTACTGCTACTAGAAACCAGACAAAATATCCAATGAATTAACTCTGGAATTTAAAGCCTCAGAAAAAAAAATGTTTAAAAACTTTAGCTCTACCTTCTTTATCCAGTTCTGTATCTTTAACCTCCACATCAGGACCAGGTTCAATCTTCTCATTACTGCTACATTCCAGTCCTTCTAGTTTCTCAGGATTATCTCCATGATTTTCATTCAAAGTTTCTGGTTTGTCTTTTAGCTGTTCCTCCAAAGGAATCTTTTGTTCAGAACTAGATTTTTCTCCACCACCAGGAAGAGGAATTCTTTCAGGAACTTTGCCATTCTGACACTCGAGAATGGGAATTCCTTCAAAACTGTCAGTGGAGGCCTCCCCATTAAGACAGGTGCCTTTAAGGAAGGATTCTTTCCTAGATGTCTGCTCTGGATTGAGGGAACTGTTGCTGCGGATGAGCAGAGACTCATTTGAACTTTCCTCTTCAGTTGATGCAAAGTTCTCTTTGGTGCCCGCTCCGCTATTCAGCCTCTGGCCCTGGTCCATATCCATGATGTCACATGAAGATTCATCATTGGTCATAGATAAGTCTCCAGTCTCTTCTCCATTTTCCTCATGGCAGTCAGTGCTTACCTCAAACTCTCCATTCTCCAACAACTTCCTGTCCTCTGTATGGTCATAGTCTGCAAACTTGGTGTCCTCCTCATCTTTCTTTAAATTATTGACTTTCCTTTTCTTAATAATTCCTTTGCCCCACTGTGATCGCCGCCTTGATTTTCTCCGAACTCGAACTGTTTTATAAAAAAGCGAGGGGGGAGGGGAGCATGTATAATTTAGAGTATAATGTCTATTTTACATTATAGCAGACCTCCTCCCCCCAAAAAACCCATACTGGTCAAAATACAAACAAAAATTCTTGGCACTGAGTATTCATGCTAATTCTCACAACCTGTAAGTAAAATGAAGTTAAGATGTATTTGGATGAATGCAAACTTTTAAAACTTTACTTACTGTATGAGTTTGCTTGGTATTAACCTTTTCTACTGCAGATTCTACTTTATAGCCATTTCTAACTTTCAATACTCAGGGACTAACCATATAATACAGTTAGGGAATTATCATATTACCAAGCCAACCAGAAAGTTTAGGGCCAGAGCCTTAGATTTCTACCAGGAAGGTGAGTGTGTTGCCTGAAAGATCACACAAAGATAGCATCTCAACTATGGAGGAAAACAACAACAACAAAAACCCCATAAGCTAAAGTTGTAGCACCCAATAATTATAGGGATCCCAACAAACAAACAAACACTCTGTTGCCTCTCTTTCCAAAAAAAGGTATCACCTATAAGATGCACAGAAGCACAATAGGTTATGCGAACAATCTGGTTAGCAAACTATTAACCGTTTCCTCTAATACAAATGGTTTACCCAATAGTCAACTCATTACAAAGGTATCTCTGAATATGAAGAATAATCAAGCCTTTTGCTATTAAGGCAACAACATCAACAAAATGTCAAAGATAACCATTTGGTCAGTTATTTGGAAAAGGAGACCTATAAAAGCTGTATTAGGTGACAGAAATTATCATAGCTCTTTGAATAGATAGTTGGGCTTCCAGATGATAAACTAGAGCCAAGGGTTTTGATCTCCTTTATGTGTATTAGAGGTAGCTGGTGAAGCAGTTTACTCCACTGGTACAGCTCTTTATTAACAATGTATAGTGGGTTCGCATACCACTTTAAGCCTTTAAACCCTTTCCAAGAGTAGGTATGGATACATTTTGTCATTATTATTCACTATGTAGCAACTATCATCTCCAAAATTCAATTTATTTAGTCATTTGGCTCAAAATTTACTTTTCCTTCAAAATTCAATAATTTAAAATTTTCTTTTCATGCTTTCTCTTCTATTTCTATTTTGTAATTTATAGTTTTATGCTAATTAGCATAAGGAGGAAATTTTCTAAGTCTAATATTAGAAGCTGACACATAGGCTTAGGTGACAGACCTCTTCAACAACCTCATTAGCTAAGCTAATATAGTCCACATTAGAATGAAAAAAAAAAAAAAAAGATGGCCATGTTGCTCCAAAGATGTAAGGCTTTCACTATGTGAACAACTAATTCTCAACAGTAACCATTCTCATTTTCAGCCATGAAACGAAAAATTGTAAGAATTCTCACTCTACTTTTTAAGCCATGAAACTCCAAAGCAAGAAAAACCTGAACTCTGTTCAATCTAGAGGTAGTTTTGTAGCACACTAGACAAAGGCCACTGAAGCAAGTATACTTCTTAGTCTTTCATACTGGTTAATAAGAAAGAGTGTGCAGGCCCCACTTCAAACACTAGCTGGGCAACACAACCTAGAATCCATTTTGGGGAGGGGTCACATAAGCACTAACACAGAACTTTTCGTTTGGGTGGATGCTTCTTCACACTATGGATGTGATAGTTCTATATGTGTATGTGGATCAAATCTTTGACATACCAATTCCTTTCTTTACCTAGGGTGCGCTATTGAAAAACCCACTTAGGAACACAATTTTTGTTGTACCACCAAGACTGTTTCCAAAGCTAAGACCTTAGAAAAGCAGCTATTCCTTTGGGACATTAGAGTTAAGATTTGAGTGTGCTAACCTAAAACAGACAAATGGTGTGTTACATGTGCCATCTACTGGTAAAACAAAATCCCACTACAGATTTTAAAAGCATTTTTAATATTTAAAGTACTTAAACCTCTTTAAAAGGTTTTTTTGTTGTTTTGCCCCCTCCCTCCCCTTCTTACCTCTGTGTGTGAATGTGTGTGCACATGTGCATGCACTCATGAGAGTGCATGGGAATGTGTTTCATGGACATGCTTGCCACGGCATGCATATCAAAGGACAACTTTCAGTAGTCATTCTCTCCTTCCTTCCTATGGGTTCTGGGAATCAAATTCTGGTTATCAGGCTTACCCAGAAACCACCTTTCTCTGCTGAGCCATCTTGCCTGCCTTAGCCTAAAACTTCTTAAAGCGAATATTCAATGTATTCTCATTAGTAGGCATTAGTATCAAACTCAGACTAAAAAGGATTTCAAAGTTTAAATGAAAGTACAATGTTACATAATGGGACACAATCTGACACGCAACTAGGCCAAATAGCTTCTATTCGTTTCATAGCAACTAAATGCATCATTAAATCCTTTTTCAAACCTGCTCCATATGAATGCTACTTATTCAAAGAGGTCAAGGTTTTTTTTTTTTTTTTTTTAAAGTAGGTAGGTGCAGCTCTCAGACCTCATCAAAAAAGTTTCTTTGTGCAGCTGATGGCTAACACAGAAACTTACAGCTGATTCAAGGGCAAAGACTAAGACTAAGTATCAATGGAGTGCTCAGCCACAAATAAGATATCTGTACCACATTCCCTACTTCCCTACCCTCCTACACCTCCCAGCTCAGGGACCACTAGAAAAAGAAGGTGGAAAGGTTGCAAAAGCCGAGGGCAGGGAGAATCAGAGCAAAACAATGTCTTCTGGACATTTCAGGGCTACTGCACTCATGAACTCAAGGTGGCTTTGTTGTCTGTACAAGATCAAGCCATGTAACACTGCAGCACAGAGGCAGGCGGGGCTCAAGAGCCCACATCCCTAATTGAGGAGCTATTGACAGTTGCTCTTCCTGGAAGAGGAAGAGTCAGGTTTTTTCAAGGGTGTAGCCCCTGGTAGTTCCCCTGTGCTCCAGTGGATAGCATCAAACACAGAACAAATAGACTTGGTGAGTTATGTTTTAAAACAGGAACATGAAGTTCAAAAGAGTTGGGAGTAAGGAATGGATCTGGAAGGAATTAATGAGAGGAATGGGGTAAATAAGATCAGATTACACTGTATGAAATTCTTGAAGAATTAGTAAAAATATCATATTGTTTAAAAGTGGGTACGATTCATTCCTTCAAATTCACTATCATTTGGTAAAGAGCATACTATGGCCAGCTTTATTGGCAGAGCAATATCATCACATTTAGATCAGAAGAACAGCATTTTATCTTTCAAGGCAGGCTACCTTTAATGAAGCATGAAGACCCTATCAAAAAGATGTTAGGTTTATTAACATCTGTCTTTCACAAATATTACAGACCAACAGTAGTAAGTTTTCTGAAGATCTAGAAACTGAATTTTCCTTCCAAATACATCACACAAAGACAAGATAAATTCTCAACTTATCAAAATTGAGAAATTTCTCAATTTCTTGGATTTCTCAAATTCAGCATAAAATAGTCCCTTAAAGGACCAAATTTCGTACTGCCAAACCATCCATTTCTGCATGATACTCATTGCACTTCTCACAATAAAGAGAACATTATACAGGGAGTGGGAAATAAAGACTAAACGGACAAAAGAATCTATTGTCTCCATATTTCTAACCAGAATCCACTGTTTGACACCAAAAATATTTCAAGTGTTTCAGTTATCAAAAAACAAAAAGTATTAAATATAGAAAATAGCAAATTTTTGTTCTAAATCATACTTTACAAGCTCTTCTCTGGATAGACAGGACTAAAGAGCTATGAACAAAGAGCAGTGTTGTTTGTGGGCCTACCTTAGCCTCAGCTAAAGCCACTCTTGGGCAACATGCTCACAAATACTCACATGCACACTTATTTGCAGAGTTGTGCCAAGCATCTATTGGGTTTCTCTGTTTGTGCCGAAACGCCTCTTCCACTCTAGTCTCTGTCTTACGTGTACTAGCGCCATGAGGAGTTATTTGTTCTGCTGTCACTGATAAGCCTGCAAGCAGCAAATACCACTACCTAGTTAGATGTTCCGAGTTGCATAAACCAATAAAGTTAGAAAAATCTGAAATATAAAACTGTTTTAAAGTCATTAATTATACCTGGAGAGTCTGTAATTCTGGTGAAATTAGTGTCTTTTAAGATGAGAAAGTAACTTGATATAAAAATCATAAAAATGAAAATACCTGGCAGGCCACTCTTATCCTTAATGCCCAAACTAGCCCTATTTTTCACTCATTTTAATTCCAAGAGATGTATTTCACAATATGACTGTGAGATATTAAGACTGTGTATAGTCTAAAAGTCATGATTTCTGCTATCTTAGAATGTACAAGAGGAGTACAGGGTCATCAAACTACACTCCTATGAACAGGTTCAACCTAGCTTGCTGCCTGTCACACCACAATGCCCCATGTTTCACTCCCTAGCACCATCTTCCTAGGAATAACCATTTCATCTCAATTTTCTTCACTAGAACCTTTTTTCCATGTGAACATTAAATGTTTCTCACAGTTCCCTATAACTTAGCTTCTTAACTTATTCTAATCTACAAAAAGCATCCCTTGGGTATATGGTTTTTAAATGATGTTATATAATAATATATCTTTAGTTCCTATTTCTTACTCGGCATATTTCTACCTGCCTATACCTGGTATCTCCAATAAGGCATCCTAAAAATAGGTCAAATTAAAGATAAATGGTTCATCTTTACACACACAGTTTATCTTCTATATTCCCTATTTCTACTGGCAGAATTGGTATCTGCTCATTCATTCAAACAGAAATACTCTTTCCCTTCAAAGTACCCTCTACAAGGCTGGGCTATAACTCAAGTTGGCAGAGTGTTTGCCCAGTGTATACAAAGTCCTCAGTTTGTTCCCTAGCACTACGAGTGGTAGCACAGGTCTGTAATCCCAGCTTTTAGGAGGTAGAGAGAGAAAGATAAGGTTATCCTTGACTACATAGTGAATTTGAGGGCAGCCTGGGCTATATGAGACCAATTCTCAGAAAGGGGGTGGGAGAGGAAGAAAGGAAGGAAGGGAGAGAGGGGAGGGAGGGATGAAGGAAGAAAGGAAGGAAGGAAGGAAGGAAGGAAGGAAGGAAGGAAGGAAGGAAGGAAGGAAGGAAGGAGGGAAGGAAGGAAGGAAGACAGTGTTCTCTACACATGCATCACTCATATGCTAATCTTGTTTAGCTCCATACTTCATTAATTAAAATGTACACTACCTCAACACCTTTTCCCCTAGCAGTTTATATAACATAACAATCACCCATTTTAAGCATAAAATTGTTTTTAGCAAATGTACATTTTTGTAGCCACTCACAGAAATCTAATTTGAAATGCCTGTCCAGCCAGCCACTCCTGTATGTTTATCTCAACACACTTGGCAATTTAAAAGAGAGGACCACATTCAGTAGATGGACTTTCATTATTGCCTAATTTCACATAACACATAAGTCCTGTGTCATTTTATGGAAGTACTTTGCTGAGTAACATGACTATGGATGCACTATGCTTTGTTATTCATTAACCAGTTATTTGTGTTATTTCCAGTTTTTATTTATTATAAATAATGTTCCTTCCCCCTAATGGGGGAGCAGCCTTGCCAGGCCACAGAGGACGACAATGTAGCCAGTTCTGATGAGACCTGATAAGCTAGGGTCAGATGGAAGGGGAGGAGGACCTTCCCTATCCGTGGTCTTGGAGAGGGGCATGGGAGGAGATGAGGGGGGTAGGATTGAGAGGGAATGAAGGAAGGGGCTACAGCTGGGATACAAAGTGAACAAACTGTAATTAATATAAAAAATAAAAATTTAATTAAAAAAATAACGTGTCTATGAATATTCATGTACATGTTTCATGTGGGCATATACTCATTTTTCTTGGATAGATTCCAAGAAAGAAAGCTACTAGATAATGCAGCAAATCTATGCTTGCCTCTGTGGAAACTGAAACATTGTTTTCCAAACTGGCTCTAAATAAATCTTTCAATTTTCCTGAGAACTGAGAACATGCTATTTCTTGCTGCTAAAGTGAGCTAACCAATTCATTCCACTGCTTAAGATCCTTCAATGGATCTACTGCCACTGGCATTTCTCTCCCTCCTACTGAAGTTCCTCAAGGACACAGCTGTATCCAATAAATAAACCATATGCTCATTCTGTGTCTCTAATTCAAAAATTATATATAAATGTTAACAGACTAGGGAAAATATCTGCAAAACAAAGTTTTACGTACTGGTATTAGATGTGAAGTAAAAACTAAAATCTCTTCAGCTATAAATGTAGATGTAATGTGTAAATCATTTCATAACAGAAATCACTGGTCAATAAAGTTGTAATCCACTAAAGAAATTTCTCCAAGAAACACTTTATTTCTCTAACATGCACCACTGCACCCAAACCTTCACAGGTAAAGTTTTGAAATATCCTTGAGAATTTACGTGACCTATGTCAGTATCAGAAACTAATAAATAGAAAGCTGTTATTGGAAACAAAGAATGCATTCTGGTGTACTTCCTGTGTCACAGGAAGATGAATATAATGAACAGAGAAGGCTTCAGCAGCAACTCTATTTCTGCAGCTTACCTCTTTTCAGTCTTGCTTCCTTAATTTCTTCACAGAGTTTATTAAACTCTGGGTCTAGCTCAGCTGCAATGATGGCATGTGCAGTGTCCTTCAGGGTACAAGCTCTGTGCCTAATAATTTTGTCTGTTAAAAAAATTGCCATAAATTTATTTTAGATACAAATGGAATGAAATTTATGCAGGATGCCTTTAAAAAGTTTTAAAAGACACAGACATTAAAATCATAAAACATTCTTAGGTAAGAAAAGATTCTCTTAAGAGGTAGGTAAAAATGAGCTACTCTATCAATAGCTTGAAAATTTGAACTTTTAAGACCTCAAAATACTAACTCTATTAGATCATTACCCCCAAATAGGGTTTATTTTTAATTTCTAAAAATTAAATAAAAAATAATTTTCAATAAAAATTTTAAAGAATCCAGATATTCACTATGTGCCCCAGAGTGGCTATAGACAAGTATCAGGCACTCAGGGGAGTATCAGCTATAGACAAGCATCAGCCAGCTCAATGGACAATGCACTTGCTGTGCAGTCTTGACAACCTGACTTCTATCCCTGGAAC
Organism: Psammomys obesus; assembly: GCF_907164565.1. NCBI lineage: Eukaryota > Metazoa > Chordata > Mammalia > Rodentia > Muridae > Psammomys > Psammomys obesus. The sequence goes on from NW_026585644.1 coordinate 31,765,240, forward strand.
TCATGTAAAGGGAGAACAGAACTAACTCCATGGAGTAGTTCTCTGACCCCTACACACTTACCATAGCACTTACACCCATACACACAAACACACACACACACACACACGAAATAAATAAAACTAAAAGGAAAAATAAAATAAAATAAAACTAAAAGGAAAACATTATTTAAGGAAAAAAAAACAGCAGAGTAACTGGTCAAAATTGTGCTAAAGAACACAAACTATTCTGAGTAAGAGAGATCTCTTTAGAAATGTGACAAAACTAGATAAATATAGAAAAAAACTACCTAATCCAAAACCTACAAAATGGTATGTAAATTGTAGGCAAGGCCAAATATATCAGTATACAACTATAATCCTAACACTTGGATCACCAGTTCCAAGCCCTGGCTATTTCACCACAAAATCTTGTCTGAAAATAACAACAACCAAAGCTGAAACTACAACACTGGCAGGCAGAAGCAGAGAGAAGTACCTTGGGTTCTAGGTATCACAGTTAGAAGTGATACTATAAAAACAGTGGCTGCTTCACAGATCATAGGAAAGACTGCATTGTGAGCAGTGCAATTTCAGTGGTGCCCTCTGGAGTTACAGGACTCCAAATGTGAAATGGTAAATAAGTACAAGATAACTTATAACAATCTGGAGAGCAAAAACCCAGAGCCCAGCATGGTGGTACACATCTGTAAGGAGATGGAAGCAGGAGGGTCAGTTCAAAGTCATGCTCTGCTATACAGCAAGGTCCAGCCTAGTCTACGCAACATGAGACCCTATCTCAAAAACCAAAAGCAAAACAAAGAATTCAAAAGACAAAATATTTACTTCTCTTTCTAGTAAAAGCATAAAGTACAAAAGATCTTTTATTTATGATATTTATGATTAGGAAGTTATAAAAATCTTGCGGAAATCTTATAAAAACATACATAGCACATATGCAACCACTGGTGTATTTCTTTCTAATATATGTTTTCTAAATGTTCATTCAACAAACACTGTTCACAATACTAGAAAAACTGAAGTAATGACTACACAGTAATGTAAAAAACAAAATCAGACATGGTTTCAACAAAATTATAATTTTCAGACTATATAGGAAAGCAGCATTAAATATTAAGTCATGAAACTGGAATGTTACCTGATAGCCAAGATAAAAACAAGTACCAGACCTTCTCCAAAGAGTTCAGGCCTTCTCCTACAATCAGTGAAAGGTCACTGAAAAACTGTGAACGAGGAAGTAGCATGACTCAACCTCATATCTTTAAAAACTCAGTCTGGCTGTTATCTAGAAATAGGATTGAGAGGAATATGCCATCCAGAATCATAATCACAAAGCTTTTTCTTGACATGAGAGAAGACCATGACTTGAGCTGGGCTGATGGTTGTGATGAGGAAGAAAGACGACAGATCTGAAATGGGCTCTCAACTATAGGGCAGGAGGATAAAGCAGATGAGGGGTCAGATAAGTATCAAAGATGACTCTCTAGCTTCTTGTTCCCTAAATGGGGAAGGGAGGGAGGAAAGTACTATTTATAAAGACACACACACAAAACCATGGAATGGACAGAGGAAGAAAGAAGGGAAAAGTTAGCTATTGCTTTTAATGAATTTAGCTTTAGGCATTATGATTTTAAGATGCTTTAAAAAATATTAGCATAAGTTCAACAATTCTCTTTATGACCAAAGAACCACAGTGATTTCTGTGACCTGCATTTGTTATATCTTCTCTTTTTTCAAAAAGATTATTTATGTATATATGTACATGTACAAGTGCCCTCAGAGGCCATAAGAGGGTGTCAGATTCCCTCATTCAATATAAAGCTAAAAGCAAATCCAGATTCTCCTGCCTCACCCTTGCCAGTGTATCCAACTCTGTCTTTAATTCATAAGTCTTTTTTTTTTAATGGGGTATTTACTGTCTATTAAATTCTGAGATATGTCTTAATGTCTTGTATATAAATTTAAGCTCTTATATTTCTGTATATGATCCACTGAGTCAACTTCATATATATAGATCATGGAATTTTGATTGCATATTGATGTCTAATTGTTGCAGCACTATTTGTTGAAAGACTCTATTTTCTTTTTGTTTCTCTACTGAATCTACTTGGAACCTCTGTCAAAAAGAAATTGACCTCTGTGTAATGTCAGACAGAATTTTGCTCAATTCCATTCTGTCTATTCCCAGACAAAAACTTGTCTGTCAGTTTTTATGCCAACATTATGCAATCTATATTACTGTTACTTGTAACTCTTGAAATAGGGTGGCATTAAGTCCTCTTCTGTGTTTTTCAACATTGTTTTGATAATAGTTACATACGCATTTTAGAATTTGCTGGTTACTGTTCATCAAATGGCTTCTGCTGGCCAGGTGTGGTGGCTCCCATCTACAGTCTCAGAATGTGGAAAGCTAAGACAACTGCCTCAAGTTCAAGGAAAGCCTGCTATTAAGAGACCTTGTTCCAGGACCAAATATATCTGGGCACAGGGTCTTTTCTGAGACTGACATTCAACCAAGGACCATGTATGGATATAACCTAGAACCTCTGCTCAGATGTAGCCTGTGGTAGCTCAGTAACCAACCAATTGGTTTCCCATAGTGAGGGGAACAAGGACTATTTCTAACAGGAACTCAATGACTGGATCTTTGGCCTCTCCACCCCCCAAGGGAGGAGCAGTCCTGTTAGGCCACAGAGGAGAGCTTTGCAGCCAGTCCTGAAGATACCTGATAAAATAGGATCAGATGAATGGGGAGGAGGTCCCCCCTATCAGTGGACTTGGAAAGGGGCAGGGTGGAGATGAGGGAGGGAGGGAGGGAGGGAGGGACTGAGGGATCGGGACATGGCTGGGATACAGAGTTAATAAAATGTAACTGATAAGAAAAAAATAAAATTCAAAAAAAAAAAAAAAAGAGACCTTGTTCCAAAAAACTTAAAAAGAGGGAAGGGTTGGGGCACAAACAACCAAATTTTGTTCTAAATGATTCCTGATATTTCAGTCATGTGATATTAAAACTATAATTTTATTCAGATTTAAAATTTTGAATCTTTATAATCTTTATAATGTTGTGTTCCAATCCATAAACACAATATATACCTTCATTTATTTAGATCAAAATTTTCCTCAGTCTCATGTCCTCCCAATACTACCCTTCCTCCCTCTTCTCTCCCTATGCCCCTAGTCCACTTGATAAAGGAAGACCCTCCTCCCCTTCTATTTGACCCTAGCCTATCAGGTCTCATCAGGACTGGTTATATTGATATAAATTGAATAAATTGTAATAAATGATAATAATAAATTTTCTTAGCCAGTTTTTATGTTTTTCAATGCATGTATTATATTTCTTTTGCTAGATTTCTTCCTATTTTATGGTTTTTGATGCTAAAATTTTATTAACTAGAACTTAATTTTTTTTTAGATTTATTTATTTGAGGTATATGAGAGTTTTTGCCTGCATGTAAATGTTTGTGTACTTATGTCTGGTGCCCAAGGAGATCAGAAAAGGGAATCAGAACTAGTGTGGATATGATGAACATACATTTTACACATCTAAAATTGTCAAAACAGAAATAAAAAATATTCTAAAAAATAAATAAACAAAAATGATAAAACTCTAGGCAGTTGTGATTTTGTTATATGTAACTGTTACAGGGTGAACTGCATCCCCTCAAAATTTATATGTTGAAGTCTGAACCCCTAGTACTTCAGAATGTGACTGTATGCAGAAATAAGCCATTCTAAAGAGGTAATTAAGGTAAAAGGGTAATTAAGGTAAAAAGAGGATGGGCTCTAATCCAAAGTGCCTGATGCCCTTTAAGAGAAAATCTAGATGCACTAAGAGTACACAAAGAAAAGGCTTCAGGAGAAGGCTGTGTAGTAAACCATGAAGACCAGTTTAGGGAGAAACCAAACTTGCTGACTCATTTCAACTAATTAAACTCCGGTACCAGGAGAAAAACTTTTGTTGTTTAGGCCATTCTTGACTGTCTTTTTTTTTTTTTTGTATGTTGTCCTAGCAGAGACAGAAATTAGTAACAGACTAATGTTACTGATCTATCACAATACTATACAGGTTATTACTGATCTATCACAATACTAATACAGGTTACACATCCTCTGTCTCAAGAGGTAGGGAGTGTCATACATTCTTATAAACCAAGTGCCCTGCTCAGTAATTAAGACATGACAGTCATAAGCACTAACAGAAATAAATATGAGTTTGGTTAAGTCTGAAACTCCTGAGGCATACTATGACAAATAAAGTTGGAAATGTACTACAGACAGCTCCAACAAATGAATGACTCTGAGGACTCTGATACCATGCAATTGGTACAAAATGTTAGAATTCTGTGAAAACTATAAGATTAAGGATGAAATTTCAGCAAAGTTGGTCAAATGATGATAGGTCTAAGAATTAATTGTCCTAAATGTAAGGGAAGGCTGCAGAGTAGTCAAACTTAATTCATCTTGTTCCTATCCCTACAATAATAATTACAGTCAAATGGCTGGTTCAGTTCACATTTAGAAGCTTCAAGTTATATTTCTCATCACTTCATATTTAATTTCTACCACATTATCCTTGTATGAGATAATCTGGTAAACACATAGCCACATTCCAGACTTTTACCTTCCCCCAAGCAGAACACTGTAAACATTTAAATACTCATGGGAGCTTCTAAAAGTAATACAACATTCATGTAATTTCTACTTGCTATTTCACAGGTACATTAATAACAAGTGGGTCTCCTTCTAAGAAAGAAAAAAAATTCTTTTGTTGACTAAAGATATAAGAAAGGTGGGGTGCGAACCAGCTAAAATGAAGTTCTTGAACTATAACAGTCTTTGTATTGATCTTTAAAGAGCAGAGAAGGAAAGTCTCAAGTATATCACATAAGCTCTCCCTTGAAAATAAAAAAGCCATGGCCTCCAGTAAACCATCACACTCTACAGTAAAAGGTTGTATGGCACCAGAAAGCATTGCTTATTCCGTGAAACTAGTACTTATATCAACAGGGTTATAATAAATCTTCTAGGGAGAAACTGGATTTATTTTCTCAACTAGCTTCCTCCAAAAAGCATTTGGGTTCATTTTCATAGTCCCTAGATTTATTTCCAAATACGTTTAAATTTAAAGTGTGATCCAGGAACTGTAATAAACAAAGTGTGGGTCATTCTACTGAAAATATGTACGTACATACTATAAAACCACAAACAAGCTACAATTTAAATAATGATGATAATATAAAAATAAAAGTAGAAATATAATATAAAAATATAAAATATAAATATCAACAGCCAACCTTTATGGAATACTTCCCAAACTCAATAAATTATACTAGGAGCTTAAGACATCTCATTTGAACCAAAATAGAAACACCATAAGATTCAACATAATACACCTTATTTAACCCTACAACAACCCCACATAAAGAATTCTACTGTTATCTCTACTATATAGAAGGACAACAAAATTTAGAAAACTTGACTGATTACAGTTAAAGGAAAAAGAGAAGCATAGGTCTAAATATAGAGGTGATATTCATGCTACGCCATGCCAGAAGCTGAGGGCACAAGCTTAACACAGCCACTCCCATCTGATCCCATTTGAGGGACAAGTTAAAGCAATGAAAGGGACCATTACATTTAGACTGTTTGTCACTGATGCAGATAACATATGCACTAGAAGCAGAAAACACCCTCCCTACTACACTAGTTAACAGAGGCTCTCTTGCTGTTTGTATTTTTTCAACATTTTAAACGAATTTAACAGTATTGATTAAAAACCTTAAAAGATGTACATTCTTTGATCCAGAAATTTCACTTTAATGAATTTTATCCTAACAAAAATATGAGGATATACATTCAACTATATTATAATTTTTATTTGGGAGGTACTTAGGGATGAAATTTAGGGCCTCACACATTTTAGGAAAGCCAACTACTGTGCTATATCTTCAGACCTTTTTATTACTGTTGTTGTTATTATTGTTGTTTTATTTTGAGAGTTTTTAAGTTCCTGGAATTAAGAGATCTGTTAAGAGCCACGTTATAAAATACTTGTTCACATTTATAATAAAGGAGAAAAGAACTAAAAGACCTAACATGTCCAGGAATAAGCCATTACCATATCATAGCTATATATAATTTTTAAATGTGGAACAAATCTATTCATTAATAAGAGTTTGAAAATGTTAAAAAAATAATATATATACAAGAATTACATCATTTTATAGCAAAGGAGTGTATGAAAATGTTCAACCTTAGCCATCAGGAAAATGGGAATTAAAACCACACTGAGTTTTTTCAACCCATTCAGAATGGCTATAACAAACTGGTTACACTGTGAATAAAGAAGAACCCTTATCAATGCTGGGAAAAATGTAAACTGTGCAACCACTATGAAATACACGGATACTGTAGTCCCTCAAATAAACTAAAAATAGAACTACCATATGACACAAGCATATACCCAAAGAAACCTAAATCACAACACCACAGACACTCACATATCCATGTTTACTGCAGCACTATTCATGGTCGCCAGGGACTGGGACTAGCCTAGATGTTACCAACAGGTAAATGAGTGAAAAATATATAAACACACAATGGAGTTTTACTTATACACAAAGAATGATTTATTTGTTTTACTTTATGGGCATCGGTCTTTGGACTGCATGTATGTCTGTGTAAAGGTGCTGGATCTTTGGAACTAGAGTTAAAAGAATACCTCCAACCTACAGAACAGAAAAATTCTGATACATGGTGTTGGGCATGGTGACACATGACACTAATTCCAGCACTCAGGAGACAGAAGCAGGTGGATCTCTGCGAGTCTCAGACCTGCCTAATTTACATTATTGAGCTCCAAGCAAGCCAGGCCTATAGAGTAAGAGCCTATTGTTTTTTTGTTTGTTTGTTTGTTTGTTTTGTTTGTTTTCAAGAGTTTTAAAAAATAAACTTATTTTCTCCCAAGTTCCACAAATTAATAATCCTGTGTTTAGTGGCACTACTGTCATCAGTTATCTCATCAGTTGTCTAAACAAACAAATTTTAAGTAATATTCTTTTGCTAAAGATTCCATCAATCTGAACAAAACTGCAATCCAATATAAAAAGTAAAAGGAAAATAGAAACTAAATCCTGGACAAAATCATAGTTCCTCAAACTGTAAAACCTTCTGCCTTAAGTAAGCACAGTGTTTCCAGATAGGTTATTAAGTGTTCCTAGACACACACAATCTGAAACAGGCACACTTTAATGTTGCCTTAAGTATCCTTACCTCCAGGGTCCTTGTCTGGATTGTACTCTAAAGCATTGCTGCAGATGAGATCAATATCTTGCAGGAAATCTTTAGCTGTTAGGTAATTATGTTTATCGATTTTAGTTATTACTGTTGATAAATCCATTGGTTCTTTGATTACTTCAAGATAATCTGAAACCTATAACAAACAGGACACTTTAATGAAAATTACATCTGGCTTTTCATATGCTTTAGCTCATAAAAGCACAAATTAAAAACAGAATACTTTAAAACTTAAATCTCAGTAGTTAAAATTATAGAAGAGTAAAATTATAATGCTATTTATGTTACTTAGTCTACTAAAGTTACTATCTGGCATACTTTCCATGAAAAGCTTCTTGAAATCTGAAAGCCAACAGTTAGTTTTTTGGATTTTAAATCCTTTGGGTTTATCTAAGAAGAAATATGTGGGTAAAGTACACAATAAGCATCACTAAGTGTGTTAACTCAAAAAAAAAAAGAGAGAGAGAGAAAGAAATAGGAAAAAGAAAAATAATAAGTCTTTTTCATATAAATAGAAAATTTCTAGTATGTGTTTTCAGTTTTTCAAATTTTTATTTTTATGGCTTTATAAGGTGAGCCATTTCATGGAAAGTATTTTCTACTCCTTTGGAGTCATTACACACATTTTTGAGTGAATTATATAATTATATAAAGGGTTTGCTGGACTTTTATCCACATGTAAATATTCCACAGTGAGACATTAAGTTGGGATTTATACAGTAAATAAGAATCAGCAACCTATGTTTCCTGTTTTCTCAAGTGGAAACCTCAAATCAAGCAGTGATCACAAAAGCAGTTTCAGCAATTCCTAAAACTGGCTTAGGACCAACTTCTGGGAAGCCTTTGCTCTCTGGAACTGTGGGTTTGTTTTCTTATAGCTTCTGAGAGCACTGATGCCATGATTTCAAGTTTACGAACAAGCACATGCATAGCCATTCATATGATTTTTATATATGCTTTTCAAACTTTAAGGTCATTCATAAGGTGTGGCTTCTTGTCAGCGCTAGGGGAATTTTATACAGGCAATAGTGGAACTATTAATTGGACTCTCAGATCTGGCCTGGGTATAAAAGTGGAAACAGAAATATTAATAAGCAGAAAAGGCACTTTTAAGTTTTATACTACTCACAGTATAAAATTTTAGTTCATGCTTAATTTTAAATTCAATATGCAGTTGACTTTATATTTAATTTTACTTAACTAGTTTTAAATATACATTTTATATTTTAAAAATATAAATTAAATTATATTTAATTTATGCTTGTGTGTATGTATGTATGTATGTATGTATGTATGTATGTATGTATGTATTTATTTATTTATTTATTTATTGGTTTGGTTATTGGTTTTTTTGAGATGGGGTTTCTCTGTGTAGCCACTGCTTTCCTAGAACTCAATCTATAGATCATGCTGACCTTGAACTCACAGAGATCTACCTGTCTCTGCCTCCTGAGTTGGGATTAAAGGTATGTGCCACCACCACCTAGCCTTATACTTTTATGTTTTAAACTACTTAGGAAATCCTTACCATGATTTATTTACATTCTCTTAAAAACAGATGACAATTAAAAATTGCCAAAATTTTGTGATTAGGAAGAAAAAAGTTTCTTGAGCAAGAAGTAAACTAGTTCATCCAGCATGGCAGGCTGGCTCTTCTGTTAAGTGCCAGATTCCAAATATACTCAGATGGAATGATTTGTTTGTTTGTTTGTTTAAAGCAATCTTTAGGGCTGGGTTATATCGTGGTTGGCACAGCACTTGCAAGATCCTGGGCTCAATGCTTAGTACCATTTTTTAAAAAAATCTTTAAAATTAGCTGATAGTTTCAGATGAAAACATTAAAAGGAAAAATATCCTCTACAAATCTGTGTGTGTGTGTGTGTGTGTGTGTGTGTGTGTGTGTGTGTGTGTGTGTTTCCTTAAGCTAAAAGCATATTAGGCATATCTTACATGGTAAGAGGCAGAGGGTCGCTACAATGGAAAGGATGAAAAACTGGGTTTTCAAGCATTGTGGTCATGCCTCTAATCCCAAAATATGGGAGCTGGAAGACTGAAAGTTCAAGTCATCTAGGCCTAACTAATGAGACTGTCTCAAATAAAAAAAAAAAAAAAAAAAAAAAAAAAGACTATGGGCTTTAAATTTGAAAAAATTTTCAAAACTTGGCTATGTCACTAGACAACTTCCTTAACTGTAACACTGGAAAAGTATTGACCTTCCACGGTTTTTGAAAGTATCAAATGGACAATACTACACATTGTAGATAAACATCCAAAAGAAAGGGAAGATGTATATTTTCAGACTTGTTGGAGGGAAAATGTAAGGCTAACTCATTCTTCCCAGTCACAGATGACGTAATGGTTCCAAAGGAATCTGCTCAAGTCCAAAACACAGATTTCACAATTAGGACACAACATTAAACTTTGAATCACTTTATAATTTAAATAATCTTAATGACAAAAAATAAAGAACTAAACACCAAAACTGCTCAAACATGGAGTCTGAACTATAAGGAGAAGGCCAGTAAAGAGTGTGCTCATTCACACTATATTATCCCAGGATAAAAGTTTTTCTGACTTGATGGCACTCTTGTTTTTCCAACTGGAAAATTCCTTTTCTCACCATCACAAACCAAGTTCCCACGATTACACAAACAAAACACATACAAAGTGAGAAATTTTCCATTGGGAGCAGAGAAAACAGCTTTAGGAGCATGGCATGTGCTTAACTTCCAGCAGCATCTCAGCAAGAGGCCTTTTTAAGTAGAAAGACAGGACAGCAGGAGGCTTAACCACCTCTTCTCACAAACAGTTAAGGAAATGCCAACAGTGGTCCAATGGGTTGACACCAATATACTTTTAAAGCAGGATTTATCCTGGAATAAAAATAGTCTATTTTGGACATTTCATAAAAGCAAATTTTAATCCTCCTCTTAAGTTAAAGAGTAGGTGATCACAGAGAACAATAATAATTAAGAGAATGCATACAAATTGGTCACTAATTTCACTCAAGTCACCAGATGTTTGCTGGTGACTCTGGTAGTTATTACATGGATTTAAATTTTATAGGCTAGGGGTAATATTCATCCATGCCTTTGCTTTTTTTCCTTCCAAAAAAGATGTCAATATTTTTTTTCTTTTAGCCAGTTCAACTTCACTGTTTGCACACTACTGAAACAAGACCTCTTCAATATCCACCGGTTTGCTGAAGATGTTAAAGCGTTTATCTGTGGCCAGCCTCTTGGTAACATCCCTGAGGAACAACCGCAATTCTCTTAATGTATTTTCCTCCTGGTCTTCCATCCGATTTTTTTCTGATTCTGACAACTGGCGAGGGGGAGAAGGTAATGCGAGTGGAAGTACTTCCATAGCACGAAGAGCTTAAAAAAAAAAAAAAAAGTTAAGATTTAGTATGGTAAGCCAGGACTCAATTGGTCTTCTGGCATTCTCCTAAAACAATCTTTAAGGAAAAGGAAAATTAAAATTATCTTTAAACCGTGACAATTTAATAAGTAAACCTTCAAATGGAAATTAAAAGGAATTAAGAGTAACTTCGCCTCATTAAATATCTCACAACAGGTCTCCTAGGCCTCTAAGAATTCTACCTTCATATTCTGAGAACCACAAGTAGAGACAGTGTGCATACACATGCATGCATGTCTGTATGTGTCTAGGCCAAAGGAGAGCACCAGTGTCCTCCTGTACCATTCTCTGTCTTATTCCTTCAAGGCACAGTCTCTCACTGAAGGTGAAGCTTACATTTTTCAGTGAGAATGACAGCCAGGAAGCCTCAAAGACCCTTCTGTTTCTGTCCTCCTCCACACTGGGGTTACATGTAATACTGGACCATTCCCAGTCTGTACATGTCCTGGTGCTAGGACTCTGAATTCCAGTCTGCATGCTTGAACAGCATGTGCTCCTAACCACTAGGGCATCTCTACAGTCTCACAAAACAGAAAGCTTAAAAAAAAAAAAAAAAAAAATAAGGCCATGGAAGAGATGGAATACCAGACCAAAGATTCATATGTAGTATCTATGGTATTATTATATACCTAAAACAAACTAAACATCTTTTTAAGACATTAATTTTCTAATGACAATATCCTCTAATTCTTTTAAATATTTTCCTGGCAAAACAGATGAACACAGACTATATAATATTAAGCAAGGTCACCCAATCATAGAAGAAAAACCTACATGGTCTCCCTCACACATAGATGCTAACCTATAATGCATCTATATATTTTTAAAATGTACACATGGGTACAAGATGTAGAAAGAAGAACAAAAAGGGTAGTGAGTATTAGGTGGTGAGGAAGGACAGATCACATGAGTTGTGAAAAAATATAAAGTTATTTTTCTAGTTTTAACTTTGTTGTGGATTTTGTTTGTTAATTTTCTTGTGGCAGATAAATTCATAAAACTGTACTGACAGTGAAAGTGTAAAATTTGAAATGAAGATCCACTGCCTCAGAATGGTTTTAACTGTATAGTAGGTCACTGGAATGTACCAGCTTTGGGTCTGAGCAAGTGTTTGTTTGAGTGGCTGTTAAGCTACCTATATGGTGTCTTTTTTTATTTCAAATTCATTATAATAATGTAATTTTTATATTTTTTTAAAAGGAAATACCACAGAGAAAAAAGTTATACAAACTTTTCCCATTGATAAAATGTTGTAAAACCACAATATCCTAACAAGGATGCTGATGTTGTTAAAACTATCAAGTTATAAGACATTTCTATCACCACATATAATTATTTCCTGTATTTATTTACCATCTATGTACTATAAATCATTTGCCTAGTTTGGAATGTTTTATTTTTTACTGCAAAATGCTGAAAGATATTTATATAGTCTTCATCATATTCCTTTTTCAGGTGTATGAATTCAATTACAAGACTGTCTTTCAAGCCTGTCATGGCAGCACAGCCTTTAATCCCAGTAGATGGCAGAAGCAGACAGATCTCTGTTGAGCTGGAGGCCAGCCTGATCTACAGAGTGAGTTCCAGAATAGCCAGGGACTGTTCTGGGGAATGGGGGATAGGGAGAAAACTGATAATCTGAATATTTCTTAATTCCTTTCCATCTCTTTTCTTAGAAAGCTTTGGGATTTACCAGTATGTTTCCTTCGTGGTGGTGCCATTGATGCCTGATGGAGAATAAGTTCTTGGAAAAATTTTCTTCGATCCTCTTCAATAGGCCTTTGAACATATAATACCTCTTCGTACTGTATTCTAAAGATACATTTAACCTATATATACAAACATACACAAAGAAAGAGAATTCAGAATTAAAAACACAGATATTAAATCAAATTATAATCCCTTCCATTCCTAGTACCATTCTCAATATGCATAGAACATCCATTCTGTGGACAAAAGGTTTGACTTCATAAACTAACTACAATGAAAAAAAAAATGTCCAGTTGTCCAAATCATTAAAAAGTAATAGTATATATGTAAAAATCATCAGATAAAAACAAACTAGTCATAATAGATTTTTAGAAATAATCTCTAAGATCTATTACATAGCACCAAAATATAATTATTTAGGACCAACAATAAAGAGCTGGAAGCTTGGTAACAATAACTTTTTTAATCTACATATTTCTTTATATTTCCCACCCTCTGTTATTTTCCTACCAAGTCTATTTCATTGTATCCTCTGGAATAGAATGAAATATTGTATTCCAAGTCTATTTCATTGAATCCTCTAGTTGTGCCATCAATAATCTATAGACTTTTAAACATTTCACAGACTATCCCAGTATACAACCTTACATGAAAATTTGTGTAAAAGTAAGTCAGTAGTTTTCATCTCTCAGCATCTACTGTCTGCTGATTAACTGCCCTTCATCTGCTTCCTACTCTATCAAGACTTTCAATACACAGCTCTCCCTTCCAAGATACGCTACTTAAATCCTCTTTACACCATTCACATTTGTCACACTGCCTTTGAATTTTTTGTTTGTTTGGTTGATTGCTTGGTTGGTTAGTCAATTTTAAGTCTAACTTCTACCTTCTAGACTCCAACCTCTGATAAAAAGCTTTTCTTATTGTTTCAATTATTTCACCCATTTTATGGTTTGCCTTTCACTCTATAAAAGTACACATTGATGTGTAAAAGTTTTTAATTTTTGCAAGATCTAACTTATTTATTTTTAGTAATTTTTTTGTTTGTGTTTGCCTTTTTTGGTGTCATGTCCATGAAACTCACTGTCAAATATGGTGTCATGAAGTTTTCTACTATGCTTACTTCTAAGAGTCTTTAAAGTTGTAGCTTTTATATATCTTTGATTGTTTGGGTTAATTTCGCATTTCGTGTTAGATAAGAATTCAGTGTCAATTTTTTTAGCATGTAGACTAGACCTTCCCGATTTACTAGTCTTAAAAACCTTGACATTTGATGGAATTTCTATGTGTGCGCATGTGTGTGTGCCTGCGTACATGAGTGCATTTATGTGTCTGTGGTTGCACATATGCCACAGCATGCCTGTGGAAGTCAGAAGACAACTTCTAAAAGCCAGTTCTTTTCCTTCCACCACATGAGTGGCTCAAACACAGGTGGTCAGTCTTGGCAGCAAGTGCCTTTACTCACTGAGCCCATTGTATTTCCATACTATTAAGTTATAAGAATTTTCATGCTCTGCATGCATTTTGCCCTCACTGCTTTTGATGATAGCTATATGGAACTATGCTGAAAATAAACACTCTTCACCCCCTCAAAAAGAATTTTCATGCATTTTAATGTTATTTATCAGATAAGTAACCTATTTGAAATTTTTTCTACCAGTTTCTGGCTTGCTTTTCATTTTTAGTGGAATCTTTTTGGTAATAAAGTTAATATTTCTTTCATATTCTACTACTGTGGCTTTTCAAAAAAAGATTTTATTATTTTCTGTATTTTGTGTATTTTGTGTGAGTGTATGTTTATGACAGAAAAGGGTGTCACAGGCACTTCAGCTGGTGTTACAACTACTTATGAGCCTACTAAAGCGGGTGCTGGGAACTGAACCCAGATCTTCTGTCAGAGTATAGGCATTCTTAGAGATAAGCCATCTCCTTTAACCCCGTGTTACATTTCTATAATATTTTAACTTTTTCAGTGTCTCTCTTCCCTCCAAATTCCTGTAAAGCAGTGATAATGTATTTTCCACATACTCAGTTCATTCACTAAGTAGAGATTTACTGTGCTTAAAATACATGTGTGCATAAATATCTATATGTACACACACACACACACACACACACACACACACACACACACACACACA
>NW_026585644.1:31779819-31781941 GCF_907164565.1 Psammomys obesus
CACACACACACACACACACACACACACACACACACACACACACACACCAGAAACTACACTAGGTAGTTAACTACGTATTGTTGTTAAAAGGGTAAAAAAAAACAGACAGCACCTGCCTTAAGTAAATTCAGACATATGAAGACATCACACAGCAACAAACAGGCACCTTAATAAGTGTGTGGGAAATGAGCAATGGCCTTAACTGATGTAGACAAAATTTGGTATCTCCCTGACCACTCATCACACCTAAACATTACATCAGAAAACTTCATCTACGGCATCTGTTCAGAGGAGCTGGAGAGATGGCTCAATGGTTAAGAGGACCCAATTTCAATTCCCAGCATCAACATGGCAGCTCACAACTGATTTTAATTTAAGTTCGAGGGGATCTGAGGTCCTCTTCTTGGCTCTGTAGACACCAACCACAAAAAAGGCATATGTGCTGATAAAACATCCATACATATAAAGTAAAAGAATTATTATTAGCACATGGTCTTTGGAGCCAGAGAAACCTGAGTGGTAATCTATGTTCTGACTAAACAGCAGTAAGACTCCAAGTAAGGTTCTACAGTCCATTAGCCTCTCTTAGTATAGAGCTATGATTTCTAAATTTTTTGACCAAACATTTCAAAGATAAGTCGCTTGAACAAATTTCCTCAAAAGTAAGCATATTCATCTAACACAGTATTCTAGTAAAACAGCGTCTCTATTATAAAATATATACACACTAAGTACTTAAGATAATATAGAATTAACATCAATATAAGTTCTAATGTTGTTCTGGGCTACTTGATTAGAAGATAGAAACATTAAAAGAATATAAAGGGGTTCTAAAAACTGGCAATCATTTTTACTAGCAACACACAAATCCCATGGGAATAATTCTTTTAAAAATAGAGCAGAACAGCCAGGCGTGGTGGCATACACTTGTAATTCCAGCACTCAGGGAGGCAGAGGCAGGTGGATCTCTATGAGTTGGAGGCCAGCCTGATCTACAGATTAAGTCCAGGACAGCCAAGGCTACACAGAGAAACCCTGTCTCAAAAACAAAACAAAACAAAACAGAACCAGGAAATGTGGCTCACTTTTAGGAGGGTAAGGGATACAGGGAGGAAGAGAAGAAGGGAGGGAGGGATACATGGATGGATACATATAAGCATACACACATATATACCATACATTCATAAAATAGACAAAAGCCTTTTCCATGTATGACTACAACAGTACTTATTACACAGTATTTTTAATTCCACAATTTTACAATCAGTATATAGAGAATTCACATAATCTTCATCTCAAAAATATCTCTAAAATTAAGAATACATTATGAATGCCTACATGCTTCATAAAAGTGTAAAATACAGGTAATACAAAAGAAAAAGAAGCTAAAATTTCATGTTCAATGCTAACAAACTTCTGTTTCAACTACTAATTAAGGATAATCAATTAGCACCTTAGCTTTTTCTGACTACTACATACAGCAAAACTATGCTCTCTATGATGATAAACTAAAAATTATGATTAATAGTCTTCATATTATATCAGATACTAAATAATCAAAGTCTGTTTGTAACAGATAAATGGCTTCGCAGTTAAGAGTGGGAGGCTATTCTTACAGAGGACCCAAATTCAGTTCCCGGTACTTCTGTCAGACAGCTTAAAACTAACTGTTTGCCACTCCAATTTAGTTTATGAATTACTGTTTGTCAGTATGCAGAGAGCTAGAGAGGCAGCTCAGTGGTGAAGAGCACTGGCTGCTCTTTCAGAGGACACAGGTTCAATTCCCAACACCCACATGGTGGTTTACAACTGTCTGTAACTCCAGTTGCAGCGGATCCAATAGTCTCATGTAGGCATACACCAATGCACAAGAAACTAAAATCATTTTTAAAAATTTATAATCAATTTGTGCTAGTCACGGTACACCACTTTAACGCCAGCACTCAGGAGACAGAGAAAAGTGGATCTCTGTGAGTTCAAGACTAGCCTAGCTTGCAGAGCAAGTTCCAGGACAGCCAGGGCTATATATAGAAACTTTGTCTCAAAAAACCAAAAATAAAGATAGATAGATAGATAGATAGATAGATAGATAGATAGATAGATAGATAGATAGATAGATAGA
>NW_026585644.1:31781951-31801965 GCF_907164565.1 Psammomys obesus
AGATAGATAGATAGATAGATAGATAGATAGATAGATAGATAGATAGACAGACAGACAGACCTTAATTTTATTCTAATTAAAAGTTTTTTAACAATATAATAAGGTTGCTGGAGACATTGCTCAGCCATTAAAGGCTAAGCTCACAACAATGTAATAATGCAAAATAGAAGTTAAAGTACTTCTTACCTCCTCAGGTAGCTCACTGTACATGATTTCAGAGGTAGACAATAAAAATATAGGTGAAAAGGACGGTATATCCTGCAGCAGTGTCAGAAAAGTTGCTCTCACAGTCTCACTGACAGCTTCCCACCAGTCACCAATATGAGGCATGTAAACAATGCTAGGTACTGTTCTTCGAGCTTCTCGAAATATCTACGGAAAGAATCAGTGTTTAAAAGCTCAAATTGAGTACTCTAAAGCCTATACAGCAACCCCTGGATACACTAAATATGTCCATCACCGGAACTTAATTTCTTCAAAATAGGATGCACAATACTATATATGTAACTCCTATGTACTCTTGCCTCATTACACACAACAGAAGGTATTTGGTAATATATCTACTCCTATTCAGTATATATTAAAAGCACAAAAATAGAAAATTGTTTTATTTACCATGAACAGATAATAAGGCATACCACTATAAAAATATCCTGCAAACAAAAAATAAGCATACCATCCCCATCACCCTTATTAAGAGTTATTAGTGAACTTCAGTAAGAAAGAAAAAAAAATCAGTATAGCTGAAGTACTTGAGAGAGTGCCTAAAAATCACTCAACACATAAATATGTCAACCAAGATGCACTACTCTAGAGCTTAAATTTAATGAACTTTCTGCTTAGACACTTATTCACCTGTCTTCACAGTCACAAAATACTTAACTTCTCTAAAGAACAACAGTAAGTTAACAAGGAGCTCTGAGACACTCTACTGTCAGAAAATTCAAAATGGTATTTTTCCTCAGTTTTTAAAAAACCATACTTCCCATCACATTCTGCCAACACACAACAGCAAAATCCAGATTGGCTGTTAACTGCTATGCCGGAACTGCTCTTCTCTATGAGTAAGTTAACAGTTGTTGAGCCCATCACTGAATTCTTGTCATTGTTTTTAACAATTTTAGGTATAAATGTTGAACACCTGTTGGGGGTTGATCTGATGCTTTTATCTTGATGCTAATTATTGGCCCTCAAGATCTGGTACTGCCTGGATACACCTATCTTTGTGTAAACCTCCCTAAGACATTATTCCTGATTGGTTGATTAAAAGACCTAAAACCTGGGCAGGGCAGAATGGAGGTAGGAGAGGCTAAGGTTCCTAGGCTTTGGGGACAGGAGAATCGTGGAAAAAACAGAGAAGATAGACAGGAAGAGAGGAGCAAGAAGGATGCCATGATGGGTTAGGGTGAAAAAGGAACCACATGGGCCAGATGGAAGGACTCCAAGGATGGCGTGAATGAAGAAAACATCAAGATGAAAAATATAAGCAAGTATTTATAAAATTATGGATGAAAGGTAGACCAGATAGGAATGGTTAAGGCGGATGGCACTGGATGGGGGCTGGGAGGTGGATGGGGAGGTTATTGAGATATCATAGGTGAAAATATCTGCCCAGCTCAAGGTAAACAAGGCAATTATAAAATATAACATATCTGTCTTATTAATTATGATAGCAGATTAAATAATATCATAATAATCATAGGACAAATAATAAATATTATTTAGCCCAACACCAATTTAATTTTCAACAAATATCTGAGAGTATTTTGTCTAACTAGAAAGTTCTATTGTTCAGTTTTTTCCCTCATTTTAAACACATTGCAATGAGCCCAAAGATAAATAAGAGCCTAACACAAATGATTAGGAGATGTGGTAATGCATGCCTATAATCCCAACATGTAGGTGGCTGAGGCAAGAGGACTGCAAGCTCCAAGACAGGAGGGTTACACAGTAAGTCTGAGGCCAGCCTGCGCTATACAGCAAGATTTTAACCCACAGGTGCACACACAGATAAACACATAGACAGATAAACATACATAAAAACTACTAGACATTTTCCAAAAACAAAAAGGACTATTTTTCTTTCATGAGCATGCTTAACAATTACATTAATTTATTCAATACTATTTTATACATTAAACCTGTTCAATAGCCGGGTGTGGTAGCGCACACCTGTAATCCCAGCACTTGGTAAGGCAGAGGCAAGCAGATCTCTGTGAATTCAAGGCCAGCTTGGTCTACAGAGTGAGTTCCAAGACACCCAAGGCTACACAGAAAAACCCTGTCTCAAAAGAGAGAGAGAGGGGGAGAGAGAGAGAGAGAGAGAGAGAGAGAGAGAGAGAAACCTTTTGAATGAAATAAAAGGTGCTGTCAACTCAAAAACCGACCAGATGAAAGAGGCTCCAATAGACTTTCCCAAGTTGGAAGGAATATAGATGCTCCTATCATGTATTTCAAAAGAAATGCTTGCTCCTTCCTTTCTTGATATTTGCATATCCACCAATCCAGAATAGCTATAGAACAATTTTTTCAGGACTCATAAATTCTGACCTTTACTGAAAATCCTCTTACCCTAAAACCTGGAAATCTATGACTTTTCCTTCATCAAAGTTCTTATAAAAACATTTTTTAAAAGCATAAACAAAAGGAAGGAAACACACAGAAGTGCAAAGGCAATTGAGACATTCATTTAAAAAAATTAGTGCATGCTGCCAAGATCAGGCATGGTATGAGAAAGATAGTAACTATGTACTTCCACTTTCCAACCCTCCTGTCTATGCTTGTAAAATTAAGAGGAAGAGAAACTAAGAGGAGTGAATAAAGAAAAAAAGACTAGCAAACAACAGCTTACTCACAAACTTCACAAATGAACCACTAAATTTAGCCATGCAAGTCACCACATGCCCAGTATGCAGGAGAAAACAAAACGTTCCTCTGCAAAAATATTTTTGTTGCCTTTTATTCTAGTACCTCTGCTAGACTGTCTAAGAATGTATGTTAAGAAGCACCCAGCTACTACCAAGCATCAGCATGAATGGGCACTCCAACACAAGGTTTGGGATAATAAGCACTGCATACAGCCAGAAGAGAAATAATGCAGTGCGACAAGTGCTCTGCCTGCCTGGCAACTGTGAACTACACACAAGAAATCGCCAATTTTCAAAGAGATTTTGTTTTGATTTTTTTTTTCATCAAATCCTCTTCAAAACTCACAATTTGAACATAACACTGTTATTTCCAACGCCCGGAAAATATTCTCTCTTTTATAAAATTTTTAAAATGTTAGAAAACCCAGAGTAAAAAGGCTGTTCTAATGCATAAGTATAATGATATAACTAGAGAATAAATCTTACTACAGAAGACTACATGAGATAAACATCTAGAGATTATGATGTTTTCTCTAACCCTCTGTTAGGAACCATGTTTACTTTCTAGAAAAATTAAAAAACACTGCTGAAGTATTTTTCCCTTTAATAGTTTGTAATTTAATAGCTTGAATCTCGTGCTGTTAGAGTACACTTTGATATCTTAAAATATAAAACCAACTTGTTCTAATTTCCCAGTTTTTATACTAAAAATTCAAAAAGAGAACTGAGTGCTCAGCTTAGTGGGGAAGAGCTTGTGTAGTGTGTGTAAAACTCTAAAGTTCGATTCAGAGCATTTAAAAAAACAAATAAATAAAAGGTCTGAAACTAGCATTTTAAATTTCCTAGAGTATAAACATCAATGAAAATAAACACAATCTTATTGTCAACTATGGGGTGTTGGTTTGGAGTAAAAGCAGCCTTTCAAGAGTTTACCTGTGGTCATCATACTATGTTTGGTGTTAAGTAAGCAGCATCCTGGGGGTGGAGCCCAGGGCTTCACACAATAGGCAAGTATTCTGTCACTGAGCTACATCCCCTGCTGTCAACTTTTAAAGTTGTGGACTAAAACAGTCTTTGTGGAATCAAATACCTGTTAATTCAGAGTAGAAAAATAGAGCCTAATTTTATGAAGTGGCAACTGCCTGGGAACAACTGATGCCATTTGAGAACTAGAAAAATACTCACCTATAAGGTGTCTTGGATTGGTGGATGTGCAAGGTGTAGTAGAAAACAGAAAAACTGTTATAGAGAAAAAAAGATAGTAGGCCAAATTACTGAACCAACCGTTTCAAAATACCTCTGACATGACCAGCACTCTTGCACAAGTAAAATGAACATGCTCCAGTGTCTGTCCACACTGTTCATTTCCTTTTGGCCTCCTTCCTGATCCTGATGTTATAGCCTTTTAACCAGGTTTTCTTTTCCTTAAGGATTTTTTAAAATCATAGATTATTTATGCTAAATATCAAAACTTAGCCTACTAGAGCTGGAAGTACCCATGCAAGTGAGCACTAATTATATAAACTGCACTTAATCTTGATAGGAGTTCTAATTATCTAAATAGCTAACCTGAGAAAACAGAACTTTAGCCACTGAATTAAAATGTTTTGGGGCTGAAAGCAGTGACCAGTGGCCGAGCGCTCGCCTCTTATGTGTCAGACCCTTGGCTTGATTCCCCAGCACCACATGCACACAAAATCAATGTATGACAATTTTGCTGTTTTCTTTCTTCACTTTGGCAACTCTGGGGATCAGACCCAGAGTCTTGCACAAATTGCTCAGTGTTCTACCAATGAGCTATATATATCTATCCCTATGCATGTTTTTAGTTAAGAATTTACAGCCTCATTACAAGCAATTTTATTTAAAAATTGAAATTCAGATGTAAAAAAAAAATCAAGCACAAGTGTTAATAAAGCAAAAAACTCAAAGCCAGTTGTTCTCTGACTTATCTAAAAGGATCTATTACAGGAAAGAGTCAAATAGCTTTATATCAAAAAACTTCTACAATTTGTCAGGTAATATTATAAATTAAATTATAAAACACAGTTAAAATTAAAATTTTGGGAGCAGAGTTAATTTTTTTGCAAAAAGTGAATGTGTTGAATTTTCTAGTATCTTGGCATCATAAACCATTACATGGTATTACTGGTGATTTGTTCTTTGTTTGTTTTTCAAGACAGGGTTTCTCTGTGTAGCCGTGGCTGTCCTGGACTAGCTCTGTAGACCAGGATGGCCTCAAATTCACAGAGATCTGCCTGCCTCTGCCTCCCTGAGTGCTGGGATTACGGGTGTGTGCCATCACACCCATCTTGGTGATTTAGTTTATTAATATCATTTTACTGCATTTAAACTCTACTCACCTAAAGTTACTGAGCATCTTTTGTGAAAACAAGTTACTATATGACCTCTGAAGATCAAGAATTCAACAGAAAAAGGCACCAAACTTTTCTACGTAAGTGCAAAACCAGGCAGTGATGAAACACACCTATACTGGTTTCTGAACTTTGGCAATACTACAAAAAAAAAAAAAAAAAACAAAAAAACACACCTCTGTGCAAGTTAAACTTTCTGATATTTTCATTCCTTAAAGACATCAGGAATTTAATAACTGTTACACACTTTAAAGCAAGATAATTTAATTTGCTTACAAACTCAAATGCCACAGAAAATCGAGACACCCATGTGAACAAACACAAAGCAACCAGAGTGTAGCTCAGCAGCACATACATTAAAACTGGAACAATACAGAAGATGAGCATGGTCCCTGAACAAGAATGACATGCAAATTCGTGAAGGGCTCCATACTGAAGGTGAGGCATAAAGTTGTGTGGGTAGGAAAGTAAGAAGGCTATAGGAGAACCTGGAGAAGGGGAAAGAACATGATCAAAATATATTGTCTGAGAAAAAAATTTAAATAAGCTAAAAGGGGGGGGGACTACACTGAGGTAAATAGTAATCCTTTAATATTAGCGAGTCAAAAGGGGCTTTCCCTGAGAACTTCCAGATATATTTTTTTTCTGGGAATGGAAAAATACTAAAACTTTCAATAAACAAAATATTTATTTCACCATTTCAAATTATTCATAATACTATACAGGATCTAAACTCCAAAGCTTTTAATAAACCACATGCAAGGGCTGGAGAGATGGCTCAGTGTTTGAGAGCCATCCTGAGGATCTGAGTTTGATTTTCAGCACCCACATCAGGTAGCTTACAACTGCCTGAAACCCCAGGTCTTTCCACACAGTAGAAAGAAACATCTTCCAAAAGTTGTTCTCTGACCTCCACATACATACACAGTACATGAGTGTGCACATGCACACATACAAGTAAGTAAATAAATAAATGTGAAAAATCACATATACTAGAGAAACACATGCTAACAGTAACTGGCCACAGACTGACCCTTTATGTTACACAGTTAGAGTTGATTCTCAGGACAGAATCCTAGTCCTAAGGAGAGCAGGCAGAAAGAAAAGAAGGGAATACAGAAAACAGAAGAACTTCTTAAATGTTGTGGTTTTGTATCTGAAAAACACCCACTATCCTAGGAATCTACTTAGAACCAGATTTGCTGACTTTTATAAAAATTCACTTTTATTAACTAACAATCTCTTTTTGGAAAATCTGTTTAAAAAACTACTACATTTATAAATGGTGATTAGCTGGTTGGCAGCAGTGTTCAGCAGAGTCTTGGTCTCAGCTGTTCCACTGCCCAGCCCCAACCAAGCTGATGCTTATTCAAGCATGAGCTCTTCTTTTAAGAAGCTCTTCAGCTGGGTTGGAGAGATGGCTCAATGGTTAAGAGCACCGTCTTCTCTCTCTAAAGGACCCAGGTTCAATTCCCAGCACCCATATGGCAGCCCCAAGTCCAAGGGACCTGGCACTTTTATACTAATGAACATAAATTAAAATTAAAGACACTCTTTCTCAAAGTATCCACCAAATGGTAAAATAAGGGTTTTTATTACTTTTCTCTTATTAATTGATACCTCCCTTCCTCCACTTTCCCCCTAAACATGACCAACGAAAGAAGGCAAAAAATGAAAGAGAACAAAGAATATGAAATTAGAACTTATATTTAGTTAGCCAAGTATGACTTTTCTTAAAAAGGCCCAGAATCCCAATACTATGAAGCTACAGCTCACTATAAGGCATCCTGAGTGTCTGAGAGCCAGAGACAGGCCTTTGTGAGTTCCAGGCCAGCCTGTTCTACAAAGTAAGTCCAGAACAGCCAAAGCTACACAGAGAAACCCTCTCTCAAAAAACAAAAAACAAACAAACAAACAAAACACAGAAAGAAAACATACAGACATTAAAGTTTAATCAATCCTACATAGATTTCTGCCCCTAAATCAAAGCAACCATTTATGAGCAAATCACAAACATGCACACGTACCTACACCTCTTACTTTCCCATATCAACCTAAGTAAATCAACTTCATCTCTACTCGTGGCCTCATAGTATACCATAAGCTATACATGACTTGTTTTGCCAGCCCTTTATTAAAGGATTTACAGTTTGTTTTATGAATTATTTTGTTTGTCAGTATTCACAGAGCTGAAGATGTGGCTCAGCAGTTAACAGCACTGGCTGCCCTTCCAAAGGACCTGGGCTCAGTTCCCAGCACCCACATGATGGCTCACAATTGTAACTCCAGTTACAAGAGAGCCAACACTGTCACACAGACATACAATGCAGGCAAACACCAATGCACATGAAATAAAAATCTCAGTATGCACAAAGCTATGATTAGTATCCATACCCATCTGACAATGAATTCTTATAGTTAACAAGACTTCAGGGGACAAAGTTCCTAAATAGGTAATTCTAGCTCAAAGGTATATATGTATGTATGTATAAATTTTTTATCAAATTTGAAATATATATATATATATATATATATATATATATATATATATATATATATATATAACTAAGTTCAAATATCCAACATCTCCAGCATTCTTTTTTATGTAAATTAACCCATTTATTGCACACTAGGCAAGTCTCAAACAGTAGCTCTTCTACTGGTCTTTCAGTTTCTTGAGTCTTCTGATGGCGAACTTCACTGTGATGGCAGAAGTGGGGTTGTAGGTCCAAACCCCACCAGTCACTGTTTTCATGCAGGATCCACAGTGCCAGATGGCAACGGCTCAGCTCTTCATCTTGGTCGTGCCACAGAAGGAGCAAGTGTACTTGGTATGCTGGCTGATTTCAATCTTCTTCACCATCTTCCGGAGGTAGGCACCATAATGGTCCGTATTTCACGATGATCCCGACCTTCTTGGTGCTTTTAGCTGTGTTGCTGGAACTGAAGCCCAAGGCCGAAGGAGAGCCAGCATTTTCATAATTAAGCTGTTTTACTGACTTTAAACAAATCTTGTGATTTTCATTTATATGTAAAGGCAAAAATCTTTTTTTAATTGGTTGGGTTTTTTTTTTTTTCCCTCCTTATAAATACAAAGTATATTTGCTGCTTGCTTTCTTTCTTTTTACTTTTTGGCAAAGACTGGAGGAGAGTAAGACAGGTACTAACAATATAATCTGGGCTTATCTTGAATTCTTGATCCAACTGCCTTAGCTTTCAGAATGCTGAAAAATTAGCTTGCTATGTTTTGCAAATTTTTATGTTAAACTTTTATTCTTTCTCTTTCCTGATTTAAATACTATTTATATTTAAAAATTTGTTCTTGATATGTATAGCAAATATATTTTTTACCAGACACTGTCTATTAATTTTATTTGAAAAATACATTTGCTATGTGAAACTTAAATTTTTCTGTAGTCAAGTACCTTATTTGGATTCTACTTTCTGTACACTGTTTAACTACTTTCAAATGATAATAAGTATATGGATCTTGTAAATTTTCCTAGTGTTCTTGCAGTTCCAAAGCTGATCTAGAATGTCTTTGCATTTACATATACAAACAAATAAGAAACGGAATTGTTTTGTTTTTCTATTGTCCCTGTTAAGGACAGCAAGTTTTCCAAGATCATTTACTAAATAACCCATTACTTCCATATTATTGATATGAAATTTATTTGTAGTGGTCACCATCACCATTATATACCATTATCAGAAGGGTCAGAATATGGAATATTTTTTTAATCCTATTACTTTGTCTATTCCTATGCAGGTACAAATTTCTTATTATTGACATTCTAGTATACCCATAAAAATCAGGCAAAGCTCCTATATTACATTTTTTTTTCTCTAGAATTTACCTTGTGATTCTCATGTTTAACATCTACAAGAAACAGAAATCTTGTTAGGTTGCTCCCTCTAAATTATAGTGGGATAATAAATGGGATTACACTTGAAATTTATGAATAATTTAGAAAACAACCCACAGCATTCTCATTTTGGTCTTAGCAGCAATGAAAATGAAAACCATGATTACAGCTAACATGTTGAGAGCACTGATATCAAGCCTATTTGATGTATTTATTTTAATATAACTTCATGTTAAGTATCATTATCTTCATTTCATATGTAAAGAAATCAAGGTTCAGTTGGGCAAAGCAATGTGTTCTAGGTCATAACAATGAAACTGTGTAGATAAGGTTCTATCCATTTAATCTGACCTAGGTATATATCTGAATTGAAATGTAATAAAATAAGTTAAAACAAGTTTTATTTGCTGTTTTTATTCAACTGTCCCTTTCACTTGATTTTCCCCCCTTAGGCCTTGAATACTAATTCATTCAGTTAATTCCTAGGGAAATTGAGTTGCTTTTTAAAATAATTCTTTCTATCCATTGTATTTATAACTTACTCTGATAATATAAAAGAAAGCTAACAATTTTAGACTATTACATTTACAAGTGCCTCCCTTATAGAATCCTCTTGTCCTGAATTATTTTTAGTCGGTGCTATAGGTATTCCAAAAACAATGCTATCACAATCAATGTTTGTAACCTTAATGTGTACCTTCCAATATTTAATTCCCTCAATGTCTGAATCAATCTTAATATCCTTTTTACTAGCAGGCTCCATTAGCGATGTTTTCTTTAGGACTCCGCCTAAGCAAGGCTGATTGTTGGCACTCTTTGGGTTTACTTGAAAGCCTGTGGCTGCTGATTTTGCCGGTCTCTCAGCTTTCCTAATTTCCAATGCTTAGAACAGTTTAGCATCAGAATAACAGTATTCCTTAAAAGTAAAATAATTCACCTGTGAAACTGTCTAGGTTGAGTGCTTTTATGACACTTCTTCAATTTCTTCTGCCACAGTTAGTGCTGTTTAGATTCTTTCTTTTCTGGAGTCAATTTTGGTAATTTATACTTTCCTGGTACATCATTTGGATTTACTTGAAATGACACTGAATAATTCTTTTACTTGTATAAACGTGCAAAATCTTCTCATCCAGAAGGAAAAGTATGGGCAAACATAAAAGTAAATGTTATTGGAAAAAATTCACAGCTAGGATGTGTCAAACTGTGAGCAAAGTAATAGTATACAG
Organism: Psammomys obesus; assembly: GCF_907164565.1. NCBI lineage: Eukaryota > Metazoa > Chordata > Mammalia > Rodentia > Muridae > Psammomys > Psammomys obesus. The sequence goes on from NW_026585644.1 coordinate 31,792,286, forward strand.
TTTTATATTAGGACCACATGTTTTAGAAAAAAAAAAATCCTTTAAACAAAGCTTTATAAGAAGTACTGTTGATGACCAGAGAACTATGAGTAAAAGACAAATTAAGCCACTACCACTATGAACTCTTTCACAAACATGTATTTCCTGCTAGAAAAGTCCCATCTGGGAATGGCTTTCAGTTAAGTAACTACAGCACAGTTATCAAGTCATTTATAAGTGACACCCCACCAGTTATACAAGCCACGTGTGCAAAACATCCAAGTACAAAGTGACATTCATCATATTTATTGGAAGCACGAATATTCAAATATTTAATAAGCACCTCCTGATGAGCATGCTATCAGACCCCTAAAGTCCCAGCTACTCAGGAAACTGAGACTAGGAAACCAGTCTGAGCAAAACACTATTAGAAAAATAAAAGAAGGGCAGGATGCATGACTCTATAGTCAAGTGCTTGACAAGCAAGCCAACTAGTATTCAGACCATCAGAACCCACACAAATGCTGGGGGTACAGCGGCCCACCTTCCAGCCTCAGAGGGCAGAGACAATATCCCCAAAGCAAAACGGCTAGCATGATTATCTATGCTGGCAAGCTCTTGAGTCTGGTGGAGAAATCCTACTTCAATGAATAACATGAAAGTACTACCCAGGATGTATCCCAAAATCAACCTAAGAACTCCACATGCATTTTCACCCATAATGGTGCCCCAAACATGTAAACATACATGCACACACAGAGACATGAGAGTGGAAAAAGACAAAAAGAGAAGAAAAGAGATCCAATGAGCTCTCTCTATGTAGACACTGTGTAGAAATGCAGATGTGGTTACAACATGGTCCCCCTTAGCTCAAAACTTTATTTCCCTCATCTCTTCCAGAATGATACAGTTTGTATTTTTGGCTGTATATAAAAACCTTAACAAATATAAATAACCCTTGCTTCATAAGCCATAAGATTTCATAAGAGTTGAAAATCAAGTAACAAAATGACTAAACTATGGATACAAATGTCCAGTTTAATTACTATCACAATTACATCTCGGAAACCACAACTTTGAAAAACGTTCTGAAAAGAGGGAAAAAAAGCCTTTTTTTTTCTTTTCTATAAGACAGTACATTTTATTTTCAATAAGGAAGTATCATAGGAAAAAAACACAATACGCTAATTCTTAAGTATTGTTCATTGTACTAACATAGGAATGTTAACAAGTAGCTAATAAAAAGTTAATATTCATCATCCTCTGAAAAATCCTTATCTTACATACTATGTGTACAATAGCAAGACAAAAGCAGTGTGCAAACCTACCTGTGCACACGATTCTTCAGGTGTTTTGGCACTGACTGAGTAAAGTGCTGGGAGATCGAGCCGATGCACAGAGAATCTTTCTAGTGTATGCAAAAGTGCTGGAGCAAGGTGAGAAGTTTGTCCCGAACCTCGTTCTCCAGATAGCAACAGTCGAGGCCTGTAGGAGGTTGGCTGATGATATGGTGACCTATAAGACATAGTGATCTTAAAATCATATATTCTGAATACTAATATGCATGAATTTGCAGGTAAAATATTTCTATTAAAAGAATCAAACTTCAAATTCATAAAGCTTCCTTATTTTAGTATATTCATCTTTTCATTACCCATGTTTCTAAAATATTGACTATCTGTAACTATAGTAAAAACCAATGTGAAGGTATAAACCCATTCTAAAAAAAAAGAAAGAAAGAAAGAAAAATTTAGCAATATTTCACCCTATCACATTTTATATATATTTATATATATTAAAACTTGGAGAGTCTAAGACTATCTCTATTAATTAAACAGGAGGGATCCCAACAAAGAAACAGATCTGGGGCAAGGAGAAATCCAGAAAAAAGATGTAGATCTGAGATTAATTATTACAGTATAAGACTTAGAAAAGAAATAGTTAAAGCTGGGCATGGTGATTCACACTTAAAAACCTGGCACTAATGAGGCTGAAGTCTGACCAGCCTGGGTGAAATAGTGAGTTCTGGTTGCCTAAACTATAACCACACCACCCACCAAATCAAAATACGGTTAAAATGCTAAATTGTATGTAAAGTGTATTTTCTAAATGCTATATTCTACGACTCCTCACAAAGTCATTTTTAAACAGTATGATAGTAACAAAAGATAGGGCAATCAGCAGGTGATTATATAAGATGGTAAGTTTTTAAGCTAGACATGGTAGCACATGTTTTTAGTCCCAGCATTGTGAAGGTAGAATCAGAAAAAAAAATCTGTGAGTTTTGAGGCCAACCTCATTTACATTGCAAGTTCCCAGTAAGGGATACACAGTAAGAGCCTCTTAAAACAGTTTTTTTATAAAGGATTCAAGAAAATGAGCTCGTCTTTTTAGTCTGTTCTGCCATGTAACAAGACAGACCCTTCAAAAGAGATCAGACATGCTAGTGCCTTGGCATACCCAGCCTGTGAAAGTTACACTATTTATAAATTACCCAGGTTACTGGGGGAAATGAACTAAAATACCACAATTTTTTTTAATTAAAAGAAAAAAAAGTTTTCAGATATGGCAAATTTTGTTTCTGTGACAATAAAAACTAACAACAGTTCTTACGCAAATATGACAGTTCTTACACTAATATGACAGATTAGGCTACACACTAAAAAAAGAAATATACAGGGGCGGAGCCAAGATGGCGACTAGCACACACAGTTTCCGAGCTGTGGAAGAGATAAAGTTCTGAGTTGATGAGTGGAAGAACTTCTGAAGCCAGGCAAACAACGGAAAGACTTTCTAAACAACAGGGAGATAAAGTTCTGAGTTGATGAGTGGAAGAACTTCTGAAGCCAGGGAAACAACGGAGAGACTTTCTAAACAACAGGGAACATCGCAGGAGGTGAAAACCTTGGTCTCGGGTCACCCAGGGACTTGTTTGGGGAAGGTGAGAAACGATCTTTTGATCTCTCGGCACTCCCCTCCCCCAGACCTCCCTCCTCCTCGGCACAGCGGACTCGCCTTTCTCAGCGCAGACCTAACTGCCTGGGGCCTGCAGCCACTGAGGCGGAGCCCCAAGCCCTTTATCGGCAAAGGCCAGCAGTACTGTGTCTCGGAGCCCCAGATTCACGCGCGGCGGCTGCACCATCCTCCCAGGGCCCGCCGAGTCTGCTAGACGCCATACTAGCTCCGCAGGAGCGCCGTCACTGACAGTACGGCCCGCCCAATCCCACAGTGACAGAGAATACGCTATATACTCACCAAAACCAGACAGAAACGCCATACAAGCTAGACACACCAGGCGCTGGGCCTCCGAAGCTTGGAGAGCACAGTAAAGAGACCCCAGGACTTCCCAGAAAGCATCTGGACTAGCAACCCAGTCTCCAGTTACAGCGGGACTTTCTAACCTGGCGGCGGAGCAGCACTGAGCTGGCGGGGCACATCAGCCCTCCAGTTTAAGACTAACCAGGGCCAAACCAGAGAACAGAAAGGCTGGTTACCCCGATTCCCACTGACGTGACCACCCTGAAATCTCCAGCTGCAGCAAGACCTCATAACCTGGCAGTGACAGCAGCACGGAACTGGCGGAGCACATCAAAGAAGCAGGGCCAAACCAGAGAGCAGAGAGCCCAGATACGCCGATCTCTGCCAAGTGTCCTGCCTGTAAGTGAGTGCACCCTTGAGAATCTGCAGCTCCACTGATCCTGGGTTCTTCTAAAACAGAAGCCAGGCATCGAACCCCCTCTCACCCATATACCCATTTTGGGAAACAGAGGGGCACTTGGGACATTGAAGTTCCTGCTCTGTGGGTCTAATTGAGGAGTTAAGGCAGTTAATGCCAGAAATTGCGCTGCGATCATCACTAGCGCCTGCGACATATACATTGCAGAGCCCCTCCCACACACTCAAGGGTTCAACATTAGCCATCACTCTGTCCCTCGAGACACACGCAAACACCCACCTACACACACACACACACACATATACACACGCACGCACGCACGCTTGCATTTGCCTCTGTTTGCGCCTGCGTACTTTCCTCCCACAGGTACAGCTAGTCCTCAGCATACGCTAAGGACACGGGACCTCTCTCAACTTCCTGAAGAATTCTCCAGACTCGAGAGAGAGACAGTACCAGTCTGATCGGCAGAATCCAAAAACAAACAGGGAAGGTCTCAGATAAGCCAATGGCCAGGGGTAGGCGAAAGAACATTTCCAACATAAATCAGGACATCATGACTTCACCAGCAAACCCCAAAATCGATGGATACTCCAATTCATCAGAAGCACAGGAAAATGACCTTAAAGCCATGCTTGCTCAATTATTTGAGGCTCATAAGGAGGAAATGAACAAATCTTTCAAAGAGTTGGCCAGTCAATTGGAGGTAAAGAAAGAAGAAATGGACAAAACCCTTAAAGAAACACAGGCAAACATAGCCAAACAAATAGAGGCACAAGTAGAGAAAAAATTAGTGGCATACAAAAAGGAAATGAACAAAGAAATGGAGTCCATCGTAGAGAGACAGGAATCCAAATTCAAACACATAAAAGAAATGGTGCAAGGCATGAAAACAGAATTAGAATCAATAAAGAAAACACAAAATGAGAAAACTCTTGAGCTGGAGAACTTGGAGAAAAGATCAGGAACCACAAAAGTAAGCATCACCAACAGAATACAAGAGATGGAAGAGAGAATCTCTGGAGCTGAAGACACACTTGCAGAAATTGATATTTCTCTCAAAGAAAAAGTAAAATCAGAAAAATTCCAATCACAAAATATCCAAGAAATCAAGGATGCTATGAAAAGACAAAATCTAAGAATAATAGGAATTGATGAAAAAGAAGACTCCAGGCTCCAAGGTCCAGAAAATATTTTAAAAAAATCATAGAAGAAAATTTTCCCAACTTAAAGAAAGAGATGTCCATAAATATACAAGAGGCCTACAGAACACCAAATAGACTAGACCAGAAAAGAAACACATCACGTCACATCATAGTCAAAACACTAAATCTACAGAACAAAGAAAAGATATTAAAAGCAGCAAGGGAAAAAGGCCAAGTAACATATGAAGGTAGACCTATCAGAATCACACCAGACTTCTCATCAGAAACTATGAAAGCCAGAAGGGCCTGGGCAAGCATCATGGAGACTCTAAGAGATCACAAATGTCAACCGAGACTACTATACCCTGCAAAGCTTTCAATCAACATAGATGGAGAAAACAAAATATTCCATGACAAAACTAAATTTACGCAATATCTATACAGCAAACCAACCCTACAGAAGATACTAGAAGGAAAACTCCAATCCAACGAAAACGAATTCACCCAAGAAAACAGGGCATACAGATAATGTCCCAACAAAAATGAAAAGAAAACAAGCAATGAAACAAGGTAAGATCATCGACTCCATTACAAAAGGAACTAACATGCATTGGTCAATATTATCTATCAATATTAATGGACTCAACTCACCAATAAAAAGACACAGGCTAACAGAATGGTTACGAAAACAGGACCCAACATTCTGTTGCATCCAAGAAACACATCTATGCAACAAAGATAAACACTACCTCAGAGTAAAGGGCTGGAAAAATGTTTTTCAAGCAAATGGTTCCAGAAAACAAGCTGGAGTAGCCATCCTAATATCTAATAAAATAGACTTTCAACCCAAGTTAATAAAAAAAGATAAGGAGGGCCACTATATTCTCATCAAAGGAAAAATCCAACAAGAGGACATCACAATTTTGAATATCTATGCCCCAAATACAAGAGCACCTACATTTTTAAATGAAACAATATTAAAGCTTAAATCACACATTGATCCTAATACCCTAATAGTGGGAGACTTCAACACCCCACTCTCATCAAGGGACAGATCAACCAGACAGACACCAAATAGGGAAATAAAAGCACTCACAGAATCCCTAAATCAAATGGACCTAATAGACGTCTACAGATCTTTTCACCCAAACTCAAAAGAGTACACCTTCTTTTCAGCACCACATGGAACCTTCTCCAAAATAGACCATATAGTTGGTCACAAAGCAAGCCTCAACAGATACAAAAGGATTGAAATAATCCCTTGTATACTATCTGACCACCATGGACTAAAGCTGGACCTCAACAACAACAGAAACAACAAAAAGCCGACACGCACATGGAAACTGAACAACTTACTACTCAATGACAGCTGGGTCAAGGAAGAAATAAAGAAAGAAATTAAAGACTTTCTAGAATTCAATGAAAATGAAGGCACAACATACCCAAATTTATGGGACACATTGAAAGCAGTGCTCAGAGGAAAATTTATAGCACTAAGTGCCTACAAGAAGAAATCCGTAACATCACATACAAACAACTTAATGGCCCAACTGAAAAACCTAGAAAAAAAAGAAGCAGATACACCCAAGAGGAGCAGACGGCTGGAAATAATCAAACTAAGGGCAGAAATCAATCAATTAGAAACAAATAAAATTATCCAAAGAATCAATGAAACAAAAAGCTGGTTCTTTGAGAAAATCAACAAGATAGACAAACCCTTAGCCAAACTAACTAAAAAGCAGAGAGAAACCATACAAATCAGCAAAATCAGAAAGGAAAATGGGGACATAACTACAGACACTGAGGAAATCCAAACGATTATTAGGTCATACTACAAAAGCCTATATGGCACAAAATTTGAAAATCTAAATGAAATGGATAACTTTCTTGACAGATTCCATCTACCAAAATTAAGTCAAGATCAGGTAGAAAGACTGAATAGTCCTATATCTCCCAAGGAAATTGAAGCAGTCATTAACAGTCTCCCCTCCAAAAAAAGCCCTGGACCAGATGGCTTCAGCGCAGAATTCTACAAGACCTTCAAAGAAGTACTAACACCAATTCTCCTCAAACTATTCCATAAAATAGAAACAGAAGGAACACTACCAAACTCATTCTATGAAGCCACAGTCACTTTGATACCTAAACCACACAAAGATCCAACAAAAAAAGAGAACTTCAGACCTATCTCTCTTATGAACATTGATGCAAAAATACTCAATAAAATACTTGCAAACCGAATCCAAGAACACATCAAAGATATCATCCACCATGACCAAGTAGGCTTCATCCCAGGAATGCAAGGGTGGTTCAACATATGGAAATCCATCAATGTAATCCACCACATAAACAAAATGAAGGAGAAAAACCACATGATCATCTCCTTAGATGCTGAAAAAGCATTTGACAAAGTCCAGCACCCATTTATGTTTAAAGTCTTGGAGAGATCAGGGATACAAGGCACATACCTAAAGATAGTAAAGGCAATATACAGCAAGCCTATAGCCAACATCAAACTCAATGGAGAGAAACTTAAATCAATCCCACTGAAATCAGGGACAAGACGAGGCTGCCCACTCTCTCCATATCTCTTTAACATTGTACTTGAAATCCTAGCCAGAGCAATAAGACAACTAAAGGAGATCAAGGGGATACAAATCGGAAAGGAAGAGGTCAAAGTGTCACTATTTGCAGATGATATGATAGTATACATGAGCGAACCCAAAGATCAACCAGAGAACTTCTTCAGCTGATAAACACCTTCAGCAAAGTGGCAGGATACAAAATCAACTCAAAAAAATCAGAAGCCCTCTTGTATACCAAAGACAAAAAGGCTGAGAAAGAAATTAGGGAAACAACACCCTTCACAATAGCCACTAATAACATAAAGTACCTTGGTGTGACTCTAACCAAGCAAGTGAAAGACCTGTTTGAGAAAAACTTCAAGTCTTTGAAGAAAGAAATTGAAGAAGACCTCAGAAGATGGAAAGATGTCCCGTGCTCATGGATTGGTAGGATTAACACTGTGAAAATGGCCATCCTTCCAAAAGCAATCTACAGATTCAATGCAATTCCCATCAAAATACCAACTCAATTCTTTACAGACCTTGAAAAAAAGATTCTCAGCTTCATATGGAGAAACAAAAAACCCAGAATCTCCAAAACGATCCTGTACAACAACAGATCATCTGGAGGTATCTCCATTCCCGATCTCAAGCTGTACTACCGGGCAACAGTAATAAAAACTGCATGGTATTGGCATAGAAACAGAAAGGAGGATCAATGGAATCGCATAGAAGACCCAGAAATAAACCCACACACCTATGAATACTCAATATTTGACAAAGAAGCCAAATCCATTCAATGGAAAAAAGACAGCATCTTCAACAAATGGTGCTGGACCAACTGGATGTCTACATGCAGAAAAATGAAAATAGATCCATATTTATCACCCTGCACAAAACTAAAGTCCAAGTGGATCAAAGACCTCAACATAAAACCAGATACTCTAAATCAGCTGGAAAAAAAAAAGTGGGAAACAGCCTGGAACTCATTGGCACAGGAGACAACTTCCTGAACAGAACACCAACAGCACAGCCTCTAAGAGCAACAATCAATAAATGGGACCTCATGAAACTGAAAAGCTTCTGTAAAGCAAAAGACACTGTCATCAAAACAAATAGACAGCCTACAGATTGGGAAAGAATCTTCACCAACCCTTTATCTGACAGAGGGCTAATATCAAGTATATATAAAGAACTAAAGAAGCAGAAAAGCAACAAACCAAGTAATCCACTTAAAAAATGGGGAACAGAGCTAAACAGAGAATTCTCGAAAGAGGAACGTCAAATGGCAGAGAAACACTTAAAGAAATGCTCAACCTCATTAGCCATTAGGGAAATGCAAATCAAAACGACCCTGAGATTTCACCTTACACCCATCAGAATGGCCAAGATGAAAAACTCAAGTGATAGCACATGCTGGAGAGGTTGTGGAGAAAAGGGAACCCTCCTCCATTGCTGGTGGGAATGTAAACTGGTTCAACCACTCTGGAAGTCAATCTGGCGCTTTCTCAGACAACTAGGAGTAGTGCTACCTCAAGACCCAGCTATACCACTCCTAGGTATATACCCAAAATTTGCTCAAGTACACAACAAGGACATTTGTTCAACCATGTTCGTAGCAGCTTTATTTGTAATAGCCAGAACTTGGAAACAACCCAGATGTCCATCAACGGAGGAATGGATACAGAAATTGTGGTATTTTTACACAATGGAATACTACTCAGCAATCAAAAAGGAGGAAATCATGAAATTTGCAGGCAAGTGGTGGGATCTAGAAAAGATCATTCTGAGTGAAGTATCCCAGAAGGAGAAAGACAAACTTGGTATATACTCGCTTATATAGACCTACAAGATATGATAAACATAATGAAATCTACACACCTAAAGAAGATAATCAAGAAAGTGGACACAGGCGAAGGTGATTAATCCTCATTTAGAAAGACAAATGGGATGTGCATTGAACTTATGACAGGAGTCTACCACAAAAGGCATCTGAAAGACTCTACCTAGCAGTGTTTCAAAGCAGACACTAAGACTCATAACCAAACCCTCGGCAGAGTGCAGGGAATCATATGAAAGAAGGGAAGTTAGTATGATATGGAAAGGAGAGGAGCTCTACAAGGACCAAATATATCTGGGCACAGGGTCTTTTCTGAGACTGACACTCAACCAAGGACCATCTATGGATATAACCTAGAACTTCTGCTCGGATGTGGCCTGTGGTAGCTCAGTAACCAAGTAGTTTTCCAAAGTAAGGGGAACACGGACTATTTCTAACAGGATCTCAAGGGCAGGCTGTTTGACCCCCCCCCCCCCCCC
>NW_026585644.1:31802365-31854048 GCF_907164565.1 Psammomys obesus
ATGCAAGGGTGGTTCAACATACGGAAATCCATCAATGTAATCCACCACATAAACAAAATGAAGGAGAAAAACCACATGATCATCTCCTTAGATGCTGAAAAAGCATTTGACAAAGTCCAACACCCATTTATGTTTAAAGTCTTGGAGAGATCAGGGATACAAGGCACATACCTAAAGATAGTAAAGGCAATATACAGCAAGCCTATAGCCAACATCAAACTCAATGGAGAGAAACTTAAATCAATCCCACTGAAATCAGGGACAAGACGAGGCTGCCCACTCTCTCCATATCTCTTTAACATTGTACTTGAAATCCTAGCCAGAGCAATAAGACAACTAAAGGAGATCAAGGGGATACAAATCGGAAAGGAAGAGGTCAAAGTGTCACTATTTGCAGATGATATGATAGTATACATGAGCGAACCCAAAGATCAACCAGAGAACTTCTTCAGCTGATAAACACCTTCAGCAAAGTGGCAGGATACAAAATCAACTCAAAAAAATCAGAAGCCCTCTTGTATACCAAAGACAAAAAGGCTGAGAAAGAAATTAGGGAAACAACACCCTTCACAATAGCCACTAATAACATAAAGTACCTTGGTGTGACTCTAACCAAGCAAGTGAAAGACCTGTTTGAGAAAAACTTCAAGTCTTTGAAGAAAGAAATTGAAGAAGACCTCAGAAGATGGAAAGATGTCCCGTGCTCATGGATTGGTAGGATTAACACTGTGAAAATGGCCATCCTGCCAAAAGCAATCTACAGATTCAATGCAATTCCCATCAAAATACCAACTCAATTCTTTACAGACCTTGAAAAAAAGATTCTCAGCTTCATATGGAGAAACAAAAAACCCAGAATCTCCAAAACGATCCTGTACAACAACAGATCATCTGGAGGTATCTCCATTCCCGATCTCAAGCTGTACTACCGGGCAACAGTAATAAAAACTGCATGGTATTGGCATAGAAACAGAAAGGAGGATCAATGGAATCGCATAGAAGACCCAGAAATAAACCCACACACCTATGAATATTCAATATTTGACAAAGAAGCCAAATCCATTCAATGGAAAAAAGACAGCATCTTCAACAAATGGTGCTGGACCAACTGGATGTCTACATGCAGAAAAATGAAAATAGATCCATATTTATCACCCTGCACAAAACTAAAGTCCAAGTGGATCAAAGACCTCAACATAAAACCAGATACTCTAAATCAGCTGGAAAAAAAAAAGTGGGAAACAGCCTGGAACTCATTGGCACAGGAGACAACTTCCTGAACAGAACACCAACAGCACAGCCTCTAAGAGCAACAATCAATAAATGGGACCTCATGAAACTGAAAAGCTTCTGTAAAGCAAAAGACACTGTCATCAAAACAAATAGACAGCCTACAGATTGGGAAAGAATCTTCACCAACCCTTTATCTGACAGAGGGCTAATATCAAGTATATATAAAGAACTAAAGAAGCAGAAAAGCAACAAACCAAGTAATCCACTTAAAAAATGGGGAACAGAGCTAAACAGAGAATTCTCGAAAGAGGAACGTCAAATGGCAGAGAAACACTTAAAGAAATGCTCAACCTCATTAGCCATTAGGGAAATGCAAATCAAAACGACCCTGAGATTTCACCTTACACCCATCAGAATGGCCAAGATGAAAAACTCAAGTGATAGCACATGCTGGAGAGGTTGCGGAGAAAAGGGAACCCTCCTCCATTGCTGGTGGGAATGTAAACTGGTTCAACCACTCTGGAAGTCAATCTGGCGCTTTCTCAGACAACTAGGAGTAGTGCTACCTCAAGACCCAGCTATACCACTCCTAGGTATATACCCAAAATTTGCTCAAGTACACAACAAGGACATTTGTTCAACCATGTTCGTAGCAGCTTTATTTGTAATAGCCAGAACTTGGAAACAACCCAGATGTCCATCAACGGAGGAATGGATACAGAAATTGTGGTATTTTTACACAATGGAATACTACTCAGCAATCAAAAAGGAGGAAATCATGAAATTTGCAGGCAAGTGGTGGGATCTAGAAAAGATCATTCTGAGTGAAGTATCCCAGAAGGAGAAAGACAAACTTGGTATATACTCGCTTATATAGACCTACAAGACATGATAAACATAATGAAATCTACACACCTAAAGAAGATAATCAAGAAAGTGGACACAGGCGAAGGTGATTAATCCTCATTTAGAAAGACAAATGGGATGTGCATTGAACTTATGACAGGAGTCTACCACAAAAGGCATCTGAAAGACTCTACCTAGCAGTGTTTCAAAGCAGACACTAAGACTCATAACCAAACCCTCGGCAGAGTGCAGGGAATCATATGAAAGAAGGGAAGTTAGTATGATATGGAAAGGAGAGGAGCTCTACAAGGACCAAATATATCTGGGCACAGGGTCTTTTCTGAGACTGACACTCAACCAAGGACCATCTATGGATATAACCTAGAACTTCTGCTCGGATGTGGCCTGTGGTAGCTCAGTAACCAAGTAGTTTTCCAAAGTAAGGGGAACACGGACTATTTCTAACAGGATCTCAAGGGCAGGCTGTTTGACACCCCCCCCCCCCAGGGGAGGAGCAGTCTGTTAGGCCACAGAGGAGGACTTTGCAGCCAGCCCTGAAGATACCTGATAAAACAGGGTCAGATGAAAGGGGAGGAGGTCCTCCCCTATCAGGGGACTTGGAAAGGGGCAGGGAGGAGACCAGGGAGGGAGTGTGGGGTTGGGGAGGGAATGAGGGAGCGGGATACAGCTGGGACACAGAGTTAACAAAATGTAACTAAAAAGAAAAATAAAATAAAAAAAAATAAATTAAAAAAAAAGAAATATACTAAAGCAAATCTAATTTTTATTTTCAATACTTTTTATTACCACGAAAATAATAAATCAGGAGGCTAGAAAGATGACTCAGAGGTTGAGTGCACATCATTCTTGCAGAAAACTTGAGCTCAGTTCCCAGAACCCACAACAGGCAGCTCATAGCCACCTGTCACTGCCACAGGAAATCTGCCCTCTTCTGGGCTCCATGAGAACCTGCACACACTTGTGCACAGACACATATAGACACAGACACACACAAACATAAATAAAGTAAAATCTTTAAGAACAAAATAATAAAACAGACTTAGTCACTGTAATACTACAAACTCTAAGACAATGCACGAAGCATAAAGAAAAATAAAGCAGATGGAAAGAAATGAAAGAAAAACTGCTACCTCTAAAGAAAATAATAAAGCACTAAATACAAAAGAATTAGTAGTGGTATTAGAACCTAACAGCAGAGAAACAAGACAGAAGGCAGAAACAACAACAATAGATTTACTAACTAGGCCCCATAATAAACATAAAAAAGGAAACAATAAAAGACCCTACTCACAACTGCAAAAGCAATATGAAAGGTAACACAAACAACAGCAAATAATCTTAGTAAAAAGTATGAAATTCGCCAATACAAAAGCACTATAAATATGTGAAAATGACAAATTTCACTAAACATTTATGATTATTTTATGTATTTGATAAGCTCTTATAAAATTCCTACAGAATTTGTAAAGGAAAAGATTAAAAGTTATTCTCAACATTATCTAAAATAATGAGTAATTTGAGAAAAAAACTCTAATTTAGACCACTCAAACACTGATTACAAGTAGTTCATATAGCTATCTTCCTCAATTGTAATTCACAATCTTCCTGCTTCATTCAGCGTTCAAGTCCTGGGATTACAGGTGTTAGCCATCATCTATGGCTTCAATTTTCTAAATATTCTAGAAAATATATAGTTTTAATTTATTAAGCAAATGGGAAAACCAAAGCTCAGAGCAGTTAAGTATAAGATGGTATAAAAGGGGGACAGAATTCAAATTCCCATTCAGGAGCTCACGAAGGTGAATGGGGAAAAGATAACTGGGAAGTTTTTTATTTATTTTTTTAATTGAAACCTAGATATAAGATGTCAATGATAGGATAAACAAGAACAGGAAAAAAGAAACAGCCTGAAATGAAGCCTACAATCCACTAGAAAAGAACTCCTGACCTTTTACATTTATATGTGCTTCATTCATAAAATGACACCACAAATACATGGCTTATAGCACATGTCTAGTTTGTAGCATGTTTCAGGTGCCACCTCCCATCCCTTCAGTCTCATATGAACATCAATTGTGACTACACATCCTCTAAGGCTTTCCTGCACATCCCAGAAGAAATTTTACTTTCACAGAACACATAACAACCTTTGCCAACACCAATAACAAAAACTTCTTCAGACTAAAGTAAATTGTATCTGATCCTCCTGTGCTTTCAGCATCAAGTATAAGTCCTGGAATGCCAAAAAACAATCAGAAAATGTTTCAAATGAGTAAATAAAAAGATTAACTTTTAATCCCAGCACTTGGGAGGCAGAGGCAGATGGGTTTCTGTGAGTTAGAGGCCAGCATGATCTACAGAGCAAGTCCAAAGCAGCCAAGGCTATACAGATAAACTCTGTCTTGGCAGAGATGGAGATTAGGGGAGAGAGAAGGGGCACGGAGATACATATCTAAATATAACTGAGGCATATAAGATAAAAAGCGCCATGCCAGGCATGATAGGAGGTACCCAACTATCCCAGGATACGGTGGTGGAGGCAGGAAGATCAGAAGTTTGAGGTCAGCTTCAGCAACATAGTGAGTTTAAGGCCTCCTGCCTTAAAAGAAGGTGGGAAAAGCTTATTCTAGAACACAACTCAATTGGTAAATTAAAATAGTTTGTGTAAAGGAAGCTAAAATTAAACCCATTCTTGTAGAAAAGCTGAACTAAACCAATGACTGAGACCAATGGCACATATTAAACCAGTGGCAGAATGTTCCAAAAAGAAAAAAAATTTTAAAAATAAAACAAAACAAAACAAAAACCTAATACAGCAGTAAAAACAAGTTTTTCTAATAACAAAATCTACTTCTGTGTTCCTTTACTGGCAGGATCTATCTTACAACACTGAAATAAAAGGCTTCTGATGATTTCTTACTTCTTGCTAATGCATAATTCAAATTTAAACAACTAAACTGTTAAGAATAAGCAACATACATTACACGCAGAAGGATAACCGGGTACAAGGCAGAAAAAAAGTATTTAGTTCGCTTGTAACTATCAACAAAACAGACTTACAAAATGCTAGAGAAGTCTAAAAAAGTTTCCCTGAAAGCAGAAAGGGAAGTATATAGAAACGAAGACTAGGAAACTTCCTAATGAAAAGAGTTTGCTATGAAGGAACACATCAAAAAAAAAAAAAAAAAGTATATATGAAATGTACGCTCATTTTTAAAACATGATCAACAAGGAAAAGTTAACAATGCATACATCAAATCAACATTTCATTACACTCTACAAGGGGGAAGCTCTAAATCAGACTGAAGGCTAAATTTGTTCAAAATGCTTTTTAAAAAATTACTTCAAAAAACACTGATCCAGTCAAACATGGTAACTCCCATCTGATATCCCAACAACTGGGATGGAAGACTGAAGCAGGAGGATTACCACAAGTTTGAGGCAAGCCTAAACTAACTACAAAGTGAGTTATAAGCCAGTCTAAATTATAAAGTAGATTATGTCTTTAAAAAAAGAAAAAGACCAAAAGAAAAGAAAAAAAAAAAAAAAAAAAAAAAAAAACAGGGCACATAATGCAGTCTCCTTAACGCAAGGACTGTTAAACCTAACTGAATGGAACTTTAGAGTCCTTTAACTATGGTACTAATTATGTAAACAGAAGTAGTGATATTTTAGTATTTGAAAATTACTTGGTCTCTTAATTTAAGATTATATTTGCAAGAAAAATGTTTGCCATTATAGTGTACAACAAAAGCTGCTATAACACAGAGAGCAAAAAGATGTTAAGTAGAAAAACAATAAAACTCAAATTACAAAAATATAAACTAATGCTCTGTTAAAAATCAAAATATTACTTGTTTTATTACTGAGCAATTTCTAATTTAAAATCTCTTTAGTAGCTTTGGAGTATCTAAACCTTCATCTGAAAGTTATCTCAAGTTAATGTGCCATGGGAGGTGGTAAATATTTCTTAACTGTCCATGTTAGATCAAATAAAAAGCAAAAAAACCAGAAACAATGGGTTGATTTCCAAAGGTAATAATCTTTCCCCACCTTTTTTTTTTTTTTTTTTTAATTTTAAACACATTGTCTCAAAAATTTATTTTGAATGTCTCATATGTTGTTGGGATGAAATTACACTAAAAAAAGCCGGGTGCAGTGGCACACACCTGTAATCCCAGCACTTGGGGAGGCAAAGGCAGGTAGATCTCTGTCAGTTCTATGCCAGCCTGGTCTACAGAGTGAGCTTCAGGACAGCCAAGGCTACATAGAGAAACCCTGTCTCGGAAAAACAAAACAAGAACAAAAAAGTTTCACTAAAAGATTATATTTTGCAAGCAGAGCACGGTGACTCATGCCTACGCTAATAGCACTTGGGAAGGTGAGGCAAGAAGATCTCAATTCAAGGCCAGTTTCCACTTCCAAATATGTATATAGTCTGTCTGAAGTCCAAGTTTAACCAGGTGCCCCGTACTGGTATTCTGGTGTCTTTTCCCACTTCTCAAAGAAAAAAAAAAAAAAAAAGGAAACACCAACAAACTATATTACCATTTCTTTCCAAGACAAACTAGCATTTAACAGTTTCTTTCTTGAGAAAAATAAGTATCAGGTAACTAGCAATGTAATTATTACCACACACACACACACAAAGGACTAGGGGAGGAGCATAGGAGGAGAAGAGGGAGGAACGGAGGAATTGGGAGGAGACAAGGAAGGGGACTACAGCTGTGATACAAAGTGAATGAATTATAATAAATAATAAATAAAAATATTTTTAAAAAGCAGACACAGTGGCATGCATGCAGAAAGGAGAGGGAGGGTGGGATCGGGAGGGGAGGAGGGAGGGGCTTATGGGGGGATACAAAATGAATAAAGTGTAATTAATAAAAAATTAAAAAATAAAAAAGAATTACATAAAGGTATTCTTTGTTCAGTGGCTTGTGATAGTTGCATTTTGAAAACTAAAAAAAATAAAAATAAATAAAATAAAAAAAATAAATAAAAAGCAGACACAAAAAAACACAGTAAAAATCTTCCTGGATTGTGTGCAAACAAGGAAAAATGCCTCAAATTCATTGGTGTTAGCTACCAGCAAACACCAATGTGTTCTAAACAGAAGGCAGAAGGCTATTCTGAACTGAAAGAAGTTTAATATAACTTACTCACATTGTAAAGTGAAGATAAGATTTAGTGACAATAGCAGCTGGCGACGGTTTCTTTGGTGATCCTGAGTGACAACTGGTCTCAAAAATTGATAAAGCATTCTCATCTTCACTATCATCTAAAATCAGACTTTCTACATCTGTCAGAAGAAAAGCACAAGAGTTACGAGTTTATAAACTAGTGTTTATAATGCTAAAGTAAAAAAATGGGGTTAAAATCAAGTGACATCAGCTAATACACTAGCAAAAATTTAATCAGGTAAGTTGATAAAATATGCAGCATTTTACTAATTTATAAATATAAGTAGCATATTCTATACTTTTATAGATTATTCACACTTACTATGAACTGTAATTTGGGAGACTTTACTGACCAACAGTCTGGAAAAAAGACAGCTCAGCAGTTACAAGCACTTGCTGCCCTTCTGGAGGCCCAGAGTTCCTAGCACCCACTTGTCAAGTAGCTAATAACACCTTTAGTCTAGCACCAAAGGATCCAATGCATAGCATGTACTAACAGAGACACATAAACATAATAAAAATAAATCTTTAAAAAATGCAAACTGATCTTGCAGAGGACCCAAGCTCAGTTCCCAGTACCAACATCAAGCAGCTCACAACTGCCTGTAACTTGAGTTCCATTAAGATCCAACACCTCAGGCCTCTGCAGGCACCTGCCTTCAAGTGCACATACCCACATACAAAAATAAAGTAAGTTTTTAACAAACAAACGAAAGAGTTAGAAAGTCAGTATCAACTCAGAGTTAAAAGTACACCCATTCAAGTAGCATTAATTCTTCTATGGGCCTGAAGGTTAACACTCAGTGAATTAAAATTTCCACAGAGAACACAATATTCTTCCAGAACGTAAATATTAAATACATACATTATTAAAATACATACACACATTATTAAAAGTGCCAATTCAGTCAATAAAGTGCTCTATGTGTAGAGATAAAGATTTGAAATTGACAGAAATCAACTGTGGTCACACACACACAATACAACACATCTGTGATCTCAGCTACTCAGAAGACAGAGACTAAAAAGGATGGTGAAGCCCAGGCACTCAAAGCCAGCCTGTGTAACACAGAAAGAGCCTATGTTAAGATTCCAAGGAGGGAGGAAGGGAAAGAGGGAAGAATGGAAGGAAAGAAGGAGGAAATATATCATATACTTGCAAAGCAAAAGAAAAGAATGCTGCATAAAAATAAAATATGATAAGATCAGATGCATGTGCACCCACGCACAGAACACACACATGGGTAACACAGACGCAAAAGTGAAAAAAGAAAGAATGAGACAGCACTATTCAATTTAACAGAGATCTCTGTGAGTTTCTTTGTTTGTTTGTTTGTTTGTTTGTTTGTTTAGTTGGTTGGTTGGATTTGGGAGACAGGGTTTCTCTGTTGTAGCCTTTGCTGTCCTGAACTCAAACTCACTTTGTAAACCAGGCTGTCCTTGAACTCTTAGAGATCCATCCACCTGCCTCTGCCTTCCCAAGTGCTGGGATTACAGTTGTGCACACCGCGCCCAGCTCTCAGGGGCTTTTAAAAACTAAATAATTAGTAAAACTAACAGTTTTAAATTTATTTGGAAAATAATTGAAAATCTTTAGGGAGACAATGTCACAAACAGGAAAGAACACAGGTTTAAGGAAAAATATTAAAGAATAAAACAAACCAGAAAATACATATAAAGTAAAGAAAGACAAGTATTTAAAATTGAATAAAATAGACTTGTTAAGTGGGTTCCATAGTAATGGGAAGAGGGACTGCCTCTGACATAATCTGATTGGCCTGCTCGTTGATCACTTCCCCCTGAGGGGGGAGCAGCCTTACCAGGCCACAGTAGAGGACAATGCAGCCACTTTTGATGAGAACTGATAGACTAAGATCAGAAAGAAGAGGAGGACCTCCCCTATCAGTGGACTTGGGGAGTGGCATGCATGCAGAAAGGGGAGGGAGGGTGGGATTGGGAGGGGAGAAGGGAGGGGCTTATGGGGGGATACAAAATGAATAAAGTGTAATTAATAAAAAATTAAAAAAAAATAGACTTGTTATCCTCCGCTAATACATGCCATTTAGTTTTATTAGCTGAAAGTAAAGCACACTTTGCACTTATGAAAATAAAAGTCTAGGTGATAATTTTTCTTACTTTTCTAAAGTAACAAAAGTTGTTTTTTTTTTTTAATTGAAAAGTTCAGGCAAATATATTTATATGTGTATTCCCAGTTGTAAAGCTCATAGATAAGTTAGGGTGATGACTCACATGTGTAATGTCTGTACTCAAGAGGCTAAGACAGGAGGATGGCTGTAAGTTTAAGGCAAGCCTGACCTACACAGTTAACTCTGTCTCAGAAAAGAAAGACAAAAGCATATGTATCACATGTGAAAATGCACACAAATTACAGTACAGAGCCTGACTGACGGATATGCTCAGGATCAGCTGTCCATATCCTACCTGACAAAAAAAATCTTTTTAAGAAACAGAGTTCTATGTAGTATTTATGCAAAGTTTTCCTTTAAAAAAATTAGTCTCTATTTCTAACAGGAACTCAATGACTGGCTCTTTGGCCTCCCCACCCCCCAAGGGAGGAGCAGTCCTGCTAGGCCACAGAGGAGAGCTTTGCAGCCAGTCCTGAAGATACCTGATAAAACAGGATCAGATGAATGGGGAGGAGGTTCCCCCTTATCAGTGGACTTGGCAAGGGGCACGGTGGAGAGGAGGGAGGGAGGGAGGGACTGGGAGGGAATGAGGGATCGGGACATGGCTGGGGTACAGAGTTAATAAAATGTAACTGATAAGAAAAAAATAAAATACAAAAAAAAAAAAGAAACACAAATATTTAACATTCTTAAGTTTATGTTCAGGATTTTTAAAATTATGATATCAAAGAAACAATAAATAATATTATATAAGATGATAAAAAAAAATTAGTCTCTGAAAAACTATGTTTATAATGACAATTAAACTGAATATTCATTATTCACTGAATATATTCATTTGATATTCATTAATGTCAATGAGTTTTAAAGGAGAAATTAAAATAATCAAAACACATTATTTCATGCTAGGTACATGCCTTTAATCTCAGCTAGAGACAGAGGTAGGCAGATCTCTGTGATTTTGAGGACAGCCTGGTTTACAAAGTGAGTCTCAGGCTAGTCAGGGATACACAGCGAGACCCTGTCTTAAACAAACCAAAAAATAAAACTCTCACTACTTTCCCTTCAAACTTAGTGGGTCTTAGTTGATTCCAAATAAACCTTGGGCTGGAGAGATGGCTCAGTGGTTAAGAATAATGTATTGTTCCTGGAAACCTGAGTCCAATTCCCAGCACCCACATCAGGCAGCTTACAGCTGTTGTAACTACAGCTCAGAGGATTCCCTAACCTTAGGCACATGCGCATATACAGACATACACACATGTACATGTAAATAAATAATAAAAAATATTTAAAAAATAAATCTAAATTTCTTTAGGGGTTGGGGAACACAAGGTTTCATGTAGTCCTACTGGCCTTGCCCTCCAAGTGTAGCTAAGGATGACCTGAACCTGCTCTTGTTTCCTCCACCTCTCCAGTGCTGGGTACATGTGTGTACCACCATATCCAACTAACACAGAACTGAGAACACAATCAGGGCTTCAGGCTAGTGAGACAAGCATGTCACTCACAGATTTCTGTCTCTAGCAGAAATTTTTCTTTTTTTCCCCCCATGAGAGTAGATGATTTTTAAGATGATGCTCTGATTTCATCTCAGGTCCAAAGCACAGACTTGAGGCTTAATTAAATTTAAAATCTTGAACCATCATATTGAAATGTATTCCGTTACTGACGGCTCACAATTTAATCAACACAGTACACCGAAGAGTGTTCTGTCAACAACATCAAACTGTATTTGATGAACTGAATCCACAGAAGCATTATAACAATGCAGGCCCAAAGCACAGGCTGTGCAGGTGGCTCCCTGTACTAGAGTTGACCTCAAATCTTACTGAGTGACCTTACATAACCCAAATTACTTTCCATTGTGCCCAATCTCCTCCTAACTCATAGGACTCTTTTATGGATGAATGAATAATAATTTATGTAAGTGCTTTATAATAAACATAAGCTATTATTATAGTCAACTTTCTAATTATAGTAAATGCCTATATTAAGAAAGTTAAACCATAACAGCAAAGAAACATTCATCAGACAACCACCATATATGGGCAACAAGTGAGTTATGAAATATTCAGTGATGAAATAGTAAAGTTTTAACTAATTTTATGAAGAAACTTTTTTTCTTATTATCATAATACAAAAACTAGTTTGTTGTACCTTCTTTCTTGTCACTCTGGCTAATTTCTGCATGAGGAAATACTTTTTGCAGGACTGCTAAGATGTTGTTGAAACTTCTTTCTAGCAATGGCCTTATAATGGGGGATAGTGCCTGTCCTGAAGACATCACAGCACGCTGGGAAGCAGGCACAATGTTCTGCATCGCATGGTAAAAGTCCTGGGCACTGAGCACTATCGAGGAAACATCCAGCTGCAGTTTATGACTGCTAGCATAGATCTGAGGGTAACGCCGACGAAGGGCAATCAGGGCAGCTTCAGTACACAGGGCCTTGATGTCAGCTCCACAGTAGCCTAATGCACAAAAGGAGAAAAGTAATAAAATTAAGTTAATTCTTCCAAAGACCATTACGGTTTATTAATGCATATATCTTCTCTAAAATAATAACACAAAATCAGTAATTATGCACTATTTTATTGGCAAAATTGAAATTAACCTTTTAAAATCACCTAACAAAACTGTTCAATTAAGGGCTGAGTACTTAAGACTAAGAATGTTTTAAGTATTTTCAATTAACGAAAACATAAGCTAATAACATTAATACCAAAATGTTCTGTGTTATGTGTCAAAAACCACTGACTAAAATGTACAGCTTTCTTCAAAACAAGTTTTTTAAAAATCAGTTTCACTTCAATCTTTCATAACTAATCTTAGTCAGTATTTAACCTCGCGCTCCACTGAGCCACATTTTTAGTCCTTCTTTGAATTTATTTTGGGACAGAATCTTACTAAATTTAAATTGCCCAGGCTGGCCTTAAACTTGTGATCCTCCTGACCTGACCGCCAAAGTACCTACAGTTACAGGTATGTGTCACCACTCTTGCCTTATTTTCTCTAATATTACTAACTTCCAAAACATATGAAAAGTGGTAAAAGGTGTGTATAAGCAGAATCCTCAAAAAACTTGTAATTTACTATCAAACCTTAGTACAGTGCAATAGTAGTTAACATGCAACTATCCAAAACATTGTAACTTAACATTGTAATTCACCCAACAATTCCAAAGACATTAAAGGACTTAAGATTTAAATAAACTTTCCATTGTTTCCCACATTGACTTTCATTATGTATCTTTTGAAACCTACAAAATATACACTTTTAAAAAACATGATTTCCTAAAGGTCCATGTCACAAAATGGGGAAACAAGCAAACAAATAAAAACAGATTAGCCAAAAGCTGTCTTCCTATTGGCAATTAAATTAAACTTTACTTGGTCACCTTCGTCAGTTACGCCAGCAGGGGGAGCCATTTGAACAAATTATAGAACTCATTACCTCTATCAAGTTCATTTTTCTCTTTATACTTCATATTGACCTTATGCAGTTTATAAATACCAAAATAAAAATGGTGTTTGCAAAAGAAAAAAATGACTCACAAGTTAGGACAAAAATTATAATCTGTGAGATTTGCCTCAAAAACTATAACAGATTAAGCATAAATATCAAAACAATCAATCAATTTAACAAATTCAGAATAGGTTTATGGCTAGACTTCTATTTTATACTTCTCCACTAATAAATTTTCATAGTAGATCTTTTGACATACAGTTGTTACATTATTTCAACAAAGTGAGTACAGAACACTTTTGTAAAGTTATAAAGAGGAAAGTAATCACAAGTATATGAATTTTGTATAAGTAATAATAAACTACCATCATCAAGTAGGTGCAACCATGTGAATATTTCTTATGAATCTTTGCACAGCTAAGGATCATGCAGTGGTCCTCTTTACAAAGAGGCTCAAGTTCACAGGAAAAGCTCGGAGGCCAGCGAGATGAAACAACAGCTTCGGGATTATTCATTCATAAATTCTCCAAGAACATAAACTCTATATTTGCCATAACAACATGCTAATATATTAGCTGTTATATATATATATATTATATATAACAGTAATATGTTATTCGTTCTTTCCTAATTTAGTCCACATAATTGAGATATTAATAATAACAGGCCCCATTTTCTAAAGTAAATTTTCAATGGATTATCACAATCAACAGACAAGAAAAAAACTGGAAATATTTTCTTTACATTTGCTTTTGAGAAAGTTACTGGTTTGTATCTGTGGTTCTGAACTTTAAAAAAATCATCAGAATAAACAATAAAATGGAAACATAAATACAAACTCCCAGGCCCCAAACAGTGACTCAATCTCTGAGAGCTTAAAATTTTAAGTGTGTATTTTGGGAAATGTTGAGAAATACTCTGACACACAAAAAAGTTGAGACTCATTCACTTAATAAGTGCTTCATTGGACTCACATACTGGATTATGGGTGCATCAGAGGCATGGCTAAAATCGCTATGCTTTGCATAAAGGCAGGCCTCCTGGGTAGGGCTCCCCTACCATACATTTATATTCTCAGCAGTGCTTTGGTTTAGGGAACAGATGATACTGAAACTATACTACTACTTTTTAACAGTCGTAAGTTGATATGTTTAAAAAAAAAAAACACATTCCTTTTCAAAACCCAGGTTTCACCACTGCTAAGCAATATTCTATCGGACAGAAACACGCAGAAGCAAAGGAAAACGATTCTTGCATGTTACAATTCTTAAGATTGAAAATATGATTATGAGAGAGATTAGATTAGAAACAAGAGCAAAATTTTTTATGAGGCTTTCTTAAAAACAATTTTAAATAAAATGAAGGCCCAAAATACAGATATTTCTTAGACATGTTTTCACTGTCTTAAGCCTCTCATTGAAGATAATTAAACTTTTTGTTAATTCTAAGCTCCTACTATTTGTGTAAATGTTCTTGATACCAGTTTTTGAAGTGTCTTTATTACTTAAAAAACAAATATGATATGCATGCAAAAACCCCCAAGTTATTTCAACATAAAAGTTACCAAATCTATATCCTATAAAAGGCCAACTACCCTTGCAGATATTCATCAAGACTGCATAATCTTTTGTTAGGCATAAATCTCACTAAACTGAAACCATACATGTTGAAACATGTTTGGGGTATATATAGTAATGTTCAAAGTGAATTTAAAATTTATTACTTTTCTATTCCTACCTGAAGACCTTCATTTGAGTATTCTTAACATGAACTGGTTTCATAAATAAAATAAATGCCATAACTGAACAATCATTTAGTTTCAATGAATTTTTATTTCACTATTCGAGAAGCCAATTATATATAAGCAGATTTACATACATCCTGCCACCCCATGGAAAAATGGAAAGCAAGAGACCTTTTTCAGTCCAATAAGGAATTACATCATAAATATCTTTTAAAGACCAACTACAAGCTCAAATAAATCACTTGGGAAAGTGAGGAGTACTACTGACTTTTGGAAACATATATGGAAACTAAGACTCTTAATAGTTAGGATAAAGGATTAAACTACAGTGTGTAACATCTCAGAGGGAAGGGAAGGTAATAGAATATGATTTTAGAATAGCTATTTCTTTGAAAATTTCTCACTTCCTAAAGACATCTGTAAACTGCAATTAAGGATCATTCTGTGACAGAGTCATAAAAAAAATCTACAAAGGGCTTCCAGTCTGATCTGAACTTTAATCCCATAATATAATAAATAAACGGGGACAAATCTCAAAAAGGAAAGACTGGATTTTGTTTGTTTTGTTCTAACCAAGTACCACCCTCTCCCATAAAGCAGCACAGGCTTTGCAAAGATCAAGCCAATTGTACATGAAATGGGTCTGGCGCATGCTCTCTTATACCAGGCAAAGCTTAAACTGGAGTAGTGCTGGAGAGATTTACGTTTTCTCCTCACCAGAAGATGTCGAGGTCTTTGTGGCTCAAAAGCTGAGGGATGCTGCTTCGGAGATGGAAGTCCCTGTGGATGAAGAGGATAATTCGGATGTAGCTAACTGAATGGACTAATGTTCTATTTAAATTTTAATATTTGATAGTGGATCACAGTGATTTTTTTTAACTAATTTGTTTTGTATATGTGTGTGTGTTTCGTAACTTTAAAGTTTTCCCAAGTAGATGTTACTAGTGAATTTATTTAAGGGGTTTCTTCAAAATGCTTAAAATGTTCATGGAGACAGGTAGTTTTCTTGTTTTTTTTTTTTATATATATTTTTTGCATAGTATGAAAGGAAAATATGAATTGGGTTTGGCGCATGCTCTCTTGCCAGGAGGAAGGAGGAAGAATGACAGGAAATTCCCTTTGTGTATATTCAGTTACTTACTACTGATCTCTTATTTCAAACCTAATTAAAAGAGAGAAAGCCTTGAGTTCCATCTCCTGTAGTTATCAATGCTCTCATCCTTTTAGGACAGCAATGCTTATTACTCTATGGGTGAGGTTTTCCATTGTGATAAATTTAAATTAAACTGAAAAGTTTTAGATTTGAAGCAATACTGGCAAACACCAGTTAGCATTTTCTTTTATGACTCCTCCCACCCAACTTTTTTCTAGATCATAGGAATGAAGCTGAGTCCATTAGTCCTGTCCATACAGCATAGGAGACTGCAGTCTTGCCATCTACATGGACCTTTTTCTCTTATGTTAAGTTTATTTTTCTTAGTAAAATTTTTGAGAAAGGAGAATTCCTAAAAGAAGACACTGTATGATATGAAGGATATCAGCATTCAATGAAAGCCATGTGACTAGTATCAAATACCCGATATAATGAAAGTTCAATTATGTGTTCAAACTTTAAGTGAAACATTTTTATAACTTTTAAAATGAATGCAGAGCCATCTATCACACAGTTAAAGAAATAAAACTGTACTCATTCACATTTCAACATAAGGGTTTGAAAAGGATGCTGAGTAGAACAGGTAATGACAGTCAGAGAATTCAACTAGAAGCACTCACCAACACATTTTTCTGCCAATTCTCCTAAAAAAGCATCAGACAGTTTTGGATTCCAATCCCTGGTGTGGATCTGCAGGATGTGTTTTCTGGCCTAAGAAGAAGAGTACGGCAGTAAAAGACAGCACCAACTTGTCATGTATTAACTGTAACAGATTCTAACTGTAACTCCACACTAAGTTGTTATTTGTTTTACAAAAAATTTAAACACCTTGGTATTTGCCATCAATCTGTGAGTTATAAAACCCAAGATTTTTACCTCTGTTTCACAAGTTTAGACACTATTCTAAGAGGTAAAGAAACTTTACTAGTGGCATAAAATATTAAGTAAATCACTAGTGTGTGCCTACAATTTAAAACTAAATTTACTTTTCTACAATAGCACTTTTAAATTTTTAATTGTTATTATTAGTAGGGGTAGGTAGGGGTGTGCACACATGTTACATCACAAAAAAAAAACTGTTAGGAGTCATTTTTCTACTTCGACTATGGACTCTGGAGATCAAACTCATATCATCAAACTTGCTTAACATCTGCTTTTTTACTCACTAAGCCATCTCAACAGCCCTTGACTGCATTTACAGCAAAACTATGAAACATTTGCATGTACTTGCTGACCCTAATTTCTTTTTTCCAATTCTCTCTGGAACAAACTCTACTCCAACCAAATTTATCTAGCCATGAGAATTGCTGGTAACTTAAATATGGTGCTAAATATAATGCCTAAACTTTTTTTCCTCTTCTCATTGGCAACAAGTGACAAATTGATCACATCCATGCCTTCACTGATGGTCTATTCATTTGGCTCCAAGAACATCTATTCCTGTATTCCTCACCCAACTGCTTATTCTGTAAGACAGAAGACGAGGTAATTTATCTATCTAGCCTCATGGCCTTAAATACTATGTAAGAATACAAGTCAGGATAGATCTCTTCTAACAAGCCAAGCTCAAGAACAGTAACAATGTCCCTATGAACTAAGCATATTCCCCATGTAATGGAAGGGCCAAAACCCTGAGCTTAGCCTGTTGTTAGATGTCAGAAACTGAGCTGGGCAGTTCCAAGTCAACCAGGTCTACCAAAGCAAGTCCAGTACAGCCAAGACTACACAGAGAAACCCTGTCTTAAAAAAACAAGAACAAAAAAACAAACAAACAAAACAAACAAAAAAAGATGTCACAAACTGATACTTCTCTGTAAGGGCAGAAAGAATTTAAGAGTGAGAAGCAATAGTGTTGTGAAATACTACTGAAAGAAACAGTGCTGCTTTCTGACATGATGAGGTTATTGAATTCATGAACGAACACCAGTTGTCATTACCTATAAAGATCTGCAAAAATCAATCCAGTCTAAATTCCAGCCTGGAGTTGCATTAAGCCCCACCAATAGCTGAGGAACCATTGGGGGTGTGGTCACTGGTAGGTGGTCCATGCTCCACTGAATGAACCCAAACCCATCTATTGTATGTAAATGGACAGCACTAAGTAGATCAATAAGATATTTTTTAAAGGGGGTGGGGACCTGAGAGAACACGAAGTTGAGAGGAAAATGGGTTGCCAGTGAGGGAGGATCAGGGAAATCTGAAAGGAGAAAATGGTGGGCAGGTATCATTAAAACATACTATATACAAATATGAAATTCTCGATGTCCCTCAATTGAGGAATGGATACAGAAATTGTGGTACATTTACACAATGGAATACTACTCAGCAATTAAAAACAAGGAAATCATGAGATGTGCAGACAAATGGCGGGATCTAGAAAAGATCATCTTGATTGAGGTATCCCAGAAGCAGAAAGACACACATGGTATATGTTCTCTAATAAGTGGAGATTAGACATATAATAATATAGGATAAACATAATAATATCTGTACACATAAAGAAGCTAAGCAAAAAGGAGGATCCTGGGTAAGATGACCAATCCTCATTCAGAAAGGCAAACGGAATGGACATCAGAAGAGAACAAAAACAACCATGTATAATGTCATCTGGTATCCTCTTCTGGCATGTAGGCAGAACACTGTACACACAATAATTAAATCTTTAAAAATAAATAAATAAATTTAAAAACAAATATGAAATTCTCAAAGAATAAATTAAAAATATTTTTAAAAGGGAAAGAGAGGCTCTATGTATGCTGTCCTGACAAAAAAGGTAAACTTGGTAACATTTTAAAGCTGTTAAATTTGTTTGTGGATCCAACTCTAAGTCAATTATAGGTGGTTATGCAAACAGATGTCAAACTGAGGTATCAAACTACTCCACAAAGTGTACAGTCTGCCTGACAATCAGACACTTCACATAGAACAGTGTATATTCATATACAGAATCTCCTCTCAAATAGGAGTTCTCCATGGAAATTTAAGATACAAATCAAATCAAGACTAACAAAAAAATTTCAAGTATAATTAGGAAGGAAAGAACTTTTTATAAGATATTAAATAACATTTTCTATAATAAAGACCACATATTATTCAGTCCTTAGGGAATATTCTTTAAATACTACAACATAATGAATAATATTTACTGCTTTTAACTAACTAGAATTCATATGATAACTATAAAATTTGGGTTACAGGATGTTTACAAACAAATTTTTAGGGAGGGATGGCTGGTGAAATGGCTCCACAGTTAAGAACACTAACTGTTCCTTCAGGGGACCCAAGTTCAGTTCTCAGCACCTCCATGGTGGCTTAAAATCATCTGTAACTCCAATTCCACAGGATCCAGTACTCTCTCCTAGCACTCAGTACATTTGCAAACATGCAGGCAAAACACTCATACTAATACAATAAAAATAAATATTTTTATAATTTTACTGGAGAAAATAACTAGTTCAGTAAAAAAGAGACACATAACAAATATATGTGATAATTGCTTTGGTTGGGGAGGGTGCCAAATAAGTATGTGCAGAAACTCAACCAGGAACTTCCTTTTCCCTAAGCTTCTTAACCACTCTGATAACTGCTAATAGAACAAGAATGAACTGTTCCATAATTATATGTGGCTTGCTGTTGTTGTTCCAGTTAAGATACCATATAACTCAGATGGGCCTCAAACTTAGAATTCTCATGCATCAGCCCCAAAGTGCTAGGATTATAGGGAAGCATTAATAAGGAATGTCACTGGGACAGGAGAGATGGCTCAAAGGTTAAGAGCACTGGCTGTTCTTCCAGAAGTCCTGAGTTCAATTCTCAGCAACCACGTGGTGACTCAAAACCATCTATACTGAGATCTAGTACCCTCTTCTGGCATGCAGACGGAACATTGTATACATAATAGATAAATAAATATTTTTAAAAAATAAGGAATGTCACACAAGTATTAACTAAAATATCCCATAAGCAAACAAATTAATGAAAATACAAACTTCAAAGCTCCTGTTGCTGAACTTTGGGGGCAGATTTCTGGGGCCTGCTGGGAACAGGACTTCTAAAAGGCTAATATGTCTGGAAAACTGTGGTGCAAGTCCATTTTTGCTGGCTACAAGCGAGGTCTCTGGAACCAAAGAGAGCACAACACAGCTCTTCTTAAAATTGAAGATGTTTATGCCCAAGATGAAACTGAATTCTACTTGGACAAGAAATGTGCTCATGTGTAGAGAGAAAACAAAAACAAAAACAAAAAATACAGTGACTCCTGAAAAAAAACTAAACAAAACCAGAATAATTTGGGGAACACTAACTTGGGCCCTGGAAATAGTGACATGATTAGTGCCAAATTACGAAAAAAACCTTCCTGCAAAGGCAATTGGCACAGAATCCACGTAATGCTGTACTCTTCTTAGATTTAAACTAATGAAAAGTAAATAAAGTGGGGGAGGGGAGAAAATATAACCTTCAAAGTATATGCTTTGTAACATATGTGTGTATGTATGTAAACTTACATACATAAATTATATATATAATTATATATATAATATATATTTCTATTTCTATATTTATATATAGAAATATATATTTATATATTATATAATATATAATATTATATAATATATAATATATACATAAATTATATATAACTTTATATATAATATATAATTATATATCATATAAGCTTATATATTTATTATATATAATAATGTATAATATAATATATAATATATTTATATGTCATAAATATATTATATATTATAAAATATATAAATATATAATATATAATTATATATAATTTATGTATGTAAGCTTATATATAATATATATATTAACAACAAAAAACACACTTACCCTTTGATCAGGCAGATTGAAAAGGAATTCTCTGTCAAAACGACCAGGTCTCCTGAGTGCAGGATCTATAGAGTCAAGTCTGTTTGTAGCACCAATAACAACAATTTCACCTCTATTATCTAACCCATCCATAAGAGCGAGGAGAGTTGATACTATAGAGCTGTTAAAAAAAAAAGTCCATGTAAATCTTAATGGAAGAAAAAGTGTAAACATTGATGCTAATAATAATTCTTAAATACTATTTGTACCACAAAAACATACTAGAGCAATACAGAGAAATCAGTATTGAAAGTGCAAAAAAATTGGGGAGGGGTACAATAGTCTATTTTCAGTAGAGGGCAATCATGCCATTGTTCATTGTTTCCCTGTCTGAAAATATATGGTATCTACAGTTCCCTTGTTTCTAGCAATAGTGTTTTTCTTGGTTTGCCAACTGTTTTCACTACTATTCTTTATTTTTACTGCTGAAACAATTTCTGGAATATGCAAGCCCATTTCAAAAATAATTTTTCTCCCAAACATACTATTCTAGCTATGTTTTAAAAACTTATAAACAAAACAAAAATGTAGATGTTCACTATTTAGGTTTAGGGAAGATCTCTGATTTGTGTTTTCTAATTGGATGGCTGATAATTTATGACATAGGCATCTTACCTAGAAATGAAGTGGGGTAGTATCTTTAATTATAAATTTATGTTTAACCACTGGTCTGATTTGAACCTGAAATGACTCACACAGGCTCATGTCTTAGATGCCTGTTCCTCAATTGATGGTACTGTTATCTTCTAGAAGTTTCTTCATGTTTAGCTTAGTAGTCCATTTAGAGTTGGTTATGTATATATGGAAAGTTGAGGTGAAGTTTCAACTGAGGAAATACAAGTTACTAGCACATTTATTGAAAAGTCATCTTTCTTAAATGTTTTATTTTGACACTTCTGCTGTAAATCAGTTGACTACAGACACACTGGTTTATTTCTGTCATCTCTTCTAATCAATTAGTCTATGTGTCTTTCTTTAGCCAACAGAATGCTGTTTGGGTTACTATGTCTCTACAGATGTCTTGAAATTAAATATTATAATGCTTCTAGTTTTCTAGAATTCTGTGACTACTCAGGGTGTTTTGTGCTTTCATATCAATTTTAGAATTGTCTTCTGGTTTTGTTTTGTTTTGTTTTGTTTTTTAAGAGTGTCAATGGTATTCTGAGGGGAACTGCACTGAAGCATAATTTGCTTGAAGTTGTATGGAATTAATGATATTAATTAACCAATAAAGATATCTTTCCATTTTGTCCTATCCAATCTCTTAATTTTTTAATTTTTACTTACATGTTTGTGTATTTGTGTGTGTGTGTGTGTGTGTGTGTGTATGTGTGTGTGTATAAACATGTGTATGTGGGTGACTGTGTAGACCAGAAGAGGGTACCCTGAAGCTGGAGTTATACTTGTAAGCCACCCAACATGGGTGATAGAAATCAACTCTGGTCCTCTTGAAGAACATCAACTGGTCTTAACCAGTGAGCCATCTTTCCAGCCCCTTCTTCAATCTCTTTATCAATGTTTTGTATTTCCATATAGAAATCTTTTATTACATTAGTTAAACTCACTTGTAGGTATTTTGTTTGTATTGTGAAGTACTTGCTTTCTTGATTTTCTCAAATTTAATATTACTATAGAAAAGTGCTGCTAATTTTTGTATGGCAATTTTGTTTCTTTTAACATTTTATTTATGGGAAGGAGCACATGCATATCATGGCATGCATATGGAAAACAGAACAACTTGTTGAGTTGGCTGTCTTTCCACCAAAGGGCCCTAAGGATTGAACTTAGTCCTCAGGCTTGGAGGAGGTACCTTTACTCACTAATGCTTCATGACAGAGTTTGTATGTCAGTTTTGTATTCTGCAACTTTACTGAACCTTGGTTATAAGTTCTAAAAACCTTTCAATGGAATCTTTTCACTATTCTATATAATAAATCATGTTATCCAACAATAATTTGTATCCTTTAGCATCTTATTTACATAGTTTTAATTTCCTTCTTTTGCCTAATTATACTGGGTAAAATTTCAAGAATTAAGCTCAACAAGTACTGTGAGGGTAGACAAGGTTATGTTGTTCCAGATATTAAACACATACAGTATGCTGCCAGGGTTTTGTTATACACAACAAGCATTATGTTGCAGTTGGATCCTTCTGTATCTGATTAATTAAAAAAATTAATCAAATCATTTTGCCACATCTTGTCCTTCACTCAACTGAAGTGATGGCTTGAATATAAATTGTCCACATATTTAGGAGCTTTCGGTTGCCAGGTGTAATTAGTTTTCAAGAAGTGACCCTAGAAACTTTAAGCAACAGATCAATTCCTTCATAGACCGCTAACATCATGCATGTTGCAGGTGGTGAAATCTAGGAAGTAGAATCTAATTGGGAGAAGATCACTAGTAGGTCACTAGTGCCTATTATTGGGTACTTTATTTTCCTCTGGTAAGTTCCTATGTTCATTCTACTTCCTGGCTCACATGAGATGGGCAAATTTACTCCTCCATTTCCCCTCATTCCTGAGCTGAATTATCAGACACCTTGAAATAAAAGAACTAGCCATGACAGATTGAGACATCTGAACCCATAAGCCAAATTGACCTTTCCTCCTTAGTTATGCCAGGTATGTTGATACAGTAAAGAGAACATAATCTGTATCTGATGACCCATCCTGAGATCATTAGGACAAAATCTCACTTGATTGGAATAAATGATGTTTTTGATGTGCTGTTCTGATATGCTATAAAAACTATGGCATTTATGTTCATCAAAGACACTGGTCAATAGTTATTTTGTTGTGGTTTGTCTAGTTTTTACAGTAGGATGATGCTTGCCTCATAAAATAGGTTCCGAAGAGTTCCCAACCTTTCAAAGTTTTAAAACAAATGTGAAAGAATTAATATTAGTACTTTCTTTAAAAGTCTGATAAATTCAGCAACGAAGTAACACTGCTCTTGGTGTTTTTCTCTGTTGGTGTCTTTTTCATTACTGATTCATTCTTTTTGTTTGTTTGTTTTGTTTCATATTTGGTTTTGTTGTTACTGTTTTGAAACAGGGGCTCATACATCGTAGGCTGGCCTCAAATGCTGAGGCTGTCCTTCAACTCCTGATCCTGTTGCCTCCACCTCCTAAGTGATAAGATTAAATACATGTATCATCATGCCAAGCTCAATCTTGCTAGTTATTATCGGTCTGTCCAAATCTATGTCCTCAGTGTTCTCTTTTGGTAGGCCAAATGCCCCCAAAAATGTGTCCTTTTGTTTTACACTACCCTGAGATTTCATCTTATACCCATCAGAATGGCTAAGATCAAAAGCTCAAGTGATAATACATGCTGGAGAGGATGTGGAGAAATGGGTGGGAATTGCTGGTAGGAACATAAACGTGTACAACCACTTTGGAAATCAATCTGGAACTTTCTCAGACAATTAGGAATAGCACTTCCTCAAGAACTAGCTATACCACTCCTAGGCTATTTCCAAAATATGCTCAAGTACACAACAAGGACATTTGCTCAACCATGTTTGTAGCAGCTTTATTCGTAATAGCCAGAACCTGGAAACAACCCAGATGTCCCTCAACTGAGGAATGGATACAGAAATTGTGGTACATTTACACAGTGGAATACTACTCAGCAATTAAAAACAAGGAAATCATGAAATTTGCAGGCAAATGGTGGGATCTAGAAAAGATCATCCTGAATGAAGTATCCCAAAGCAGAAAGACACACATAGTATATATTCACTTATTAAGTGGATATTAGACATATAATATAGGATAAACGTAATAATATCTGTACACCTAAAGAAGCTAAGCAAGAAGGAGGTCCCTGGGTAGGATGATCAATCCTCATTCAGAAAGGAAAAAGGGACGGGCATCAGAAGAGAAAGAAAACAGGAAACGGGACAGGAGCCTACCACAGAGGGCCTCTGAAAGACTCTACCCAAGCACTGTATCAAAGCAGATGCTGAGGCTTATAGCCAAACTTTGGACAGAGTGCAGGGAATCGTATGGAAGAAGGGGGCAGATAGAAAGACTTGGAGGGGGCAGGAGCTCCACAAGGAGAGCAACAGAACCAAAAAATATGGGCACAAGGGTCTTTTCTGAGACTGATAATCCAACCAAGGACCATGCATGGATATAACCTAGAACCCCTGAACAGATGTAGCCCATGGCAGCTCAGTGTCCAAAGGGGTTCTCTACTAATAGGAACAGGGATTCAATCTGATATGAACTCAGTGGCCTGCTCTTTGATCACCTCCCCCTGACGGGAAGCAGCCTTACCAGGCCACAGAGGAAGACAATGCAACCAGTCCTGATGAGACCTGATAGGCTAGGGTCAGAGAGAGAAGGACCTCCCCTATCAGTGGACTTGGAGAGAGGAATGGGAGGGGGTGAGGGAGGGAGGGTGTGTTTGGGAGGGGATGAGGGATGGAGCTACAGCTAGGATACAAAGTGAATAAACAGTAATTAATATAAAAAATTAAAATTGAAAAAACTACTGTTTCACTAATCTTTTGTATTTTTAAATATGTGTATATATGTATGTGCATGTGTATATCCACATGTGTGTGCAGGTATACACCAAACGTTTGGAAGCCAGAATGGGCACTCAATCTCTCAAAGCTAAAGTTACGAACAGTCCTAAGATGCATGGATTGTTCCATGTGTGAAATCTGAACTTCAATCCTTATGTCCACCAAGCACTCAGCCATCTCTCCAGCTCCCCACTTTCATTTATTTGAGGAATCTACTCTCCTCCAACACTAACTGTTATTGGAATTAGAGTTTCTTATTCATTTTATGACTTATGTTCTAAATGTTATTGAGCTATTTTATTCATTTGAATCTCATTCAGTTTCATTACACTTATTCTACAAAATTCTTTCTTCTCACTTCTATTTTTTCCTTTAAGGTCTATTACTTGAAAGCTACTATACTTGACTGTCATGATACCACTTTCCTCATAATTTTTATGAGCTTACAGTGACATCAACGAATCTGGCTGATCAGTTATCTCTGCCCCTTTATAGGTGGCACTAGACAGCTTTCTTTGAAAATGTGTCTCCAAGTGCCAGTTTGGTAAATTATGTAGGCTTTGGCTCCAGTACCAGAGTACAGTCTCTTTATGGCAATTAGTGGATCTGAATGTGCCACACAGGCAGAGGTCCATTTCCAAATGCTACAAGGATAAAAGGGCACTATAGAGTCAGGCATGAGATACCCAAAAATATTGGTGGACACTCACTGTAGATCCAGAAACATATAAAGTGGATGTTTTCTCAAGAATGGTAACAGTTTCTTGGGCCCAATAATGGCGCTAATGAAAAGAAATCATAAGTGGCAGTAGACAGAGATGGCTGACATAACCTTGTGGAAGCTGGGGCTAAAGCAGTAGATAGGTGTGTGGGGGGATGTTAAGGTAACCACAAACCTTGGACAGACTGTGGCAAAATCTGACTGATGTCCACCTTCAGGAAGACAAGTGAAAATAGTTCACTGACCAACCTAGGCATGGTCAATCAATGATTACAACACCATTTTGTGGTAAATGACTGTATTTGTGAATTAGACACCTTTCTAAATAATCACTGTCAGAACAAGAGAGGGGTGAGTAACCAAAAGCTATCAGCATGGTGACAGCCACATTTGTAATCTCCACTCTGGGGATAAGGAACAATTCAAACTCTCACAGATAACAGTGGGACTGGAGAGATGGCTCCACAGGTAAAAGCTCTTGACACAAACCCCGAAAATCTGAGTTCCATCCCTAGGACCCACACGATAGGAGAGGAGCAACACCCAAACTTTGACCTCTCCTCTCCACACACACGTCATGGCAAAAAACGTACTCTGCTGCTTGAGCATATACAATGAATAAACGAATGAACAAAAAAACGAACAAGCAAATGCTGTTTTTAAGATTTTCATCTGGGGACTGGGGAGATGGCTCAGCCATTAAGAGCACTGACTGCTCTTCCAGAGGACTTAGGTTCAATTCCCAGCACCCACATGGCAACTCACAACTGTCTGTAACTCCTGTTCCAAGAGATCCGACACCCTCACACAGACATACTTGCAGAAAAAAAACAATGCACATAAAATAAAAATTAAAAAAAATAAAACATTAAAACATTTTTTTCATCTGGTATAGTGGCACATGCCTTTATTCCCATTACTCAATAGACAGAAACAGAGAGATACCTGTGAGTCTGGGGCCAAGTTGGTTTAATGAGTTGCAAGCCATGGCTACATAGTAGAATCTTGTCTCAAAAGAATAAAATTTTAAAAGTTTGGCAAGAAGACTAAGCAGGTAAAACAGCTTGCCACCAAGCATGACAGCCTGAGTGCGCGCGCGCACGCACACACACACACACACACACACACAAAATGCAATTTAAGAAAAATATTTATAGAAAGGATAGTGTTAACTTAAAGTGTAAATATTTACTAAAGATAGAGTAATTGCTATCATATATATACCCAGAAAGAACTGAAATACACATGCTGAGAGAATTTACAAATACAAATATTCACAGGAGGACAATCAGAGTAGCCCAAACCAAAGTCAGCCAAAGTCAGCCACTATAGATTATAAATTAATCCTGTGTTTAGTGAAGGAACCTCCAGGAAATACACAAATTTAAAAAATCTTATAAGCCTTCAAATGTGTAACCAAGGACTAAAGCCAATACTATATCAGTAAGTGAAAAAAATTAATACAGTCAGTTCAGGAAAAATTACCTGTGGATCTGATCTTGTCTACTAGAGCGAACTGGAGCTAATCCATCTATTTCATCAAAAAATATTATAGAAGGCCTCATCAAATATGCCTAAAGAAAAAATTAATATTAATTAATTTTCACTTTTAAATTTAATTTTTATTTTCTTAATAATAAACATAAAAACAAATAGCACAACATGCAACAAGTCTTTAAAAGTATACAGAAGGGCTGGGGATTATAGCTGAGTGATAGATCATTTTCCTAATGTGTACAAGGACCTAGGTTCAATCCCTGGAATCAAAAACCAAAACAAGAAACATCACAATAAAAAGGAAACATTACCAACAGAGTCAGCTACAAGGTGTCCCACAGCCCACAACTTTTTTTTCAGGCATTTGCCTGTTCACAATAATGAAAATTGAACCAGGGTCTAACTATGTAGCTCTGATGGGCCTGAAACTTGCTATGTAAACCAGGATGATGTTGAAGTCACAGAGATCCCACTGCCTCTGCCTCCCAAGTGCTAGGACTAAAGGTGTATACCACTAGGCCCTGCTCTACATACACTACTAACTTTTAAATGATATTTGAATTGTTTTACCAGTTATGCATCATGTGATGGAGTAAAGAGTATTTTGTTTTGTTTTGAGGTTTTCACTCTGTAGTCCATGAAGACCAAGCTGGCACCAGCATCTTAAATGCTGAAGTTAGAGGCATTAGCCACCAAACCTGGCTTACACATATCACCACAGAAATGCATGACTAATAAATTCTTGGCTGTATATTTTATTCACATATTTACTGAGTTTAATCAAGTATAAAATTAATTCCCAATATGACACGCCCCCTTCATTAAATGCAGTGATCACATGAACACTTACATTAGGACTAATTTTAGATAGAGGAGAACTGGGTTTGGGTGTTCCCTGAGATAGGCTCTCACTCTCTACTTAGACCAGTCTGAGACTCACAGCAACCCTCCTATCTCCTCCTACCAAGCACTAGGATTATAGGTATGAGCCACCATGCCTCGTTTTTATTACCTAGGGTAAAGTGTCCTCTCACGTCAGGATCAAGAGTGATCCTATGCCCTTTTGCTATTTTGTTTACTTTTATGATTCTAGGGATTGAACCCAGAGCCTTACACATACAGTAATAATAACTCATAAAAATATCTGGGACAATTGCATGCTGCCATGTTCTGTTTTGGCAAACAACTTTTAAAAAGTCACTGTTACACTTAGCATATTCATTTCATTTCATTCTGCCTTTTCAAAGCATTCATTTCTGAATTCTACCAGCCATGTATTTATTGTCCACTATGACCTGGGTAAGTATACCTCAAACATTTATTTCTTAAATTTCTGAACGTTTAGGTGGCATTTAGATTACAAGGTAATAAGATGTTCAGGAGGTAGGGAGGTTCTTTGGTCACTGAAGGCACATCCTGAAGGAGACCGTGGGCCCCTGGCCTACTAATATTCCACCTTTTCCTTCCTGGCTAATGAGCTAAAATATTAGAAATTTTGTTCTGCCATGTGCTGCACCATCATGCACTATCTTACCACAGGATGAACCCAAGCAACCAATCAACAGGACTACAAGCCTCAAATATGAGACCGGATATACTTGTTCTCCTCATGAGCTAACTGTCCCAGGTATTTTACTACACTGACAGAAAAGCATCTACTATATAACTATGATAATAACATACCGCTTTATGAGATTTTCCCCACAAATATTTAACATTTTATGTCTATCATTTCCTCAATAAGATTGTAATCTAAGATTACTTTACATCACAGGATTCCAATGTACCTAACATAGTACTTATGGATAATCATCAATATTCAAATGTACTAAAAAATGGAGTTAGATGTAGGCAACTTCCAATGTTCACAAGTCCTATACAATTCAGGCATGTTTCAACCAATTGCAGATAAAAAAAAAGTTTAAAAAGAAAAAAGACAATTGTATCTGTACCAAACACAAAGATCTTTTCCTTGTCACTATTTCCTAAAGTAACAGATGTATCCAACCTATGACCCATGTGCCACATATGTATGAATACACCCCAGCACAATATCATAAATTTACTTAAAACATTTTGAGATATTTTGTGTATGTTTTTTTGTTTTTTTTTTTTTTAATTCAACTGTATGCTTCTGGAGTGTGAACTTAATACAGAAAACAACATGTTCTTACAATGTCAAAAGGTTAAATATGCCTGCCAAACGATTTATATAGTATATATATTATATGGGATATAAGCAATGTAAGGATGATATTAAGCATATGAAAAGATAACATAAGCTACATTTAAATCTTTTATTATTTTACATACTAGACCTGAACATCTATAGATTTTGGAATCTTAGGGACTGCTAAAACCAATTTCCCACAAATAGCAGGATAAGTATGCCTTTGATCTTAAAACTTAACATACTAATTAGAATATACGTCTCCTCATAACTGTATGTGCAGACAAAATACAATATTCTTTTTTTAAAAATGCCCTTGAATTAGCTGGTTTTCTTACCTGATCAAAGAGAAGCCTAAGCTGCCTTTCCGACTCCCCGACCCACTTGCTCAAGCAGTCTGCTCCTTTTCGCATGAAAAATGCCACCTTTTTGTCTCCTTGACTGCATTCATTAGCTAATGCTCTGGCAACCAAGGTTTTACCTGTGCCAGGAGGACCATAAAACAAACAGCCCCTAAAAGAAAAAGAAATCAAAAGAAAAACATGTTACCACCAATGATTAGCAAGTTAAGATATTCCTCTCCCACATATAATTTTAGATTACTATATGGTAATTAAGAACTGATAAAGCTTTTTCTAGTGTATCTGCAAAAGTTTTACTTTGCTGAGTCCTCAAAGGACCAAACTCCTGCAATCAAAAAATGGTTAAAATTATAGACCAATTCTGAAAGACCTGAAATTTCACATCTCCCTAAAGAATTTTATCTTGTACCTGAATGACTCCTAAGCTCCAAAATGAAAAACAAGCCTTTAAACTCTAAATAATAACTTCTAATTGTCATTGTTAAAACATGTCAAATACATATATATGAGACTTTTATAATTAAAGACAAATTAACTGATATTCAATCATTTAAAAATAATAGTACAATAATAAACATCTAAGATATAACATACCTTGGAGGCTGAATTTTAAATTTTTCAAAAATTTCTGGATATAAAAGTGGAAAAACTACCATCTCCTTCAAAGCATGTATATGATGGCTCAATCCACCTATGCTATCAAACCGCACCTTGAGGAAAGAGGGGAAAGTTTAATATAAAGTGATTTTACAGGTTCTATAATTTTGTCTGTTTTTGAGTTACAGACTTAATATGTAGCCCTGCCTGGCCTTGAACTCACTGTGTAGACCAAGCTGACCTTGAATTAAGAGATATGTTTACCTCTGCCTCCCAAGTGCTAGGATTAAAGACATTAACAACCACACCCAGCCCAGCTCTATAATTTTTTTTTTTAATTTATAAGTTCTATGATTCATAAACAGATTCCTTCAGAAGTTTTGTTTTGCTTTTTGGTTTTTTTTTTTTTCAAGACAGGATTTCACTGTGTAGTCCTGGTTGTCCTGAAACTCATTTCTGTAGACGAGGCTAGCCTTGTACTAGGAGATCCACCTGCCTCTTCCTCCCCAGTACTAGGATTAAAGTGTGCACCACTAACCTCTCTCCCCAACCCCATGCCATTCAGAAGTTTTTGAGCATACATACAAATAAGTTTTCACTATATACAAATAAGTGTAGATAAATAAATTCAGAGATAAAATTCAACTGAAGCAAATAAAGCTATTTTTCAATAATCAAGTAACTCAGGAATAAGACCGATGACCAACCTAAACCACTAAACAGGTCTATAGAAGATGTTACATTTATTCACTAACACTTCAAATGCCTTTCAAAATCTCACATATCTTTTGCATCTTCAGCTGAGGCGATATTGTCACCCCCAATCCCAAGACAAACTTAATTTGTGGACAGAGCAAGAAAACCTTAGCTACCACAGTGGCTCTCTAAAACACAACATAATCAGACAAAAACATGCTCTTCAGTATTTAATTCCTCTAAGGAAAAAAAAAAAAAAACGTACTATTTCTTTATAGGGAAGAATAATGAAGAAATAGAAAAGCACTGATGTAGCATTCCAGAAGCAATAGAAACTGTTCCTCTAACTCATAGCAGTTACACCGACTAAGAGACTTTGTACAGAAAGTATATAGAAAAAAAACATCAAAAGAAAAATTTAAAGAATGTTAACAGGTATTGCCTATTGGACCTAAGGAGCCCTTTTCCTACTTCTCATTCTACCATGGAACTTGGAAATGTTTCATAGATATTTATTATGACAGAAAAATAAACTATAAAAATTGATGCAGGTCAAAAACAGAAACACTCCAAAAGTAGCTATATATTTTCTTACATATGTTATCAAATTAGACATCTGACATTAATAAATAGACATTAAGAGTAAAGTACTGATAAACCAAATCTAAAAAGATGATAAGGCCCTCAAGAAATTGTTGTTTTCTAGGGATTTTCTAAAATCTAAAATTTCCTTTAATCTGTCCTAATTAATAAAACAAATATCTTACTCTATGACTTTGATTTGGAGATAATTTAATTAAATATACAAGTCTACTTTGATAACTTCTTTTAAATCACATAGAAGAATCAGTTAAATTACACTGTCTAGAGACACAGAGACTTGTAAAAACACAGATAAATCCTTGGGTATGTAGTAACATTTTAAATTACTCCAATATGAAACATTGTGACCATGAGCTTGTGGTCTTCCCACACCACATCTCTTCCTTGGGGTACAGTCATTCACTGTCCATAGCGACTTCAACAGTGTTTATATTAATGACACCTAAATTTCTACCCAGATATTTTTACCTTATACCAAACCAATCAATTGCTTCCAAGTAACTTCTCCTTAGGGTAAGGCACAGAACCTATAATATACACAGTCAATTAAACCCTCTTTGCCATCTTATTCCTCTTCGTATACTCTACTTCAGATAACAGAACACCCAATACCATTCATTATCTACCTATTTACTTAAGTCAGAAACATATATACTCACACAATATATTCACTTTGTTTCTGTCATTCTCCAAAAGCAACCAATTCACTAAATTCCATCATCTTTGAATTCCTTAATTTTCTCAAACCCACTTATTTTGCTGCAATTACAAATAATGCCCAACCAGCCCCTGTAATACCAACTTTGCTGCCCTTAAAACTCATTAGTGACATCGCAGCCAGAGTAAAGCACATAAAAGACATGCGTGATTATAAAAACAGGTAGTTTTCAACAACTGC
Source organism: Psammomys obesus (assembly GCF_907164565.1). Lineage (NCBI taxonomy): Eukaryota > Metazoa > Chordata > Mammalia > Rodentia > Muridae > Psammomys > Psammomys obesus. The sequence continues at coordinate 31,835,126 of NW_026585644.1, forward strand.
CATTGCTCCTGTGGTATGTGGAGTTGTAACACCCTCTCAGCTTCATTTCCTACCTGCTAGTTTTTTTTTTCTTTTTTTTTGGTTTGTTTGTTTGTTTGTTTGTTTTTTGGTTCTTCTTAGAGACAGATTTTCTTTATGTAGCCCTGGCTGACCTGAAACTCGCTTTGTAGACCAGGCTGGCCTCAAACTCAGAGATCCACCTGCCTCTGCCCGAAAGTGTTGAATTAAAAGGCCTGGCATCTGCTATATATTCTAATAAAAACAGGAAAAGAATGGACTAAGTGGCACAAGTGTTCAAGGTTCTGAGGATCCAAAACATACACACAAAAGTGTTAATACTGGTTATATCTGAGTTTCTACTTTTTCATATGTCGTTTAAAAATAAGAAAAAAACCTTAAAAGCAAAACAAAAAGCTACTCCAGGAAAACATTTACAAACTTACTGATTTATCAATGTTCATAGGATCAACATCAGCCAAACTCGCACCCACTTTCACCCGTTCTCGGAGAATGCCACTAGCTAAATCTTCTGCTCTGAAGTTCATAGGCAAACATCTGAAATATATGACATGAAGATTCAAGCATTAAAACCTTCACATTTAAGATGGCTCAGTGGGTAAATAAAGGCTCTTATCACCAACCTGAAGACCTTAATTGGATCCCTGGGACCTACATTGTAGAAGGCAAAAATGAGTTCCCACAAGTTGTCCTCTGACCTTCAGACATTACATGATGACATATAACACAAAATCAATAATTAAATGTTTCATTTTTTTTTAATCCTTCACATTTTAATGTCAAAATAACTTAAAAATCTTTAACATGGGCCCTGCACCTCACCAGGGCAGCACAATAGATTTGGGTATGGTGGCGGGGGTGTGGATGAGCTAGCTCTGAGGGCAAGAATGAGGGAGAGCTGGCCCCACCATCATCTGCCATGAGGTAGCATGAATGCATAGGTAATGTCCTCCTCATCTCACCACCTACAGTATTCGGAAAAACTGGTCCTGAGGTCATAAGAGTGGGAGAGCTATCCCTGCCCCTCACTGACTGTAGCACCCAGGAAAGAGGGCCTTGCACTTCACCTGGGCAACACAGTGGGGCTTGCCTGATAGCAAAGGCATGGGTGAGAGGGGGAAAGCTAGTGTAGCCCTTTGCTGCCTGCAGCACTTGAAAAAATGGGCCCCATGCCTGGACTGGGCAGCACAGCGGAGCTGGCTCCAGAGGTGTGGGTGTGGGTGAGCTGGCCCCAAGGATGTGAGAGCTGGAAAGCTGACCATGCCTCCTTCAGAGGCTGCATTGGGTAGCCTAGCAAAAGCAGGGCTGGAGAACTCCCCCTGGTGGTGAGGATAAGAGAGAGCTCAAGAGCTGACCAGCTTAGCTACTACCCAGGCCCAGTCCCAGGGCTTTGAGTTGGCCTACTCCAATATCTATATCATCTGTGAACTACTGGAGTGCATGAAAGGACTAGTCCTGCTGATCCAAAACTGTAGGATCTCCATGACACAGGAGGAATCCCAATGAGGATCCAATATTAGGGGTGTCACAGAAGCCAGAGACTTCTAACTAGACCAATGACTCACTGCAATGAACATTTGTAAGTGAAGATGTGTGGACAGAGGGGTATACTGTTTTCTATACTTTGTTTTGTTATTTTGTTTGTGTGTGTGTGGTTTTTTTTTTTTTTTAATTTTAGGAAGGAGGTTTCAAGGGTGAAGGGCTGATATGAGGGGACGAGGAGAGGAGTGGGACTGGGTACATGATGTGAAACTCACAAAGAATCAATAAAAAGTTTAAAAATTAAAAAAAATTAAAAATCTTTAACATGTTTTTTCACCTTTCTGCTTTATCATAATCTAAAAAAACATCCAAGGTTTCATGTTTTAAACTACTCTTCCTACATACTTTTCAAGTGACCAAAATCAGTTATTCACCAGATATAATAAACATGAGAATTAATCTATTTTCTCAAAGATCTTAACATCGAAATGCTGGAAGCTCAGTCCTCAGTGTAGTGATATGAGTAGCAAGGCCTTTAGCAGATGAAACTGAAGCCAGGTGTGATGGATCATGCCTTTAATCCCAGGGCTGAGGAGGCAGAGGCGGGGTAGTTCTATGAGGCCAGCCTGGTCTACAAAGTGAGTCCAGGATAGCCAGGTCTACACAGAGAAACCTGTCTCAAAGAGAAAGAGAGCAAGAAAAGAGGTAAAGCCCAGCCAGGGGGCCTTTGACTACTGGGAACACACTATAAGAAAAGAGTAATGCCTTACAGTCTCACATGAAACCTTAAGTCAGTATCCAGTCTCAGTCTCCCATGTCCTACTTCACATGTGATATAGCCTCTCTTCCATGTGCTCCTGCCACAAAGACATCTGCTTTTATGTGATGGAAGCAGTGGCCTATTGCCAGATCCAGCACCATATTGTGTCTACTCAGCCTCTAAAACTACACGTTAAATAAAACCCTGTTCTCTACAAATTACCTAGCCTCTAGTGTATCATTATAGCACAAGAATATGACTTTATACAGGTAAAAAAAAAAATCACAATATGGCATAGCCTAAAAAGTGGGTAGTTTCTATAATATCTCCAACTTCACTGACATTTTTGAATCCTAATTTATCTTTAAAAACATATTGCCATTGAGCAGTGGTAGTGTATACCTTTAATCCTAGCACTAAAGGCAGAGGCAAGTGGATCTCTGAATTCAAGGCTAATCTGGTCTACAAAGTGAGTTTTAGGACAGCCAAGGCTACACAGAGAAATTACCCTGTCTCAGAAAAAACAAAAACAAAAAACACAGCTAAAGTACAGTGTTATCTACTCACATCTGTAAGGCTCTGTGTTTGATCTCAGAACTATATTATTATGTATATTTGTGTTCAATCTCTCTCCCTTCCACCTCCCTCTCAGAATAGAAGATCAGATTGAACAGGCTTTAAATAATTGTATTTAAACACTTAGATTTTAAATTATTACAGTAGTATACATTTGAGGCTGAGCTACTCAAGAAGCCAAAAAGAGGATCTCTGGAGCCTTGAGTCTAGCCTGGGAGGCACTGGAAGACCTGTCTCACATAATTGAACAGACTAAGATTCCTATTTTTAGTACATAATTTATACTAACATAAACCTGAAAATGGTTAACTAAAAATGTGGTATTTATACAATAGACTGTATACGGACAAATCATATAAGGACTTGCTAAATATCAAATCACTAAACAAAATTACCTTTATCACTGTAAATGTAAAATAGAAAATTTAGTGGGGTGTGGTAGTGCACGCCTTTAATTCCAGCACTCAGGAGGCAGAGGCAGATAGATTTCTGAGTTCAAGGCCATCCTGGTCTACAGAGAAGCCAGGTTATATAGAGAAACACCATCATGAAAAAAACAAAAAAGAAAGAAAAAGAAAAATTTATTCAACTTTTAAATGTAATTCTCTGACTCTTGCTACAGTTTTAGTTAAGCTATATATTAATCAGTCAATCATTCTTTTAAAAAAAAAAAAAAAAAAAAAAGGCCAAAACTCTTATGTTACATGGTAAGCACTTGAGATCTCAAGCATTTGGTAGGCTTGAGGTAAGACAGTTGGTTCAAAGCCAGCCTAGGCAATGTAAGAGAATCCTGTTTTAAAATAAATAAATAAAAATTCAAAAAGGCTACTAAGATATCTACATTAGAAACAGCACCCTTCTCTGAATGTTACACTCATGGTAATTATGAAAAATCAGCCTTAAGAAATGTATGTGGGTTGAAAGGAAATACAGAGGGAAAGATGGCACCACCACACAGCCTGGCCTGATGTCCTTACCTCTCCATCCTTTCCTGTTCAGCATTAATTGACTTTAGTACTTACAGAATAAGTAAGTTAAGGGACCTATCGCAAGGTTAGAGTCCCACTGTAAGAATTATAAAGTAGCACTAGCTCAAGTCAAAAAAATATTTAAAATACTGAGTCTGATGAAATACCTCAGTGGTTAAAAGCCCTGCCTGCTCTTACAGAAGACCCAGTTGCAATTCCCAACACCCACATGGCAGCTCATAACCATCTGTAACTCCAGTTCCAGGGATCTAATGCCCATTCCTGGCCTAAGTAGGCACTAGATATGCACATGGTACACATTACATACATGCAAGCAAACACACATATAAAATAAAAGTAAATAAACAAGGGCTAGCAAGACAGCTCAAAAAGTAAAGGCACTGTCACCAAGCCGGATGACCTGAGTTCAATACCAGGAACACATGTCAGAATGAGAAAAGTAACTCCAAAAATTGTTGATCAAGTAAATACACACTTGTGCACACCCACACGCAAATTTAAAATATTTAAAATATTGGCATTAACAAAATACCACTATAGACGAGAAACATGTCTTTTAAAAAAGAAGAAAAAGCTATTTTTCTCTTCTACCATACAAGTATCACTAAAAAATTTACTAACCTGTTTCTTGCTCTTGCCATACTTTTTGATTTCCTTCTTTCAAAGCGTTCTTCATCAGAAGAAGTTGTATCACTACTATGAATGGCATGCTTCTTCCTCCTATTGGAAAGGAAACAGTAAAATAACTGTAGTGTCCAGTAGCTTTCTAACTTCTGTCTTCTGTGTCCTTCTTACTTTGGTGATGGTGCTCTTAGCCCCAAAGCCTTCCATATGCAGAGTACCTCCTCCACCACTATGCTAAGACCTAGCCAGCAACAGCTTTTTGTTTGGTTTGGTTTGGTTTTTTTCAGACAGGGTTTCTGTGTAGCCCTGGCTGTCATGGAACTCAATCTGTCCTTGAACCCACAGAGATCTGCCTGCCTCCCGAGTGCTGGGATTAAATGTGTGCACCACCACAGCCCAGCTCACATTATTATATCTACAATTAGCGTAGAAGAAAAATCCATTTATTCACTCAGCAAATGTTTACTTACATCATTGTCTTCATGCAGTCTACATCTAACAAAAAATGAAGGTTAAGCCCCACAGAGAAGAGAGAAACAAGAGAACAGAATACCTTCAGTTTTTCAAATATGGTAATTTAGAAGGTAGTCAAGCAACAAACTTACATTCAAATTTAGAATATCTGCAACTAGTATAAGTATCAAAATAAAAAAACAAAACATTTGTTGTTTTCTTTATTATTCTTCCTTTCCCAAATTATCAGAAATAGTTCAAAAATTTTTTAAAGTAAATATACTTGTTTACAGAAAAATAAAAGCTTTAACTTCCCATTAAAGAATCTTCTATCCTCTTTGAAGTCTTAAGAAACTCATGAAATGTTTTTAATGAAAAAGAAAATACTTAGCCAGGCATAATGATATACATTTATAGTCCAAGGTATTTGGGAAGAGCATAAGGTAAAAAGGGTCTTTTGAACCCAAGAGACAAGCCAGGACAACATAATGAGATCCCATCTCAAAATAAGTTTAAAAAGAAAAAGAAAGAGAGAGAGAGAGAGAGAGAGAGAGAGAGAGAGAAAGAGAGAAAGAGAAAGAAGAAAGAAAGAAAGAAAGAAAGAAAGAAAGAAAGAAAGAAAGAAAGAAAGAAAGAAAGAAAGAAAGAAAACTGGCTGCTCTTACAAAGGCCCCAGGTTCAGGTCCCAGTAATCAAGTGGTAATACACAGTGTCTGTAACTCCAGTCTAGGATCCAATGCCCTCTTCTGGCCTCCAAAGGCACCAGTATTAAGTGGTACACAGGCACACATGAGGTAAGATAGCCACACATATGATAATAAAATAATAATTACCCAAAATAACAAAATAAAACAAACTAAAATCATTCCCAAGAAGAAATAATAGTGTTACATTATTATATAATGGCCAGGCATCGTGGCACACATTTTTAACCCAGCATTTGGAAGGCAGAGGTAGGCAGATTTCTGTGAGTTTGGGCCAGCCTGGTCTTCTAGCTCCAGGACAGCCAGGACTACATAGAGAGACCTTGTCTCAAAACCCAAAAGAAAAAAGTTATTACACAACTATACATGTAGTCTAGAAACTATAATATTTTAAAAGTTTACAACACTACATCCCTTCAACAAGTCCTGACAGAATTTATCATAACCAAATTAAATTCTTCATTCTTTTAAATTGTATACTTTAAGACACAGGCACAGAGATGACTTTCTGAATTAAGATTCCAACAGCTCAAGAAATAATAACAAGAACTGAAAAATGAAACTGAATCAGATTTAAAACCTTCTGGCTGCGGGCTGGAGAGATGGCTCAGAGGTCAAGAGAACTGACTGCTCTTCCAAAGGTCCTGAGTTCAATTCCCAGCAACCACATGGTAGCTCACAGCCATCTCTAATGAGTTCTGGTGCATAATAAGATCTGGTGTATACACAATAAATAAATGAATGAATGAATAAATAAATAAATAAATAAATAAATAAATAAATAAAATCTTAAAGAAAAAAAAAACCTTCTGGCTGGATACAATAGCATATGCCTAGTAATCCCAGCACATAGGGAACAGAGAGAATTGAGTTCTAAGACAGCCTGGGCTCTATAGTGAGATCCTGTTTTAAATAAATAAATAAGCTTCTAAATCGCAAAGAAAAAAATTGCCAGAGTGAAGAGACAATCTAGAGAAAGAGAAAATCCTTACCAGTGATTTAACAAATAGGGTATTACTATCCAGATTATGTTTTTTAAAAAAAATCAAGACCTGGAGGGAACAGGAGCTCCACAAGAAGAGCCAAAAAATAGATAGATAGATAGATAGATAGATAGATAGATAGATAGATAGATAGGTGAATAAATAAATAATAAAATAAAATAATTAAGGGCCCAGAGGTCTTTTCTGGGACTGGTACTCCAATTAAGGACCATGCATGGACATAACCTAGAACCCCTGCACAGACGTAGCCCATGGCATCTCAGTGTCCAAGTGTGTTCCCTAGTAATGGGAACAGGGACTCTCTCTGACATGAACTCAGTGTTCTTTGATCACTTCCCTCTGCGGGGGGGAGCAGCCTTAACAGGCCACAGAGGAAGACAATGCCACTAGTCCTGATGAGACCTGATAGACTAGGATCAGATGGAAGGGGAGGAGGGACCTCCCCTATCAGTGGACTGAGGGAAGGGCAGGGGTGGAGAAAAAGGAGGGAGGGCAGGGCTGGGAGTAGACGAGGGAGATGCCTACAGTTGGCATACAAAGTGAATAAACTGTAATTAATAAAAAATAAATAAATAAATTTAAAAAGAGAAAAGAAAAAATTAAACAAAAAAGACTGTATAATAATCCAATCTAAGCCAGCTGTGGTGGCACATGCCTGTAATCCTAGCACTCAGGGAGACAAAGGCAGGAGGATGCATGTCTCTGTGTTTGAGGCCAGCCAGGTCTACAAAGCAAATCCAGGACAGCCAAGACTACACAGAGAAACTCTATATCAAAAAACAACAACAACAACAATTTTTTTTATTTTTTTTATTTTTGAATTACATTAATTTTGTATCCCAGCTGTATCCCACTCCCTCATTGTCTCCCAAACCCACCCACCCTCCCTCATCATCTCCCTGCCCCTTTCTAAGTCCACTGATAGGGGAGGACCTCCTCCCCTTTCATCTGACCCTAGTTTACCAGGTATCTTCAGGACTGGCTGCAAAGTCCTCCTCTGTGGCCTAGCAGGGCTGCTCCTCCCTTGGGGGGTGGGGAGGTCAAAGAGTTCATATCAGAAATAGTCCCTGTTTCCCTTACTAGGGTACCCACTTGGATACTGAGCTACCATGGACTACATCTGAGCAGAGGTTCTAGGTTATATCCACGCATGGTCCTTAGTTGGGAAAACAGTCTCATATAAGACCCCTGTGCCCAGATATATTTGGTCCATGTGGAGCTCCTGTCCTCTCCAGGTTATATTAACTCCCCCTTCTGTCATATGATTCCCTGCACTCTGCCGAAGGTTTAGTTATAAGTCTCAGTATCTGCTTTGATACACTTCTAGGCAGAGTCTTTCAGAGGCCCTCTGTGGTAGGCTCCTGTCCTGTTACTTGTTTTCTCCTACATCCAATGTCCATCCCATCAAAACAAACAAATTTTATGTGTATATATAACACACACACATATATATATTCTGATCTATAAACAGGCACTACGGAAGGAAAAGAAAAATAATCACCATAAATTCAAATTAAAAGCCACAGCAATACAGCAAGAAATTGTCTCTAAAAATTTATAAGTAAAAATAAAATGATACATTTCTAAATTTCTAAACTTCTGTTTTGCTTTGATTTGATACAAGGGAAAGTGTGAAACACCTGGTATCCTTGTGTGGTTGGCATGAGTTATCTGTATTTCCAGCTACTACGAAGCAGAGGCAGAAGAATCACTTGAGTTAGAGGCTTCAGGCAAGCATGGGCAACAAGACAAGACTAGTTTTCTCAGGGGGAAAAAAATAAAAACTAGTCAGCCAGGCACATGCCTTTAAGCCCAGCACTCTGGGAGGCAGAGCAGGTGAATAGCTGTGAGTTTGAGACCTGCCTGGTCTACAAATTAAGTCTAGGACAGCCAGGGCTGCACAAAGAAAAATAAAACTAGTCAGTGTCTCAAGAAAGGACATCATGGGCCGTTCTCCATTCAACTCTTAAGAGATCAGAAACTGTATTGCTTCAGGATTAGAAAGTTAGAATTAATTTAAAAATTAAATTAAAAAAATAAACTGTAAACCAAAAACAAGTCATGTATAGGACGATAACTGTTAGTCACTAATGAGAAAAACGACAGAGGAAAGCCAGGAAGAAAGAGTGGGAAGCAATTAAGTCTCTTGTTTTCTCATTAACAGATGCAACTATTTTCTTCTTTCAAATCAAGCACAACTTACCTTATATGGCTTCTTCTTGCTGGAGACCTGTGAATATCAAACAGTGTGTTTTCCCTCTTTTTTTGATGAGCTGGTACTAAAAGAAAAAGAAAGATATAAATAACTATAATAAATAAGTCTGTGTACTAAAGGAGAAGTTGTCTCTGTTAACTTTCTATGATAAGCTAGTCATGTATCTTTAAGTTCTACACCCTTGTCTGGAAACATAACAAAGACCAACATTTTGTGTTGGTACTATTTTGCTTTGAATAAAAATCCTAAATAGATGTTAATATTTCCAAAAGTATAATCCATTTTTACCAATTTGTAGTAAGGAACAAAAAAAGCATAATAGTATCCCTCAGTAATAATCCTCTACTGTGAAGAGCTGCTTCTTTTCACCCTGGCCTTCACCTGGAGACAGGTATAGGCAGGATGTTTTGCTAAGTTCACTTCCTTTTGTTTGTGTGAGGATCACACAGACAAGTAGTCAAGGTAAACAAGTTTAACTTCTCAATGAATCTCTTCATTTTATCAAGGTGCTCTGCACTGACTATAAAAAGGAATTGTGGAATAAACCAGGTGTGACAGTTTCTACTGGCAGTCCTAGAACTGATCCCGTGTGTAGTGTGTTATTTTGAAATTTTCTTTCAACCCTCACTCCCCTCTCAGGAACTGTTGGACTCTACCAGTGGGCTCCGGCACTCCACAAAAACATAAATGTGAACAAATTGTCATGTATGAAAATACCTTTACAAGAGCTAAGAGACCAGGTTAGTACTTGGTTACAGCATAATATAAAAAAGATGCATTAGAAAAGGTAGGAAGAAAAAGTTTACATTGCCTGCCTCACACCTTCCCCATTTCCAAGCACAGTCCACTTGGAGGAAAGAGACAGAAGGAAGCACAGGACTTTGACTTAATCCCCATGCACAGTAAAACTCTATTAGGCAGCATCTTCAGGCTGGCTACTACATGTGGACTTAATCTAGAAATCTGAAGATACTGTCAGAAAAAGATCCTAAGAAGCTATTACGTAAAGCTGTAAAAGTAAAGCCTGGATTATGGTGGAGACCACCAAGATGTTGGAGATGCTAGAGCCATGAGACATGGCTGGAAAGTGTTGCATAGAGGGGATAGAGCCAGATCAAGAGAAAGCTGCAGAGAGCCAAGCTGGAGGGGCAGAGGCATCTAAGCCCTTTAAAAACTAAAGTAACAGATATGAGACATGGAGCTACAGGATTTGGCATTTATCCTGCTGGGTTTCTATCTTGCATTGGTCCAGTATTTCCTCACGATATCCCCACTTCTATCTTTTAGAATGGGAAGGTATACTCTGTTCTATTACGCATTAGAAGTATGTAAAGTGTTTATTTTACATGGGATCTCAGCTAAGAGTCTTAAAGTTAGAATAAATGCATTTTGCATTATTATCCCATGGGCCTATGAGACCAGGGAGTGAAATGAAAATGGAGATCATAGGCTCAAGATATTTGAAGACCAGCTGGTAGTGCTGTTTGGAGGGGTTATGAAACCTTTAGGAAGTGGAGCCTCGATAGAGAAAATAAATCAATACACATGAGCTTTGAGAGTTTCTCGCCTCACCTCACTTCCAGCTCACTTTCTGCCATCACCATGTGACTTAAGATGTGATCTCTCAGCTTCCAGCCACTGCCACCATGTCTCCCCCATTATTGACTGCAACTCTGGAACTCTCAGCCCAAATAAATTCTTTCTTCCTTTAGCTGCCTTTAGCCTTGGTGCTTATCACAACAACTAATACAGTGATTGATGAAGACACTGATGCTGACAAAAACACACATACATGAACACACAAGCGTGCGCACGCGCGCACACACACACACAAAGATTTGCCACTGGCAAGTAAACATGAAAAAATGTTCAACCTCACTAGAGAGACACAAACTAAAACTACAACATACATATTATAGCTGGGTCTTGCCCACAATCCCAGCTACTTAGGAGGCAGGAGGGTTACAAATCCAAGGCCAGTCTTGCAATTTAGTGAGACCTTGCTAAGTAAGACCTTGCGGGGTTATGGGGGAGAAATAGGGGGAACAGGAATCTAGCTTGGTGCTAGAACATTTAGAGGGAATGCATAAAGCCCTAAATTCAATCCCCTGCACCACACACACACACACACACACACAATCAGCATTGGTGGGTACATGAAACATACACTTTCTATTAATTTTTAAAATTAATTTACTATCAGGGGAGTAGTGAGAGGATAACTCTAGTCATTTTACTCCATCTACCTTTATGTGAGTTCTGTGATCAAACTCAGGTTGTTAGGTAGCAAAGGTCTTCACCAATGAGCCATCTCACCAGCTCTGAACTTTTTCTTATTTTTTTGAGACAGGGTCTCACTGTGTATCCTAGGCTGGCCTAGAACTTAGTATGTATACCAGGCTGCCTCTACCTCCCAGTGCTGGAATTAAAGTCATGTGTCACCAAGAATTATGTTACAAGCATAAATCCCAGTCTGTAGGCTGTCATTTTGTTCTGACAACAGTGTCCTTTGATTTATAGAAGCTTTTCAGTTTCTTGAGTCCCATTTATTGATTGTTGATCTTAAAGCCTGTGCTGTTAGCATTCTGTTCAGGAAGTTGTCTCCTGTGTCAATGAGTTCTAGGCTCTTCCCCACTTTTTCTTCTAACAGGTTTAGTGTGTCTGGTTTTATGTTGAGGCCTTTAGTTTTGTGCAGGGTGATAAATATGGATCTATTTGTATTGTTCTACATGCAGACATGCAGTTAGATGAGCACCACTTGTTGAAATGCTATCTTTTTTCCATTGTATAGTTTTGGCTTCTTTGTCAAAAATCAAGTATCCATAGGTATATGGAGATAACCTAGAACCTGTAAAACCCCATACACAGATGTAGCCCATGGCAGCTCAGTCTCCAAGTGGGTTCCCTAGTAATGGGAACAGGGAATCTCTCTGACATGAACTCAGTGGCTGGCTCACCTGAGGGGGGAGCAGCCTTAGCAGGCCTTATCAGGCCACAGAGGAAGACAATGCAGCCAGTCCTGATGAGACCTGATTGGCTAGAGTCAGGTGGAAGGGGGGTAGGACCTCCCCTATCAGTGGACTTGGAGAGGGGCATGGGAGGAGATGAGAAAGGGAGGGTGAGATTGGGAGGGGCAGAGGGAGGGAGCACAGTGGAAATACAAAGTGAATAAACTGTGATTTATAAAAATATAAATAAATAATAAAGTGTAATTAATTATATATATAATTATATATATATATATAATATATAACTTAAAAAAAAGAAATCCTTGTAGAAGACTCTGGTTTCAACTTGTAAATAAATTAAGTAAAGCCTTTAGGCTGTAAAAAAAAAAAAAAAAAAAATTGGATATCTCTATGTAGCCCTGGTTTAGGAAGATAAAGTCTTAATGAAAATATGACAACCACTTTGGAAGATGGGTAATTTCTTACAAAATTAAATATACATACCTAATTGTAAAATCTACCCACTATACTTTTTAGCATCTGCCTGTCTGTCCTTGGCTTTTTGAAACAGTCTCAGGCTCTTATGTAGTCCTACTGGCCTCAAAATCTAGATCCTTCTTCTGCTCCAAATTGGGAGTACTGATATTAAAAATTTCATACCACCACACCTGGGTTTATAATAACTACAATAATTAAAATAATTTGCTGAATAAAAGAGAAGGCAAAATGTAGTGTTTTAGTATTTCAAAACTAAGTATAAATGTACCACGTGGGGGACTGGGCGAGGAAGATTACCACAGTTCTGAAGCCACCCTAAGCTATATAGTAAATTCCAGATCAGCTTAGGCTAAGGATGAGACTATTTCAAAAAATTAAAACAAAAACAAGCAAACACTCATAATTTTTTTTTAATAAAATCGAAAACATATAAAGCTTAAAGTGAAAGAAAATAATTAGACTAATACAAGGAGCCATAAATGACTGACAGTGGAATACACACAGGAATGAGAAAATCTGGGAGCTGGGCACTGATGAGTATGTCCGTTATCTTGATTATGGTGAGAGCCTCACAGACATGTACATATTGAAAAACTTGCTGAACTATAAACTACAAATATATGCTTTGGACTTTACTTCAGTTAAATATTCAAAAAAGAAAAAATAAAACATTAGAATAATGATTCCCAACCTCTTTTCTGCCACAACATAGGTCTCTTACCAGTGACAGAGCTATCTGAAACAATGAATTCTGACAGGAGTAGACGGTTGTCTGAATACTTGAACAGCTTCTAGAGTTAGCACACCTCTACCAGATAAACACTATTTTAGAATATAAAATTCTAAGTAAAGGGGCTGAATAGGTGGTTCAGTAGTTAAAAGCAACAGCTGCTCTTCTAGAAGACCCAAGTTTGAGTCCCAATACCCACATGGTGGCTCACAACGACTTGTAACACCAGGGAACCTAATGTCCTCTACTGGCCTTTGTGAGCATCAGGCATATACAAGATGCACACATATACATGTATGGACAGACACACTTGCAAGCAAAACACCCACACACTCTTTTTTTTTTAAAAAAAAAAAAAAAAAAAAAAAACAGGGTCTACAAAACCCTGGCTGCCCTGGAACTGTCTATAGAGACCAGGCTAGCTTCAAATTTACAGAGATGCACTTGCTTCTGCCTCCTGAGTGCTGGGATTAAAGGCTTGCACTACCCTGCCTGGCCACTATATATATATTCTAAGTAAAAAAGATTCTTGAGAACATTGAAATTAAGTGAAAAGGGTAGGTAAAACTTCTCAAATAGAGGCTGACTCAATTCCAAAGCACTTTCCCATCATGCACAAAACTCTCTGTTTCATTCCTAACAACAAAATAAAAACAAAGAATATGACATACAAGCATATCTACACATAGAAAGTAGAAAGTAGTAGCCAAAGGAATGAGTGAGAGGAAGCTGAAGGACAAGATATAATGTTGTACATGACCCAATGCTGTCAGCATGCACCTTAACTATCAGCGGTATATGTTCACAGAATTATGCAGAGAAAGATGCACAGGACATAAGAGGTTCCATTATTTTAAATTCAGCACTGTTTTGTTTGTTTTTGTTGTTGTTTTTCTTTTTTGAAAAAGGAAGGTTGTCAAAGATGAAAACCTGGGCTCAAGTAATCTTTTAACTTCAGCCTCCTAAACAACAGACCACAGGACTACACCACTGACACCTGAAAATGCGCTTTTTTCATGAGAGTTACAAGCTACTCAGTTATGGAAAACAAAGGAGTAGAGCCACTACCTATTGGCGGTGCTTGGTATCGATCCACTGTTTTTCGTTGTCTCAAATTATACGGTCTATCATTTTCTTCTCCTTCTGCCTCTTCAACTTCTATATCTCCATCCTCCTCTTGAGATTCTAGATTCCATATTTGAAAAGAGAGAAACACTTTAATCCACAGGTATGGTCCCATTCTCAAATAAGTGTTTATTTTTCTCTATTATTCTTTCGACAAAGTGACATCTTAAGATGTTAGCAATTTATGATACAGCATAAACTAATATAACCAAAACTAAACCTAGGTAAATATAAAACCAAAAACAGTTCTTCCTACAAATAATCAATACAATTCTCTGAGAAAATAAGCCATTGTGAGTCAAGTTGGTGGTGTACACCTTTAATCTCAACACTCACAAAGTGGAGGCAGGTCAATCTCTGTGAGCTTAAGGCTAGCCTGGTCTACGGGGCTAGTTTCCGAACAACCAAAGCTACACAAAGAAAGTCTGTCTCAAATAACAACAACAACCTTCGAAAAAGACTACTAATCTGTATTTTCAATGTAGCAAATCCCCTAAATCCATTCTATGAACATCATTGCTTAGAGAATTAAATCCTATGGGTTTATTGGTCACCAGTTTATAAACTGATGGAGCTAATGTGCTTTCTTTATGTTCCTAGTTCCAGCCTAACAAATTCACTCTGCGTTCTTCAGTCCAGAACTAGACAAAAAAAGTCAGGCAAAAACATTACAACTTCTTCCACTATTGTTAGCACTTCCATTTTTCTCTATTTACTCCTCTATCTCTAACAAAATTTAAAATCCAAATAATCAGAGACTTGGAGGCTACTGACAGCAGAATAATCTTTTAGTTAAAAGGTAACTAAAGTAAAACAAGAGGGCCACCCACTGAGCAGACTAGTCCACAGCCAAAGCTTCTCCACACTAGATAAGGACTAACAATAGCCTCTTCATTTTGCTAAGTGAAAGAAATGAAAATCCAGATGCCAGCTGGATTTAAATTACTTCAGATTATACATTATAGACCTAAAAGGCAAAAAACAAAAGCAAAACAACCCTATTCTAACTACATATCTATTGTAGCCATTCTTCCTCCCTCCCAGAGTTTTCTAGTATTTCCAACACAAGGTGCTTTACTGACCTTCTTCCTCACCCTCGGTAGAAACTTCATGATGATTCTGTATCCCATAACTATTTCTTCTCAGTGATTTTCTTCGCCTTTTTACTCTTGAATACATATCCATATTTTCCTTTTAAAGAAAGAAATTCATCAAATATTAACATAGCATTTATTCTCTGCTACAAGTAAGTCATAAATTAACCATACTTGTTCAATATAATTTACTATACGTCTACTTGCAAGCTTCAAATTAATAAAAAAAAAAAAAAGACCTTCCTAAAATCCATAAGTATAAAGGAGAAAAGGGGTTGGGATATAGCTCAGTTCATAGAGTTATTATTTAACATATATAATGCCTTAGGTTCAACCCCATAGTGCTTTTTTTTTTTTTAAAGAAGGGAGGAGGAAAAAAAATAAAAGCTAAGAGAGAAAAAAGTGGGGGAGAAGAAAAAGTAATTAGGGTGAGGGTTTTGAAGAGGAAGCAGCAGAACAGCAGCACTGAGTAAAATCTCAAACTAAATATGATATGAAAAAAAATAAAAAAAGAGTTAATTTTAAAATATCTGACATTGGGAGTCCTGGAGAGATAGCTTAGCAGATAAGAACACTTGCTGCTTTTCCAGAGGGCCCAGGTTCAATTCCCAACATCCACGTGACAGCTCACAATTATCTATAACTCCAGTTCCAGAGATCTGATGCCATCACACAGACATGCATGCAAGCAAAACACCAATGCACATTAAACGAAAATAAACTTTTTAAAAAATCTGCAGTTGGGCTAGGGATGAAGCTCAGTTGGTAGAGCACTTGCCTCAGATGCACAATGCCCTGGGTTCAATCTGCATGAACCAGGCATGATAGCACACACCTGGAAGCAAGACAGCAGACATTCAAAGCCATCTTTGGCCACACAAGAAAAGGAGAGACAGAGGAGAAAGGAGTGAAAGAGAGGAGAGAGTAGAGGATGGGAGAGAGGAGAAAGGGAGAGAGGAGGGGAGAAAAGGGGAGAAAGAAGAGGAGAGGAAGGAAGGGGAGGAGGAGGAAGGAGATGTAGGGAGAGAAAAAGGGGAGGGGAGGAAAGGACAGAACTGGACAGGAGAAAGGAGATCTATTGCTGTTCATACTCTTTCTGGACTCCTAATTTTTTGTAAATATAAAAAAAAAATACTTCTGAAGCTGGAGAAATAGCTCAGCAGTTAAGAGCTATCACTGCTCTTTCAGACAACACAAGTTCACTTCCCAGCACCCAAACCGGGGGGGGGGGTTCACAACCAACTCCAGCTCTAAAGGATCCAATGCCCTCTTCTGATTTCTGTGGGCATCCACACAAGGCACACTACTCACACAGACATACATATACACATGAAGATAAACTAAAAAGACAACTAGAAGAGGAGGAAAGAAAATATTTGCAAATGTTTCCACAGCTAATTTACTCACAAATTCTGTATCGGTCCACATTCGAAGCCGTTCTACTTCTCCTGATCGACGATTTCGCCGGATATTGATATTATCCATTTCTTGTAATACAGCTTCAGCAGTACTACAAATAGTTTAAATAATGGTGGGAACATATATCATATCATAAACATTAAAGAGCTCAGCAAACCAGTATTAAACTATCTCTTGATATGTAAATATATATCAATTTAAAAGTCTTTATAACCAGAATTCACCAAAACACAATTTCCAATTTATAAAGCAAGATGGCCAAGTGTGGTGGAGCACACCTTTAATCCCAGCACACAGGAAGGAGAGTTAAATATATTTCTATAAGTTCAAGACCAGCCTGATCCACAAGGTTCCAGGCCAACTAACACTAAATAGTGAGATAGTGTATTAAAAGATGGAATTGTTCAATTAGTTTGGACTATATGCCAATTCCCAATACCCTTATCAGGTATCGAAATCACAAATGCGTATGACTCTAGCCCCAAGAGATCCAAAGGGGTCTTCTGCTCTCCACAGGCACTGTATATATGCATACAAACACACACATAAAAATAAAATATTTTTTTTAAAACAGAGATGAAAGACTATCTTCAACTTTTATATTTTTATTGAAACTTTAAAATTGAGCCAGGCTTTAATCCCAGCACTTAGGAGGCAGAGGCAGGCAGATCTCTTTAAGTTCGAGAACAGCCAGAGCTGTTACACAAAGAAACTCTGTCTTGAAAACACACACACTCACACACACATAAATACATACATACACGGGTGCAGTGGTGGTGACAGGTGCACATGTATAATCCCAGCACTCAGGATTACAGAGGCAGGAGGATCTCTTCGAGTTCAAGACCAGCCTGGTCTACAAAGCATGGCCAGGACAGCCAAGACTATACAGAGAGACCCTGTCTTGGGGAAGGAAGGGGGAACCTTTAAAATTATAAATCTTTTGCTTTTAAGGCTCAAAATAAATAAACACATTTGCTTATTAAAATTTTTTAAACCCATAATATAGGCCAGGCATGGTGAAGAATACCTTTAATCTCAACACTCCAGATGCAGAGATAGATGGATGACTATAAATTCAAGACCAGCCTGATCTACATAGTGAACTTCAGGACAACCAGGTCTACACAGTGAGACCTGTTGAAAGAAGGAAAGAAGGGAGGGGAGGTAGAGAAAAAAGAAAAAAAGGAAAGGAAGGAAATACCATCACAATGTCATGATAAATAACTACTAGATTGATGGTATTAAGGGGGGGAAAAAAAGAATTGAATCTTTTGATATGAAGGGGTTTTTTGTTTTGGTTTGGTTTGGTTTTGGTTTTTCGACACAGTGTTTCTCTGTGTAGCCCAGGCTGGCCTCAAACTCACAGAGATCCACCTCTCTCTGCCTCATTGAGTGCTGGGAGTCCAGGTGTGCACCAACACACCTGGCTAAACATATTTTTAAATTGAAGAAGAACACTGTTATCTAAGAAATCTAGGATAGTATCTTAGCAATTTTTATTTAGATTGTTTTGTTTTGTTAGGTTTTCTTAGACAGGTTTCACAATATAGCTCAGACTGGCCTAGACCTTCTATATAGTCCAAACTAGTTTTGAACTTGAGATCTTTTTGACTGAACCTCCTGCACCACATCTGAATGTACAGTGCTTTTAAATAAATACTTCTATAACATTCAGTGTGTAACTAGATCTTATTCTGTGGCAATTACTAACAAACTAAAACCCAAATTTCTAGTCAATTGTAAGACCACTATAAAGCCAAGGAAGACGATGTATGTATGGTCTGACTATGCTTCAAAGTTCCAGCATTAAAAACTTAATCTTCAATGTAACACTGAGGAACAAGACATTAAAAGTTGAGTAGGGAGGCTGAAAAGAAGGCTCAGCAGTTAAGAGCACTAGCTGCCTTTTCAGGGGACCCAGGTTTGATTCCTAGCACCCACATGGTAGCATATAACCATCTTTAACTCTAATCCTTAGGGGATCCAGCTCCCTCTTCTGACCAGGTACTCATACAGTGCAAATTCTTCAGGCAAAACACTCATATACATAAAATAAAAATAAGCAGTAATTAGTTCACAGGGGCCTGCCCTCTGGAGGCAGAGGCAAAGAAAATGTCTGAGTTAGAGGCCATCCTGGTCTACAAAGCAAGTCCTAGGACAGCCAAGGTTTACATAGAGAGACCCTGTCTCAAAAAAAGAAAGAGAGAGAGAGAGAGAGAAAGAGAGAGAGAGAGAGAAAGAAAGAAAGAAAGAAAGAAAGAAAGAAAGAAAGAAAGAAAGA
>NW_026585644.1:31854058-31867168 GCF_907164565.1 Psammomys obesus
AGAAAGAAAGAAAGAAAGAAAGAAAGAAAGAAAGAAAGAAAGAAAGAAAGAAAGAGAAAAGAAAGACTGGCCAACATCAAAAAAATGTTCATCATCGCTAACAAGTAGAAAAATGCAAAATCAAAACAACTTTGAGACTTCATCTTACCCCAGACAGAATGGCAACGACCAACAAAACATTACAAATGCTGGAGTGGGAGTGAAGAAAAGCAACTCTCACTCAATATTTTGGGATTGCAAACTGGTCTAGCCACTTTGGACATCAGTGTAGAGAATTCTCAAAAAAGCTAAAAATATATCTACCATGATCAAGCTATATCACACCTTGACATATGCTCAACAGACCCAGCATCCTACTCCACAGATCCTTGCTCAGCAATGTTCATTGCTGCTCTATTCACAATGAAGAAATGCAAGTAAGGAATGGATAAGACTGTGGTACATACACACATAAAATAATATGTTGCTATAAATTAAATTCCTTGTCTTTATTTGACATTCTGTTATAGCCACAGAAAAAGGACTAAAGCAATGCATAATGTATAATGAAAAATAGTTTCATGGATGTTTTAGATGCTGAGTTGATAGTCAGAGGCTAGGTTCCTCAATCACACAGATACAGGCCCAAAACACCAATTTATTATCTTGGTGAAGTTATAGTTCACTGCATATCAATAAGAGAATTTAATATTGTTTAAAAACAATATTGTTTGAAAGCCAAGTGGTGGTGGCACACGCCTTTAATCCCAGGACTCTGGAGGCAGAGATGGGCAGATCTCTAAGTTTAAGGCCAGCCAGGTCAACAAAACAAGTTCCAGGACAGCCAGAGCTACACAGGAAAACCGGTCTAGAGTGAAAATTTAAAAAAACAAGACATGATGGTACATGCCTGTGATTTCAGCACTCAGGAAGTTGAAGTAAGTTCAAGGCCAACCTAGGACTACATAAAAAAAACCCTTGTCCCACTCTACCTCATCCCCTATAAAAAGCAAGGCCTGAGAAGATGGCTCAATGGATAAAGTCCTTGCTATGCAACATGTAGACCTAAGTTCAAGTAAAAAAATGGCAATGGCACCCATGTAAACAAAATATGGGGTGGGAGGATAGCAACATGTGTAAACAGGGAGGTAGAGAAAGGGAGATCCCTGGAGCCAGTGGTCAGCCAATCCAGCCAATTGGTTTGCTCCAGGTTCAGTGAGAGATCCTGTCTCAAAAATTAAAGCAATTGAGTGAACACTCCACGTCTGTTCTCCAATGGCCCATACCTCTCGATACACATTCAAACAGATGTACACACACACACACACACACATATACAAATGCACACACAGAAACAGCTTAAAATTAAAAAATTAAATGAAATTGCTTAATGCAGAAATACATACCTATTTACTAGTTGATCAAATAATAAACTTTGATTCACACTTTCAAATCTGTTTTTCCTGGACCGACAACTTTTTCTGACTTCCATGTCACCATTTATACATGAAAGATCGCCATCTCCTTTCTTTTCCCCTCGAAGGGGATGGCTTCGAAGGGCTGCAAGACAAACAGCTTCATTTCAAAGTGCAGAGTACAGAAAAATAGGGGGAAAAAATCAAAACCTTAAAAAGCTACAGTAACTAAATATAACCTCTTAAATGGCTTTAATATTAAACAATCAAGGTTCTCAATTTTAATATTTTTGCTATAAATGAAATTTAGTCATTTCCAACTATGTGCTGAGAACACTATTAAATCACTCTAAGGGGTTAAAATGTATGGCTCAGACGTAGGAAACTTTTAGGTCATGCCGGGGCACAGTTCAATCCCCAGTAGAGAAGAGAAAAAAAAAAAAAGATTAAATAAAAACAAAACTAAATGACTACCTTTTAATCTACTTTCATGCTTAAACTAACACCACTGTAAGAATTTCAGGGGGCTAGAGAGATGGCTCAAAGGTTAAGAGCTTTGACTGCTCTTCCAGAGGTCCTAAGTTCAATTCCCAGCAATCAATATAATGAGCATCCATCTATAATGAGATCTGGTGCCTTCTTCTGACATACAGGTGTACATGCAAACAGGATATTGTATACATAATAAATAAATCTTTTTTAAAAAAGAATTTCAATATTAACCAGTTTTCCCAGCAGTATACTCACACAAGCTACTATGTCCGTTTGGTAATGTAGCACCAGGCTGAGAAGTTAACCTAGAATACAAATATATTTAATAAACAAGCATATCAATATTTGTTTAGATATGGAAGAAATAAATAATACTGTCATTATCCATCTTTAAAACATTAACATATTTTCCACAAAATTATATGTTTTACTTTGATACCATATCAATATAAATATACTAGCTAAGAGTCATTTTATTATTTCAAGAGAAACTTTAATAACAAATTATAAACTGAAATAATTTTGTTGTCAACTGTACCAATTCAAATCCTATTAAAAGATTAAGGTTAAGTAGCATTAATTTAACCAAGACCATAAGGAGTCATAGCAACAGACAACAACTATAGTCTTTGTTAGAAAATATAATCCAAGCTATGACAAACTTTTTCAAACAATCTGTAAGAGAGGAAAGAATTACTTAAATATCAAAAACATTTGATAATTTTTAAACTATGATGCATCTTCAAATTATTTTAAACATAAAACCTATTCCCCCTTCTCTCTGGAAAACAAATAAAAAGTCTGTCTTAATATATGCTCAAAAGTCAAATTCTACATTTAGCACTTTGTACAGCATATGCATGGTACTCCAGGCATATGGATGCGAGTCTAAAGCAACTGCTGTAATACATGGACTCTATGTTGCTGCTGCACGATGCTTCTCAGGAATGCTCCAAAATCATTCTCAAAATTAACTTAAAACCACAGAAGAATCACTTTTATTACCTCATAAGTACACTTTGGCATTGGCCCCAGCATAACATTGACTCAAGTTTATTTGCAAATTATCAGTTTATTCACAAGTCCTGTTGCCAAAATAAATTTTGGATGGATGTAGTTATAAATGATTAAAATTTTACATCATTAAATTATTCAAAACAGTAAGAAGTAATCTTAAAATCATTCCACAGATAGATATATGATAGATGGATGGATGGATGGATGGATGGATGGATGGATGGATGGATAGTTTTCTGAACAATGAGAATATCACTGGAGGAAAAAAAAAACACAATATGGTTCTGTTTTGCTTCAAAAGAGACAGTTTACGGCTCCTACTTTGTTGCTAATGAAAAATCTGCTTTTAAGAAAGAGGGCTGGAGATGTGCTTAATTCTCAGCATTTATAACCCCTAGCCCAACCCCAAACCCAACTACCACTTCCTCACAAGGAGGTGGAGATGAAAGGAAAACAAAACTTTTAAGCAATCCAAGTAACTGACAGTAATAATCATTAGCATATTTCTCTTTATAAAGAAGAGCTGGGCACAATAGCGCACTCTTGTACCCCAGTACTTGGGGATGGGAGCAGAAAAGTCCAGAGTTCAAGGACTGCCTCACTACAAAACAAGTTCTAAGCTAGCCTAGGCTATATGAGACTCTATCAAAAATGAGTAAATATATAGGGCTAGTGAGATGGTTTTGTAGATAAAGCCCTTGCCATCAAGCCTGAGAAGCTAAGTTTGATCCCCAAGATCTACATGATGAAAGAACAGACTCATGCCCTTTAAAGTTGTCCTTTAACCTCCCATGCCCTCATGTACACATACGTATGTAGTGCACTTGTGTACACATATGTATGCTCATAAAATTAAATAAATGCTTTTAAAAGTAGAGCTAAAATAAAACAACTCAGAATTATAAATATGCATGTACATTCAAGACCCATCAAAATCGCTATTCATTTAGTAACAATAGTTTCTGGTACATGTTATATGTCTTTATAAAAAAAAAATACCTATTTGGAAAAATAAAATTACGAAAGTTTAAAATAATAAATCTAATACCAATTATGAATATACATGAGTATTTATAAGACACTTTCATTTTAAAAGAAAATTAACACCATTATCAGCCCTGAATCATAGCAAATAATCCATGAATTCATAAAAGAAAAAAAAACAATAAACAAAAACCAATTAATCCTTACCTGGACTGACCAGTTGGTATGTTCCATTCCTCTCGCTGACCAGTACTTCGTGATTTTGATTTGTCTTTGCAAACAGAATCCGGCTGTTTCAAAGTGCGTTTGGCTGGAGGAGATACGTGGCTATCACTTAAGCTACCATCAACTTCAGCTTTCTAAAAGACATTTAAAAAAAAAACTATGTATTATTCCTATCAAGATTAATATGCTTGGATATGTTTTATTTTAATTTATATATAAGGAATTTGAGCCAGCCTGTAATCACTGTCTCAAAAAAATGAAAAAGCTTATGACTGCTTGGGGTGCATATGTATCTCTCTGTGACTTGATGCCTCATACTTGCCTAAATACTCCAGTATACAAATCCCAAAGCAAGGACACTTTACTATCATGGAACCTTCCAATTTAGAAAAACATAACACATAGCCAATCCATTCAAATTTTCCAAGTTCCTCCACAATATCTCTTTCAAGTCCAAGATCCTATCCCAGAGCTCATTGTATTTAGTAGTCAGATCTTCTCTCTCACTTTTCAGCAAAGCCTCGATCTTTAATTTTCTTTAACAACCTTGACTGTAAGAATACAGTTTTCAGCCTAGCATGACCTGTGATCCCACCTAAGCAGCTGAAGCAAAATGGATTAGCTCAAATGTGAAAACACCCAGAATTACATAAATTAAGTTCTAGAGCTATGCCACAAGATCTGTCTCCAAAAACCGTTAGAAATAAATGGGAAGGTAGCACGGGGATGAAGGGAAACAGGGGAAGAACAAATATGTATCAGCTTCCATTTGCTAAACCAATCCTTCAGTCTGGGTCTAGACAAATTTCCTCATAATCTGATTTAGGCCACACATTTTAGAAAGAATGTATGAAATATGTTATGTACCCTACACTCACCCTTACCCCATCACTTGACCATAATCACCAGGTCAAGCTGGGATCTGTCAGGTTCTTCCCAACTGTTTTACTACATAATATTCTGATAACTTAGCAATATCCTGACTCTGAAGCAAACCTTCCCCCAGAACCTCTCTGTGACAGTGACTCTTATCTACCTGCATCACTCTTTCTACATTTCTAGTTGGCATTCTGCTTTAAGGGGAAATGTTCTCCTACCCTACTAATTTACTAATTTCTAACCTATATGGTTAGAAATTCATGGGACTATATGACCCATGGATTCGCTATGCTACAAATCGTAACACTGTACTCTTATTTTGTTGCTTAAATTATGCAAGATATGGCCAACAGAAGCTCCTTAAAAAGTGGGTCCTGGGGGCTGGAGAGGTGGCTCAGCGGTTAAAAGCACTGGCTGCTCTTCCACAGGATCCAGGTTCAATTCCCAGCACCCACATGGCAGCTTACAACTGTCTCTAACTCCAGTTCCAGGGGATCTAACACCCTCACACATACATACAGACAGAACACCAGCACACATTAAATAAATAAGTAAATCCTTAAAAAAGAAAAACCTAAATAAAAAATTTTAAAACTTGTCATTATTAAAAGAAAAAAAGTGGGTCCTGTATCTTTTGTCACACCCCATCATCTTGAATACTTTTTTACAGAATGCTCAGGACTCATTTTGTACTCTCCTTTCTGGCTCTATAAATAATCATTTCTGCAAGGATCCCTGGTTCCTTTTGGCAAAAGATGGTATTTAAAAACCAAGAACTAGTACTAATTGTGCTTGCTGTAACTGAGAGTTTCACTATTAGTAAGCCCTCTCAAAACAGAAAACCACAAGCCGGGAGTGGTGGTGCATGCCTGTAATTCCAGCACTTAAGGAGGCAGAGACAGCCAGAGAAAGAACAACAAACATGTAAACACAAACATGTAATATCTACTTCTAAAATATAAATAAAAGACATGGAGTTATCACTGTACTGCTCATTTCTCTCCCACATCTTAATTCCACCCTTTCTAAGCACAAGAGGCTGCTTAGACCAAGGGCAGCCTGAGAAACATCGGGAGACCCTGTCTCAAAGAAAACAAAAATTCTTTAGAAAACCTAATTGTTTTCTTTTATGCTATACATTTGAGAAAAATGCATAAAAATTATCCAACTTGTAAATACACATTTTTATATTTTCCCAAAGCAAGATGTCTGTACTGTACTCGTGAAAATACAGTTATTAGGAGCTGAGACTGTAGTGGTAGTGCTTTGTACCCATAAAGTAATACCAAGAAAAAAAGTTACTAGAAAATATGTGATTAAAGGTGTGTATGTACATTCTAAAGACATCCATTTAATAGGACAGTTTTCTCTAGAACTATATAAAGCAAGCTTGCCTCAAACTCACAAAGATCTGCCTGCCTTTACCATCCAAGCGCTGGAATTCAAGGTGTGTGTTACCCCACCTAAATGCCATGAACATTTTTTCTTTTAAGAAAATTATAATTCATTTTTCAACATTCTTCTTTCCCTTTCCTCCCTCCAAACCGTCCCATATACCCCTCCCTTCACTCCTTGAAATTCATGGCCTCTTTTCTTGTTAGTGCATGCATAATATATATGTATCTACATACATATTTATTCCTAACTACAACCTACTCACTCCTTATAATGTTACCTGTATATATGTTTACAGAGCTGACCATTTGGCATTGACAACAAATTGGTGTGCTCTTCCCTAGGGAAGACCCTCTCCTACTCCTACCTTTACTCAGGTGTGTATAGTTCTTTGTGTAAGGTTCAGCTCTTGCTTGGACAGTCATGTTGGTGAGACTTTATGGGTGTAGCCTCTGACATTACTAGAAGACACAGTCTCACAGCAAACCCCCTGATCCTCTGGCTCTTAAAATCTGTCCACCTCCTATTCCACAATGTTCCCTGAGCCTTTAGTGGAGGAGAGTTTTACAGATGTATCCTTTGGGACTGGGCTCCAAAACTCTGGGTTTCAATTGATTTCATCTGGTAGTGATCTCCATCTGCTGCAGAGTACTAGTACTGGCAACACACACAAAAAAAGCAATTATAAACTTAAACATAGGAATCAGGCATGGTAGCACATGCCTGAAATCCCAGTACCTGGGCTACAGCAAGAAAACCACAAATTCAAGGCTAGTCTGGGCTACAAAGTGAGACCTTGTCTCAAAAAAACAAAACAAAAAGAGAATGTTTCTTTTTTAAATTGTACAGTTCCTTAGAGTCTTGCTTTCTCTAACCCTATCCTTTAACCCTATCCTTTAAATACTGAGGTTCTGATATAAGTTAACTAGCTAATCCAAGATCATCTAGCTAATAAATTTCCAAAAGAAAAGGAAAAAGAGAAACATCTAGAAACCTTTGACGCCAGCACTGGGGAGGCAGAGCAGAGAGATCTCTGTGAGTCTGAGGCCAACCTGGTCTATGTAGTGAGTTCCAGGACAGCCAGGGTTACATGGTGAAATGTTACCTCTGAAAGGAGGAGAGGAAGGAGAGGAAAGAAGGGAAGGAGAAGAAAGGGAGGAAGGAAGGAAGGAAGGAAGGAAGGAAGGAAGGAAGGAAGGAAGGAAGGAAGGAAGGAAGGAAAAAGGGTACCTAAAACTCAGTCCTTTCACTTCTAAAACAGTTCTATTCTATCTCAGAAACTGCACTCTATCATACTTATGGTCTCCCAAAGAGTAAATGCCTTACAAGTCAATGATTCCTCCAAGACATTCATATATAACAGTGTACTATGAAAACCAACAGCATAGGCATCATCAGCCTGGGAACCATTAGAAACACAGAATCTGAGGCTAAAATGATGGCTACTCTTCAGCTGATCTGGGTTCAATTCCCAGCACGACATGCTGACTCATTACCATCTGTATCTCCAGTTTCAGGAGATCCAACACTCTCTTCTGGTACCTGGACACATGTGATGCACAGATATACATGCAGGCAAAACACCTATACATATAAAATAAAAAATAATTTTTAAAGTTAAAAAAAACCCACAAAATCTGCTGAGCCTAGTGGGTACACACATTTAATCTCAGCACTCAGTAGACAGAGGCAAGTGGCTCTATCTCTATGAGCTTAAAGGCCAGCCTAGCCTACATAGGGAATGCCACAAGAGTCAGGGGTACATAAGACCTTGTATCAGAAGTAGGGGAGAAGGAAGAGAAGAGAGAGACAGAGAAACACACTCAGAGAAGCTTACGCTCCATTCTCAGACATTTTTAATCAGAAATTAACAACAACAACAACAACAAAAAAAAAAACTAGTGACTTAAGTGCACATTAGATTTAGGATATATACAATGGCCAAGTGCTTGGTTAGTGATTCATCCCTGTAACAGGGAGAAAACTATTATAGAACATATTTTTAAAGTAATCACTGAGAAGAAATGCTGTATCTTCTAAGCTCAAGTGTATTGTGGTATTGAAACTAATACCTATAAGCTGCTTTACCAATTTAGATAGTGCAACTCAGCAACAGTCCTCTTCGCTTCTTTGATACAGGATCTCACTATGTAGCTCTGGTTGGCCTGGAACTCACTGTGTAAACCAGGCTGGCCTCAAACTCAGAGATCTGCCTGCCTCTGCCTCTCTGTCTCTCTCTGTTTCTGTGTATGTATGTCTCTGTCTCTCTCTCTCTTTCTTTGCCTCTGTCTCCTCTGCATCTGCCTCTCTCTCTCTCTCTCTGCCTCCTCTGCCTTTGCCTCTCTTTCTCTGCCTCTCTCTCTCTGCTTCTCCCTCTCTCCTGCTTCCTGTCTCTCTCTGCCTCTCTGCTGCCTTGCTCTCTGCCTCCCTCTGTCTCTCTTTGCCTCTCTCTCTCTGCTTCTCCCTCTCTCCTGCCTCCCTCTGCCTCTCTGCTGCCTCTCTGCCTCTCTCCCTCCTCTCTGCCCCTGCCCTCCATGTGCTGGGAGTACACCATCACATGCTGCCACCATTATTCCTTCTAATCAAATCCTATCACTCACTGTTTAAGACTCTTTGTTTTTATTTTTGTTTTGTTTGTTTTCATTAAATCTTCCTAGAAAAATTCTAACCTAAATTACTGAATCGTCCTAATGTCTGCACCATTTATACATCATTATTTCACAATTATTTCAAGCTTATTTAACCAAGTTCTTTACCTACAAGTGTTAAAGTGTTCCAAACAAAACTCTGAAGACAAGTACTATGTACTAAGAAATTAAATATACAAAAAAAAGGTAAATTTTTTGATATCTAGTAATTTTTAAGTACTATGTCCATATAATTTTCTAAATTATCAATAAGTGAGCTTTTATATTTGTAATTGGTTATTCTTGTATTTTGGTAGACCTTCTAGTTCCACCTTTAAGAAGCTTTAGGCCAGGTGTAGCGACATATGCCTTTAATCCCACCACTCTGGAGACAGAGGCAGGGGAAGCTGCAGTAGGGATGTACTGCATGAGAGAAGAATAAAAAAATAATAATAAAGAAATGATCCTGTACATGAAAAAAGAAAAAAAGAAGAATTTTGGGCCAGGCATGGTGGTTCATGCCTTTCATCCAAACACTCAAGAGGCAAAGGTAGGCAGATCTCTTGAGTTGGAGGCTAGCCTGGTCTACAGAGTGACTCCTGGGATACACAGAGAAACAAAACAAAGAAACAAGTAAAAGCTTCTCTCAAACTGCTGTCCAAATACCATCTGCATCAGAACATGCCTGTATGTATTAGTCATCATAAGCTACAACCTGCTGAACTAGAATCTCTGGAGGTGGAGTAAGTCCAACAAGGGCCTTTAAATGGTGCTTAGTATGCAAGTTTGAAGGCTTCAGGTAAATAACACAGTTCAAGTATCATCTGGGCACAGCATCCTAACTGATGCACTAGACCTCTGTACTCCCTTCTTTTACCATGAAAGGGTTTCAACATAAACATAATAAAGACCAGACCTCAGTATAAACAGTATTACAAAAGGTTTCCTCCTTCCAAAAGAATCTAAGGATTTCGGTAATACAAATAACCAGAAGTAAATGGGTACAAAATAATTATTTTAACACCATTTAATTATCTTCAAGGTTTGGGAAAGCTTTTATCTACAAACCCGATAGTAACAATGTACCTTTAATAGGCTGATCATAATGCTCAACCTTAGCTTCTTCATCTTCAAAGCACTTTACTAGCTAATTATAGCCTAACCCTTTGAGGGTAGGTGTTACTAGTTTCACGACAAAGATATTTCAGAGAGATTATGCAATCTACCCACATCCATTTAGCAATCTGTCAGAGTAATTACAATCCATGAGTAGGAAAAGATCTTAGACTAAGAAAATAAATTCAATTTACAAACATTCATTGAAAACCTACTATGTACAGAAGACATTAAGAGCATTAAAAATGACTTACTTGAAATCAATACAATTCATCAGGTTGATAAAGAGTCACAACAGTGATATTAAGTATCGTAACAGCACAAAATTCTCAAAAATGAAAAACCAGAAATAAAAACTAGTAATAGAGACAAAGGTCCCACATTAGATCATAAAGTTTGTGGGAATGAACAGTCTTTTCCAATTTTCTTAATAAGACCACCTTTTAGTCTACCTTTTAAGTGAGGGGGGGACCAGGCATATTCCAGGTCTTATTAGAAAGCTCAAAAATGCAGCTGATCCTTTTTTTTTCCTTTTATTCGTAAAAAAAGAATGCACAGAGGTAGCAGTTACCATGACTGCAGAAAACAAAACTGGGACTGCTTTTTACTTGAAGCCAGCCACTGTCTACCAAGTCCTGAAACGACAGGCACACAAAATGTGCTGAATGTTTCTCAAATGTCCCAAAAGCAATGGTTGGTATACTGTTTCTAAACAATCATTACAAAACATATTTAAGAACAAAAAAGACATGCAAGGGACAGTTGGCTACAAGTTAGAGGAAAATAAAAACTGTCTACAATAACTTAAATGCACTTCTCTCAAACAGAATTTTCTGGACGGTAGTTCTTGTTTTTAATCCTAAAATGGACTATTACCTAAAAATAAAAAAATAGCTCAAGATTGTGGTCCAGGAATATCATGATATAAATTCTAAGTTTGACTTTCAGTAGTAGTGGGCAGTGGAGACAGATACTACACACTGTGAACCGTGACCAAGTAGAGAAAATACCACAGACTTGGAAGTTAGCCTCACTGCAGCACCACCACTATGAATCTGAAACTGTAACGATTGTTAAAAAGAGGAAGGAACATATGGTCTCAAGTGCAGATACTTGGTAGCTTTCATCTTCACTGATTCATTCCTTTCACACCATTTATTAGGTGCCTA
Organism: Psammomys obesus; assembly: GCF_907164565.1. Taxonomy (NCBI): domain Eukaryota; kingdom Metazoa; phylum Chordata; class Mammalia; order Rodentia; family Muridae; genus Psammomys; species Psammomys obesus. Next base: position 31,865,357 of record NW_026585644.1, read on the forward strand.
TTCTTGTTTGATATACTAAAGATTATAATGAATGTGGCAGTCCCTAGATTTCAAGAAAGTTAAAACCTAATTCCTAGGCATTTCAAAACTTAAGTGCCGGGCTGGAGAGATGGCTCAGCGGTTAAGAGCACTGTCTGCTCTTCCAGAGGTCCTGAGTTCAATTCCCAGCAACCACATAGTGGCTCCTAGCCACCTATACTGGGGTCTCATGCCCTCTTCTGGCACGCAGATGTTCACGTAGAACACTCATACATAAAATAAATAATAAATAAAATCTTAAAAAAAAAAAAACTTAAGCGCTGAAACTACTGTACAGTGAGGATAATTTTATTTTGTCTCTTCGTAGTGCAAGTCTGTACAAATTAAAATACAGATCTAGCAAGATGACTCTCAGCAGGAAAAGATGCTTTGCCTATAAGCCTGGTAAACTGAATTTCATCCCCAGGATCCAAATGAAGATAAAAAGAAAGAATGGACTACACAAAATTGTCCTCTGACTTCCATGTAGCACATGTGTCCTGCACTCAACTCACAAACACACACACAATCACAAATAAACATTTTAACTAAAATACAAAAACCTCCAACCCAGTGATTTCACTTTCCCCAAAAGAGAAGAGCGCCATGGTAGTATACAGCACATACCTATAAACCCAGCAACAGAGACAGAGACCTGCTGTTCACCTTCAGTTCAAGGCCAACCTCTTCTACAAAATTCCCCAACAACCAAGAGTACATAGCAAAACCCTGTCTCATAAAAGGGGGCAGGAGACAGAGCAGATATCAAGGTCCACAAGGCTATGAGGTACACCTTCTTAGATGTGGAAGCTAATAAAGTCAGCCCTGTGTAAGCTAAGCGAAGCTGCAAGTACCAGCAAATGGCTGGCCTTATCCAAGTACCCCCAGGATTTTTATGCTGGTCACTCTCCTGGACAGTGCTTAGGAACAGTCAAGACGTTGCTAGCAAGCCTTTCCAGTAACTGCCACAAGTAGAGCTACAAGAGGTAAATCTCAGCCTGTGCTAGGTCAAAACTGGATTGTGGAACATCTACTATCCCATGATCATCCACAGTTCCCATGATCAACCCCCATCATGTAATAAAAATTACATTAAAAAAAAATCACTGGGCTGGGCTGGACAATCATTGGGAGACAGCTTGCTGCAAAAGCATGAGCACCTGAATTCAAATGCCTAGCACCCACATCAAAAAGACAAAAAGCTAGGCATGACTGTACCTGTAATCCCAGTACAGTGGTGGAGGGCAGAGGGGCAGACACAGGAGGATTGCTGGAGCTTGCCTACAACCAGCCTAGCCAAAAAACAATGAGTCAAGATTTACTGAGACCACAGAGGAAGATGATGCAGCCAGCCCTGATGAGACCTGATAGGCTAGGCTCAAATAGAAGAGGAGGAGGACCTCCCCTATCAGGGACTAGAGGAGGGGTATAGGGGAAGAAAAGGGAGGGTAGGTGGGACTGGGAGGAGACAAGGGAGAGGGCTGCAGCAGGGATACAAAGTGAATAATTTGTAATAAATAAATAAATATTTTTTAAAAGAATCAAAAAAAAAGATTCAGTGAGAGACCCTGTCTCAAGGAAAGAAAGTGGAGAAGTAGAGAGTGGCAGAGGGACACATAATGTCCTCTCTGACCTACTCATATGTACACATGGGCGTAGGCAGCTGTGCACACACACACGTGCACACACATAATCCGCGGTCTAGAATACTTTGGAAACAAGAAAAGAAAAAAGTGACTTCAACAAAAAAGAAAGAAAGAAAGAAAGAAAGAAAGAAAGAAAGAAAGAAAGAAA
>NW_026585644.1:31867178-31883592 GCF_907164565.1 Psammomys obesus
AAAGAAAGAAAGAAAGAAAGAAAGAAAGAAAGAAAGAAAGAAAGAAAGAAAGAAAGAAAGAAAGAAAGAAAGAAAGGGTGTTTGGGGCAAAACCTTAAATGGCACTTTATAAGCAAAATCAAAATAAATTAGAGTGAGGGTAATGAGTTGCTCAAAGCCAGTAATTAAACAAATAATGTTAAATATGTGCAGAAATGTGGGGAGACAGGAACTTTGCTCCTAGGCACAGAGACAAAAACGGAAAATCTGGAGTAACCATTATTTTAAGTACATGCATACTCTACTCATTCCTGGGATCTATCTCAAAGCTATTCCCATACCAAATCCACAAGAAGCATTGTATAAAGGTCTTAATTGCAGCAATATTGAAGCAGTCTAAGCACTCACTACTTGAGAGTACATGATTAAATGCAATGAATACGCTCTATGAAAATATTAGACAACAATTAGACAGTGAATATATGTATCCACAACCACTCAGAGGCTGAAAATAAAGGGTTAAAATCTAAAATGTACTCTAGAGCTAAATATTACTCATAAACTTAAGTACGTGCACATAAACTATGTTCAACTGAGTGATGATAACAGTGATCATTCTTCTGGCACAAGCACAAGCACAGACTGCAGGCAAGTAAGCCCTGCCCTGAGCTAACAAGGACATACAGTGACCCCAACGAATAAGCACTGTTTTCTGTAACCTAGAAAGACTAGTCTTTATTAAAAAGATAAATACCTCATTATTTCTTAACTGTGCTAATGCCTATACAGCGGATCACAGATGAAATATGAAGTACAAAAATGTGCTAACTCCCAACAACAAGAACAAAAGATAATGAAACACATGCCTGAAAATATTCTAATGAGGGGCTAGGGATGTAGAATGCTTGCCTAGCATGCATGAGGCACTAGGTTTGATGCCCAGTACTGCCTGAATTAGATGTAGTGGTTCATACTACAATTTCAGCACTCCAAGAGAAGGTCATTGTCAGCTACAAAGCAAGTTTGACGCCAGTACTAGCTATATGAAACCTCATCAAAAATAAACTAATAGCCCTAACGAAACTTTAACTTTGTGTGTTAACCTAAAAAAATTAAAATAATAAAAATATAAGCAAGGCAAGGTGGTGCACTCTCTTCTCCCAGTTCTCAGAGAGAGCAGGGGCAAGTGGATCTCTGTGCATTCAAAGATAGCCTGGTTCACATAAGAAGATCCAGGCCAGCCATGACTATACAGTGAGACTCTCTAGAATAACAATAATAATATATTTCTTTAAAACTCCTTACCTAAATTACTTAGGAATTACAATCATTCATCAAGGTCAACACTTATAAACTAATTATATCAAACAGTAAAACTGTATAGGGATAACTTTACAATTTCTGCTACATTCTCAACCTGTGACTTTTTACTGAAATTTTCTTCTAAAGGTACATAAGGCTCAGACAGTAAAATATTAAAAATCCAAAAATCTAGCCAGAACCAATCATGGTAGCCTACATCTATACTCCTTAAGAGAATAAAGGAAAAGGAGTACCCAGTTCAAGTCCAGCTTAAGACTTAAAACACAGCAAGACACTGTATCAAAAATGAAACAAATAAGTAAATCTAAAGTAAACATTGTACAAAATAAAGCACAGTCTAAAACTATTTTTTTTTACAGTTGTTTATTTCTTATGTGTGCATGTGTGTGGCAGGGGTATGGAGAGTTGGTTCTACTGTTCCATCATGAGGATTTCAGGGACCAAACTCAGCCATCAGTCTTACAGGCTAGCACCTTTACCCACTGAGCCAAATACTTACTAAATTATTCAATTTTATTAATTTTTATTAATTTTATTAATTCATCTTTACTACTTTTAAAAAATATTTGGCTAGCACTAAAGATTTTGCAATAAATAAAAATATTAACAAGAACTTCAATTTTCCTCTATTTCTCTGAAATTCTATTTGTACAAAAATAAAACATGAGGGCTGACAGACAAGTTTTTAAAGTAACTTGAAAATTCAAAATCCAAAAGTACCAGACCACTCCAAAATACTCTAGACTCTTATGGCAAAACTAGATAATACTAAACTCACTAACCACGGTATGCACGGACACTAGGTAGCCTATGAGAGTAACTCTCTCTAACCACAGGCTTCTGTCAAATCATTACAACAGTATTCTTTTATTTCCTCACTTAATCTAAATTTGCCACTATATGAAGTACCCAAGACTTTAAAGACCTAAAAAGAGACAAGAATGGGTATAAAATTCTGACACAGTGATTAGGCAAAGATAATTTCCAGATGCTTTTGATTCCATACAAAACTCATGCAGGAACTGAGTGTCAAAGTGAAAGCTCTAAAAAGGGCTGATAAATTATCCAAATAAATGTAGACATGAAGGCACCAGCATTCAAAGAAGGGTTAATTACATTTTTATATATGTATTTTTCTCCCTCCCACTAGGCTTCAACAATTAAGAGGCACGGACTTTGTGGTATAGCTACTCCAAGCACTATGCTGGAGGCTGGGCACTCCAGAAGTCATATGACATTCAAGGATGAAACTGTACAACTACAAGAAGGGCAACTCACACGGACTATGCTGTGAGTGGAATCTACTTGCAGAACACATCAGGCACAGTGATGTATGCTTAGCATCCCAGCTCCTTTGGAAGCTGAGATAGAGTACAAGTTCAAGGACAGCCTAAGCAACACAGAAAACCCTATCTCCTTTTAAGCCATATCTCAACAACAAAGAACATGAACGAATTCCACCAAAACATTCAGTAGGTAGAATCCAGAACTGTAACTGACGTTATCTATGTCAATGATTTTTGTCAGAACCAATTCATTCTGTTTTCTCATATGCCTAACACATATACATTTATAGTCCTTAATGTAGGGGCTGAATTTTGGCTTGTCCTCTTTTCTTAAAGTCTTGACACTGAATTTTCACAAAATAAATCACTATTTTCTTGTCAATATATCATTCATTCATCCATTAGCAGATACCTATTGAGCATCTCTCTTGTTTATGTCAGACACTGGAATAGGTCCTGAATAGAAGAATTAATGGAAATAAAGGGAAAATAAGATACAGTGCCTGCCCTCATGATGCTTACAGCCAATTCTCTCACAAATAGCAGGTACACTATCTACCTATCTACAGTTACAGTTACTCAGAGGACCAAGGCAGGAATTCAAGATCAACCTAACCAATATAGCAAGAGCTCTTCTCAAAGAGAAAGACAAACTAAAGAAGAAGAAAACAAAAAGGCCTTCCCCCCCACCCCCCTCAAGGCAGGTTTTTACATGTAGCCCTGGCTGTTCTGGAACTCACTCTATAGACCAGGCTGGCTTCAAACTTACAGAGATATGTCTGCCTCTGCCTCTCAAGAGCTGGGATTAAAATGCTGGCCAAAAAAAAAAAAAAAAAAAAAAAAGAGTTTTTTTTTTTTTTTCTATTGTTGGTTTGGTACTTGTCTATTCATTGATTGATTTGCTTTTTTGAGAGGGTTTTGGTCTGAGGCTCATGATGGCCTGGATCTCACTATATAGCCAGCCCAGCCATTCTCAAATTCACAAATGCTAAGATTACAAGCATGAGCCATCATATCCAATTAGTTAAGTAAAGACTTTAAACAAAATCTGTTTCATGTATCCACAAAAGTACAAAGCGATATGAAAAACACTTACATATTCATAACTCAAAGGCACCAGAAGTTTATGACAGCAGCATACAAAGTATTTAAACACTAATACGAACTACAACCTGTCATTATATCTAATATCCTTCAAAAACATATAGACTGGGTGGTGTTTAGGAATAGAGTATGTACTTAGCATGTGTAAAACCCTAGGTTCAATCCTCACTACCTTAAAGGAAAAAAAAAAAATCATCTAGTTGATACTTTTTCTTGGTTTTTGTTTCATTCTGTTTTGTTGTTTGTGAGACAAGGTGTCATAGTGTCATCCAGACTAGCCCCTCAAATTCATAAAATCCTGTTGACTCAGCCATCTGACTACTAGAAGAACAGACACACACAGCACCATGCCCAGGCTCTCTACTCCATATACACACCTTGGTTTTCTAAGTTTCTCACTGTGTAGCAGTCCCAAATGGTTATAAACTCATTCTGCGCCCTAGGCTGGCCTCATCCTCTTAGCAATCCTTCTGCCAAATTCTCTCTCTCACATGCCCTAATTTCCAGGCATATACCACCACTGCTGGCTCTAGTTGACACAAGCTAATCCATACCACACCGTTTCTCCACCATATATATGGGATATATTAGTATCCCATATAACATTTTATCCAAACAGAATTAAATCTTTCCTCCTAGGTAAGGCATTTTGCACAAAATTCTCAAGAGGTAAAACATAAAATTGTAAAATATTCCTATTATAAAACCAAATACCTAGTATCAAGAGGTAAACTCAAAACTGACTATGCACATAAATGTGTATTTCCTAAACAAAAAGTCCAACAACCTGGAGTAATGTAACACTTTGAGGTGGTCCCTTAAATAACATCACTTTCCATTGCAATGCAGACATAGTTGGGTTCCAACAGTTCTCAAAAAAGGTGGTAATCCTACCACCTGCCCAGCTGGCTACCAGAAATCATAATTTATCTATAATGGAGTATATAAAAACATCCAGTAAAGGCTCTAAGGACCTATCAAAAGATGTGTAGAATACTTGCTTACTCTGGGTTCTAGCCCCAGCATCAAAAACAAACAACAAAAGGCAATTAAAACCCTAAGTAGACATTTCTCAAAAGAAGACATACAAATGATTAATGGACATACTGAAGATCTGTTAAATATTACTCATTAAAAAAATACAAAATTAAAAAAAATAGTCCTGGGGATGGTGGCACAAGTCTTTAATCCCAGCACTCAGGAGACAGGTGGATCTCTGTGAAATCTACAAAGCAAGTCCACGATAGGGGTGGGAGGGAAGCTTGACAATCTGAGTTTGATCCCTGAAACTCATAGTATAGTGATCAGAACCAATTCCTAAAAGTTATCCTCTGGCCTCCATACATGTGCTATAACATACAAACTAGTAAGTGTAATATTTTAATTTAATGAGATATCATTCATAGAATAGAATAGCTACTTAAAAAAATACTTTTGTGGTGGTGGGATATAGTGATAATTCTGGAATTTTTGTTTCTTTAATAGTACAGAAATAATAGCCAGAATCTGGAAACAACCTAGATGCCCCTCAACTGAGGAACGGATACAGAAATTGTGGTACATTTACGCAATAGAATACTACACAGAAATTAAAAACAAGAAAATCATGAAATTTGCAGGCAAAAGGTCATCCTGAGCGAGGTATCCCAGAAGCAGAAAGACATATATGGTATATACTCACTTATAAGTGGATATTAGACATGTAATATAGGATAAACATACTAAAATCTATAGTCCTAAAAAAGCTAAACAACAAGGAGGACCCTAGAGAAGATGCTCAATCTTCATTCAGAAGGGAAAACAGGCTAGACATCAGAAGTAGAAGACAAGGAACAGGACAGGAGCCTTCCACAGAGGACCTCTGAAAGATTCTACCCACCAGGGTATGGAAGGAGATACAGATTCTGAGACTCATAGTCAAACTTTGGGCAGAGTGCCGGAAACCTCATGGAAGAACAGAAAGATAGAAAGACCTGAAGGGAACAGGAATTCCACAAGGAGAACAACAGAGTCAAAATACCTGGGCCCAGGGGAGCCTGCAGAGACTGATACTCCAACCAAGGACCATGCATGGAAAGGACCTAGATCCCCTGTCCAGAAGATTGCCCATAGGCTACTCAGTTTCCAAATGTGTTCCCTAGTAGGGGTACAGGGGCTGTCTCTGACATGAAGTCAGTGGCCGGCTCTTTGATCACCTCCCCCTGGGAGGTTGGTGCAGCCATGCCAGGCCACAGAGCAAGAAAATGCAGCCAGTCCTGATGAGACCTGATAGGCTAGGGTCAGATAGAAAGAGAGGTCCATTATTAGGGGACTAGGGAAAGGGAATAGGTGGAGAAGAGGGTGGGTGAGACTGGGAGGAGATAAGGGAGGGGGCTTATATATGCAGTGGGGATACAAAGTGAATAGATTGTAATTAATTAATACACAGAAATATGCCAGGAGGTATGGCACATGCCTATAATCCCAGCAGCCAGGCAGGCAGAAACAGGCAGATCTCTGAGAGTTCAAAACCAGCCTGGTCTACAAAGCAAGTCCAGGCCAGCCAAGGCTACACAGAGAAACCCTGTCTTAAAAAACCAAAAACAAAACAAAAACTAGAGATATAAGAATATGTTTTTGTTTTAATCTCACGTGTGGGGATATGGGACTGCTTCACAGCAGCTGAGTATGATTTGCCAGCTGCAAATAGTTTCTGCAATTGTGTGCCATTTGGAATTCTGGGAACTTTTCAGAGAGTATATAAATGCTAGAGCCCTGCTAGGCAGGGTTGTGATTGTGGATCATTCAGGGAGATCACTGCAGTTTGTTGGTAGTATTGCTCAGAGAAGGAACAAGACGAAATCAGAGCCAAGCATCTCCACCTCTCCCCTCTATCCTTCTTTCTCTAGCTAATGAAAAAAGTGAAACTGGGTGGGGATAAAGGGTGGGAAAAATAAGAACCCACAAAGTAGCAAAGACCAAAGTGTGATTCCAGACAGTGTCTCACTATACAGGTCTAGCTATCCTGAAACTCATTACATAGACCAGGCAAATCAGGCTGGCCTCTAACTCATAGCTATCTGCCTGCCTCTGCCTCCTGAGCCTAAAGGCTTTCTCCACTACACCCTGACTAAAAAAAATTATTCTTAAAACATCTAGCAAGTGTTAGGTTGTGGTGGTATATACCTTAGACCCAGCAGTAGGGAGGCAGAGGTATCTATGCATTCGAGGCCACCCTGGTCTACATAGCACATTCCAGAACATTCAGGGCTACACAGAGAAACCTTTAAGGGGAAAAAGAAGATATCCATCAAATGTTGGTGAGGATGCAATCAAAGGGACCCCTATTTTATTTCATTAGTAGAAAGGTAAAATAACAGAGGACCCTCAAAACAATAAAAATGGAACCATCATATAATTCAGCAATCTCAACTCTGTATATTTACCCAAAGGAACTGAAATTAAGATTTCAATGAGGTGTGCTAGGCGTGGTAGCCCACACCTTTAATCCCAGCACACAGAAAACAGAAGCAGGCAGATCTCTGAGTTCAAGGCCAGCCTGGGCTACAGAGGAAGCTCCAGAACAGCCAGGGCTACAGAGAAATCCTGTTTTGAAAAGAAAAATATTTCAAAAAGGTAACTGCATTCCCATATCTACTGTAGCATTATACACAACAGCAAAGATATAAAAACAAGATAAATGTCACATGCCAGACAAATAAATAAATACAGTGCATGTATATAGAAGGTATACACACTGGAATATTATTCAACATTTAAGAAGGAAATTCTTCCATTTACAACACAGCAAACTTAGAGAACATTATGCTAAGTGAACTAAGCCAGACATGAAAAGATACTGTATGATCTCATTTGTATGTACAACAGAAGACAGGCAAACACAAATATGCAGAATGAACAAGGGTGATTGCCAAGAGCTAAAGGGATAAAGAACAGGGAGGCAGTGGTCAAAGCCAACAAAGTTTCATTTGTGCCAGATAAATAATTCTAGAAAGCTACTATACAGCATATTGACTACAGCTAAAAATATTCCATCACACTCAAATAGAAATACACTGTATCATACCTACAAAGGAATGCACTGTGTCAAAGAGAACAGGAAATAATTGTATCATTTCTAAAAATAAGATTTATAACAATGGAAGTATTAAAGAGAGCAGGAATGGTATGGAAGTGATTACTGTGCCTGTGGTTTTCATAGTGGTGACAATTTATTCCTAATCCCCAAACTCCTTGAGCTGCATAATAATAGGTGCTGGAATAATAGCACATGTATGCAGTCCCACCACTCATACACAGCAGAGGCAGGAAGATCAATCACCACAAGACCCAGGACAGCTTGGTCTACCTAGCACATTTCAGTCCAGCCAAAAATATAAGCAAGACCCTATCTCAAACAAACGAACGAAAAAAATTAATTTAAGTTAAGAAATATATTTAAAGCTAGATGGTGGTGGTGTACATCTTTAATCCGAACACTCAGGCAGGCAGATCTCTCAGTCTGAAAACAGCCTGGTCTACAGAGTGAATTCCAAGATATCTAGGACTACACGAAAAACACACTCCTTCTAAAAAAATAAAAATAAATAAAAATAACAAATAAATTTAAAAGTAGAAAAAAGGATATTTAAAAAATCATCCCAGTACATTCAGAAGGCACCCTAGTTTAACTGCTTCCCTACATAGACACCACTTAAGAAAAAGACAAGGGCTCCATGGTTAAGAGCACTGGCTGTTCTTTCTAAGGGAGCCGGGTTCCATTCCCAGAACTCAAATGGCGGCTAATAACTATAACTCCAGTTTCAAGGAATCTGCCATCCTCACCCACGCACATACAGAACACCAATGACATAAAATAAAAAGATTTTTTTTACTTCTTTTAAAGTAAAATTTTACTTTAAAAAAAAATTTTAAGTCAAAACTCTAGGAATAACCCTTGTTGGTATGATTTTCTGAGGCAAATGACAAATAACAAGTAAAATGAATGACATTTTAAAAATCAAGAGAAGGGGAGAAAAGTTAATATAAAATGTAGAAAACAGCACAAAAGTAGGAAATAAAGGAACTTCTTAATCACTATACTAAAAGAGGAATACACTTCTTACTATAAAAAGGCAGATCTTCTAAAGCAACAAAGTAGTAATCCAATTCCCATCAAATTAGGCTTTGCAGACAGGAAGAAATGTCTGTTAGAGACCCCACAATAGTAAACAGTATGTTTAAGCACCAAAAAGGGTAAACTAGGAGAGCTAAATTCCTGTATCAACAGACAAATTAAAGAAGGCCAACAGGATTCAAATCAATTCACTTCAGGAATATACAACAAAGAAATACATGTTTTGGATACATAACACTGCATAAACATAATAAATTCAGACCTGTAACTTTTCCTCTTCTACAGGTTCAATAGCTCACAGTATGAGATGAGAATATCTCTAAAATTTCTCCAAAAGCAATCAGAACTATCATCTGCTATAGCTATAACATAAATCCCATTATGATGAAAGGAAAAAATATTTCAAAGTAAATCTTAAGAGCCAACTGTTTACAGTCTGTTAAAACACTTTAAAAAAGAGTTCTCAAAATAATGTTTCATTAGTACCCTTCTAGAAAAACATCATCTTTCATTCCTCTGGCCATTTAAAAGCTACCAAGTGTTCATTTCTACATTAGACTATTGATTCTTTGCCTTTTAACATCTCCATAACAGCTGCCTGACAAATTACCTCACCTTATTCCTCAGGGGGTAAGGACAGCATGAGATCCCTGGATTCAAAAATGGGACCACAAACTGATCAGCGAGAGATGAGCTAATTGCCTCCGATGAGTTGACACTGCTCTAAAAGACGAGGCATTTATGGCACGATACAATTACATGCTTACCCTCTAAATATTTTATTTGCACTTAAGTGTAGAGGACACACTGTTCCTTAAAATTATTTAAGAATGTGATAGCAACAGTAAGGTGGAAAATTTGTACATTACAATAGTTTCTACAGAAAAAAATCTTCAGAATACTCAGCTCAACCAAAAAGAACTATACACTCCTAGAAGTCTACTAAATTAAGACTGCTCAAAAATACTTTCCAGATATCTCACAAAAAAAAAAAAAAGATTTCCAAAGACACAATAAATATATTTCATAGCATGGTAAAATATTTCTGTTGTACCTTAAGACTCATTCTGATTAGTGTCAAAACAGTATAAAACACAGAGAAAACATATAAACAAGCAAATACAGAACCTTGCATATTATAAGTAACAAAAATGAATTTAAAGGAATATTTTAAATAAACACTGGCCAAATGCCTCTTAAAGTTAACCTCTTTCTAGGCAGAAGCAACCCACTCTGAATTCAGAACCAATTTCATAGCAACACCAACTTCTCGCTAACTTTAAAGTGACATTTGTGCTAGCTTCATGTTTTACACTATGGGTGATAAAAGCTCAGGATCTCAGATCTCATCTTTGTAAAGAACTAAAGCATCTCTTGCTTCTTAAAGTGTCACTTCTGCAACTGTACTAGTTTGGGTTTTGTAAGCCATTTCCTTAACAGAAATGTAGAAACCATGTTACTTTGGAATGACAGTGCCCACTCAACACGTTTCTTTCTTTCTCACTCCTTTTGTGACTGGAAAGTCCTCTGCTCTTCTGCTCTTTACTAAAACCTTAGCTGGATTGGCTCACCCCACAGCTTACAGCACCACCGTGTCTGTTCTGCCTTGCCTAGAGAGGCGTTATGCGTTGGTTTTGTTTTTAAAGTTGGTGTCAGAGCAGCTACAAACTTTTTTCAGCTTCCCTGCCTGCCTGCCAACTGGAGCTCTGTTCACTTCCTCACCAACTTGAACCACCCCCAAACTAAGTAAACTCAGTTAGACAGCGGCAAGAACTGACACACTTTCAAGAAAGGTCTGACACCGAAGAAAACTTTCACTTCTCTTTTCTCCCTTTCCAAGCCAGGAACTACAGCCTTACATTCTGGCGTCCTCCAGAATTCCCCTCTGAAGCAGGGCAAGGACACGGATGGCTGACGGTACAAATGTTCCCGAAAAGGACCCCAAGAGCCCTCTCCCGCGGACTCAAACGCTGTTCTTTACACAAAAGAACCGGGCCGGCACAGCTAAGGTGCTGGAGTCGCGGCCCTTCGGTGGCTGCCACCCTCCACCGCACCCGCAGACGGTCTCCGGCCAGACAAAGCCCGGGCGGCCGGGCCGGCACTCGCAAGCCTCGGCCGCGGGCCGCCGCTCTTACCCGGGCCTCGTCCAGGGCGCCAGCGCTTCCCCCGGCCTTGGCTGCCGGGCAGCTGGCCGCGCGCGTCTTGGAGGAGCGGGTCCGAGACGAGATGAAATGGCTGCTGCCGCCGGTCGCCCCCGGCTCCGCTCCGGCCCCAGGCCCAGGCCCAGGCCCAGGAGACTTGGACCCAAGAAGGCGCAGAGAGCTCTTCCGGGTGTTCACCATGGTCCAGCCAGGGGGACCGGGTCCACGCCGCGCCCGCCGCTCCCGGGAGAGGCGAGGAAGGCCGGCCCGCCGGCGGGCAGGGGCCAGCGGAGCCTTGCCGGGCCGGCTCGCGTTGCCTCTCCGGGACGCAGGCCACGACAAGCAAGAGCGGAGTAGAAGCCAGCGGCGGCGCGAGGAGGCGGGGAGCGGGAGGCGGAAGCAAGGCTGCAAGCCGGCCGCACAGACCCTGCGCCCGCTCAGCCTTCCTCAGCGGGAGCCGAGCGGAGCCGCCATGACGGCCCCTTTCTCTCTCGTTCCCTCTCAGCTCCGTGCGTCAAGGCTCTGGCGCCGCAGGGCCGACAAGGCCGCTTCCGGCCGCGGCCGCTGCGGGGCGCTGCAAGGACGCGCAGCCCTTCCCTCTCCGCCGCTTCCGCAGGCCCCGCCCCGACGTGACGTCAGTGCTCGGCGGGGAGCCTGAGGGAGGCGCTCTGGCCTGTGAGCTCGACATCGCCTAGGTCTCTCGGGCCTGTCTAGACTGGAGGATGGGCAGAGTACTAGGGCGCGGGACGAGTTTCCGCGTGGAACGTAGTCCGGACCCTTCAACGCCTGGCCAGGACCGAGAACCCCAGATTCCGGCGACTCCTGCGGTGGCCTGGATGACGCAAAGAACGGCCGACCCAGCCCGGGGGAGCGCGGACTAGAAGGGGGACTTGAGAGGAGGGCGCGGTGCGGGGAGTTCGAATTGGCCTAGCTACTTAAGGCAAGACCCTTAATGAACTTGAGCTGCACTTTGCATGACTGTCCAAATTATAATGGCCGCGGATGAAAGAAACGTCTTCGTAGTCCACGGAAGGTAAACTAAAGAAAGCACCGTAGGAATCCTGCATCTTTTTTTAACTCCCTATAGAGAGAGACTAGGCTGGCCTTGAGCTCTTAGGGGTCTGCCAGACTCTGCCTCCTAAATTTTGGGATTAAAGGGGTGAACCACTAAACTCTGAAAGAGCCCTGCATCTTTAAACAAAGTGAGGCAATGTTGTTTCCTGTGACCTTAGCCAAATCTGCTGAAGTGATTTCAGCAGCCTCGTTTATCTCCATCCCAGAATTAAGACAAAGCACTTCCGAAGAAAAAAGCAAAGTACACATAATATGAAAAGATCTGCTGTTATGGAGGGAAGAATGATCGTTCATTTCAAAACATCAGTTTGCAAATCTCACAGAGATTTGCCTGCCTCTGCCTCCCCGAGTGGTAGGAATACAGGTGTGCTCCATCTCACCTGGCTTAACTCAAAAATTTTATAACCATGGGATAAGAAGACATTTCTTAGGCAGAGGCAGGTAGATCTCTTGAGTTCAAGGCCAGTCTGGTCTACAGAGAAAGTTCCAGAACAGCCAGGGCTACAAAGAAACCCTGTATCAAGAAGAAGAAGAGGAAGAGGAGGAAGAAGAAAGAAGAAGAAGACATTAAAGGATAAAAATACAAAAATATAAACTATTTAAAAAGATAATAAATTATCTAAATTAAAATAAAAAAGCATTTGGCCTCAAACTCAGATCTACCTGCCTCTGCCTCCCATGAGCTGGGATTAAAGGTGTGCACCATCCCACTTACCATCACTGCTGGCTGCCCAGAGCATTTCTAAGTATCCCTAGGCCTAGGCCAGGAAGCTTCTAGCCTCTGTGCAATCTAATCTGCAAGCCTAGACTTTGAAGGCTTCAGCTTCCAGCCTCCATCTGCTCACCTAGGCCTAGGATGTTTTTAGCCTCTAAGACTTACTGTTGAAGAAACTTACTATTATTATTGGGTCCTGTGCAAGAGCAGTAAGAACTCTTAACAGCTGGGCCATCTCTCCAGCCCTAAAAGAAGTGTTTAAGGAGAACTATCAGGAGGGCTGAAGAGATTGCCCAGCAGCTAAGCATACTTACTTGAAGAGGGCCCAGTTAGAGTCCAGTTCTTTCTGAACTCTTAGCTGTTCTGGCTCAAAATTCCTCTCCAAGCTGACTGATTTCAAATTGGCTTCTCTTAGCTTCTCACTGAATTGCTTTGCTTGGGAAAACTGCCCCTGAACTCCACTGTACTTTACTGACTGCACAAACTCTACAGTATTCCTGTACTGTACTCTCTTCTTCCCTACTCTCCCTACACTGTTCTTAAGTAGCTTCTTTCATGTCTGTTCTTGTGAGAGTTGGGCATATCCTATCTCTGACTCATTCTGTCAAATCTTTCTCTGATTTGTCACTTTGTCCCTCAATTAGATGTCATTGTTTGGGATTAAAGGTGTGTGCTAAAGGTGTGTCTGTGTTCAGTCAGACCACGCAGATTTAGGTCTTTGGATGTGATCCCTTTCGAGAGTAGCCATGTTGCTGGATTAAAATTCCTCTACAAGAGAGATCTGTCTGCCTCTGCCTCTCAAGTGCTAGGATTAAAGGTTTAAAAGATACCCTTTAAAAAAAAAAAACAAAAAACAAAACCTGGAGAATAATCCCTAGGACCTTAAAAATGCTAGACAGTGCCCAGCACGTGGGAGGCAGAGACAAGTAGATCTCTGAATTTTTGGCTAGTCTAGTCTACATAATAAGTTTTGGGCAAGCCAGGACTATAAATACTGAGTGTGAGACAAATGGTTCACCATTTAGAGACAGCCCTAACCCTAAATTTTTTTAATACTTATTTTATTTTATATGTAGGTTCTGTTTACATGCAACGGATAGATGCAGTGGCAGCAGAGGTCAGAAGAGGGCATCACATACCATGAAAGTGAAGTAATAGGCAGTTGTGAGCCATCAGGTAAGCAGTAGGACTCTAACCTGGGCCCTCTTCAAGTAAGTATGCTTAGCTGCTGGGCAATCTCTTCAGCCCTCCTGATAGTTCTCCTTAAACACTTCTTTTAAGGCTGGAGAGATGGCCCAGCTGTTAAGAGTGCTTGCTGCTCTTGCACAGGACCCAATTTGGTTCCCAGCACCCACATCCTGGTAGGTCATAACAACGTGTAGATATCAAGCACTCGGGACCGTAGCCCTATTCTAGCCACGTTTGGCCTCCTCAGGTACCCTCAAATATGTATGAAGACTCACACAGGCATAAATAAGGTTTAAAGAAAATAAGTCTTAGCCAGGTGGATCTTTGTGAGTTCGAGGCTAGCCTGGTCTACAAAGTGAGCCCAAGAAGCTAAGGCTACACAGAGAAACCCTGTCTCAAAAAGAAGAGGAGGAGAAGTCTTTCAATACAGGAAAACTTCAGTGCACAAAGTCAACAATAAAAAAAAAAAAAAACTAAAAATGGCTTTTTGTGCATGATGGTACCTATAACCCAGCATTTTCAAGATTGAATTGAAAGGATTTTGAGGTAGACACTAGCCTGAGCTAAAGAGCCAGCTTTGGGCAGCCTGAGTTACACCACAGCCTGACTGTGGTGGTACACCCCTTTAATCCCAGCAGCATTTAGGAGGCAGGGGCAGGTGGATTGCAGTGAATTTGAGGCTAGCCTGGTCTACAGAGCAAGTTCAAGGACAGCCAGAGCTACACAGAGAAACCATGTCTTGGGGGGGAGAGTGATATAATAGTTAATATTTTATTATTAAAAATAATAAATTATTTATTTATTATAAATAATAATTTCTATTTGGGCTCACAGTGTAACCCATGCTACCCTCAAACTCATAAATTTCATGCCTCAGACTCCCAAGTACTAGGATTACATAGTGTGTGCCACTATGCTCAGTTAATCTTCATTGTCTACTTGATTGGACTGAGATGACTGAGACAGTTAGATTCTGAGGGCTCTGATGTGATCAAGGGTTTAATCTACTGGTGGATTACAATTCAAATAGACTGTAGTGAGGTGGCAGAGCTGTGGCAGGTGAGGGCTGGTTGAAAGAAGGGGGTTTCTGGGTCATGCCTTTGAAGAATACATCTGGGCCCCTTCTTGTTATTGTCTGCCACACAATCTTGCTGTCATTGATGCTCTACCTCACCCAGGCCCACAGCAACTGATCAAGCTGGCCATGGACTGAACCTTTGAAATCATGAGCCAAAATGAATCTTTCCTCCACTAAGTTGATTTTCTCAGGTATTTGTCATGTGATGAAAAGCTAATCAACATAAATAAGCAATGGTAGTTTCTTCAAAAAGGATATTCCCAATGGAGGAAAAGCAAGATACTACAAAGCTATAAGGAATTCCTCAGTAGAGAGATGATCCTGAGATGCCAGCCAGGAGACTATTTTTAAGCTTGATGCATGTGAAGAAACACTAAGGTTTCTTCAAAGCAAAATTTATGACATGAAACATGAGATTTGTGTATTGTCCAAGGTGTTTAGGAGCCATGTATAACTTAAATTTGCAAAATTAAAATTTCAGTTCTTCTAGATGGGGTGGCCTATGCTTGTAGTTCAAGCTATAGGGTATGCTGAGACAACATAGTTCAGGGCCTACCTAAGCAACACCAGAAAACCCTGACTCAAAAAACACTCAGGGTCTGGAATGTAACTCAGTTGGTAGAATATCTGCTTAGCATGCAAAAAGTCCCAAGTTCCTTCTCTAGCACCACATAAGCTGGGTGGGAAGGTGCTGATGCATGCCTGTAGCAGTGCCACCTAAGAGGTGAAGGAAAGAGGATCAGAAATTCAAAGTCATCCTTGGTTCAAAGCAAGTTTGGGATGCCAGCATGGGCTATATGTGGTCCTGTCTCAAAAATGAAAAAAGAAAATACTGTAAACAACTGTGTACAAAAAAATCATATAACAGATGAACAAATTATTGAAATACACAAATCTCCGAAGCTGATTCAAAAGGAAAAAAATTAAAAACCTAGCACCTTCAGTAGTTCAGTTGGAGAGCAGAAGAGTGTAGTGGATGGAAAATTAAAAATCAAAACAGTCCTGACTAGTTTGTATTGTCAACCTTGAAATAACCTAGAGTCACCTGAGAAGAGAGAATCTGCCTTGCACAGACTAGCCTGTGGCCATGTCTGTAAGGAACTCTCTTGACTCAGCCCACTGTTGGTGGCACCGTCCCTATGCAGGTAGCCTGGGCTGTATAAAAAAGCTAACAGGGCTGGAGAGATGGCCCAGTGGGTAAGAGCACTGACTGCTCTGCCAGAGGATCTAGGTTTAATTCCCAGCACCCAGATGGTAGCTCACAACTGTCTGTAACTCCAAGATCTGACACTCACACACATGCAGGCTAAATATCAAAGGTCATAAAATAAATAAATAATTAAAAAAAAGAAAGAGAAAAAGGAAGAAAGAAAGAAAGAAAGAAAGAAAGAAAGAAAGAAAGAAAGAAAG
>NW_026585644.1:31883602-31942671 GCF_907164565.1 Psammomys obesus
AAGAAAGAAAGAAAGAAAGAAAGAAAGAAAGAAAGAAAGAAAGAAAGAAAGAAAGCTAACAAAAAACTAGCCGGAGAGCTAGCCAGTAAGCAGAATTCATCCATGATTTCTGCTTGAGTTCCTACCCTGACCTCTCTCGATGATGGACCATGGCCTAGAAGTATAAGCCAAATAAAGCCTTTTCTTCTCAAGTTGTTTTTGGTCGGTGTTTTCTCACAGCATCAGGAAGAAATATTTTCTAATCTGTTCTGTGGGGACAAAGCCAAACAAAAACTCCACAAGAACTATAAAATATCTCTTGTAAAAAAAAATAAAGCAAAATTATTTTTGTTTTGGTTTCTTTTTTTGAGACAGGGTTTCTCTGTGTAACACACGGCTGTTCTGGAATTTACCCTGTAGACCAGACTGGCCTCGAACTCAGAGATCTGCCTGCCTCTGCCTCCAAAGTGCTGGGATTAAAAATATGTGCCACCACCAAACAACTAAGGCAAAATTCTTAAACAAAATAAAACATCAACAAACCAAATCCAACAGTTTAACAAATATATATATGCACACACAACGACAAACTGCAATTTGCCCCAATACTATTCAACAAGGAAGTAAAATTTTCTGAAGCAAATGGTACTGGCAAAATTGTACACTGGGCTGAGAGAGGGCTCAATGGATATAAGAACAAAATTTTAAACAGAAATAGAAAACCTGACCTTAAAGTTTGTATGAATTGCAGAGGATCTTGAATAGGCAAAACAGTCTTAACAGAAGAGCAAAACTGAAGGACTCACATTTCTTAACTCAAGACCTCCAAGACATATATATGCCATGGTACATGCCTGCAAGCCTTCAATCTTCCAAGGTGGAAGCAGTAAGAATAATTCAAGGTCTTCCTTGGTTATGAGGCAAACTTGACCTGTTTCATTTTTGTTTTGGGGTGTGTATGTAAGTATATGTAGGTGTTTATTTTGTTTTGTTGCCATGAGGTTGTAGCCCACACTTTTAATCCCAGCACTCAGGAGGCAGAGGAAAGCAGATCTCTGTGAATTCAAGGTTAGTCTGGGCTGAAAAATGAGTCCAGGACAACCAGTGCTACACACACACACACACACAAAAATCCTGTCTCAAAAAACTAAAACAATAACAACAACAACAAAACAAACAAGGTTTTTCTGTGTAGCCTTGGCTGTCCTGGACTTGCTTTGTAGACCAGGCTAGCCTCAAAAACAGACAGATCCACTTGTCTCTACCTCCCAAGTGCTGGGATTAAAGGCATGTGCCACCATGACTCTGCTTGGAATAGGTTTCTTTACATATAATAATGTAAATAAAAATAAAAGCAAATGTAAAATAGAAATAAAAAATAAACATAAATAGGTTTAGTTACAGAAATAAACCTATAGAGCTATGGTCAGTTGATTTCTTTGGTTAAGACAGGGTCTCACCTTGGAGACCAGGCTAACCTTGAGCTTACATTGTCATGCACCCTCCTAATGCCAGGGTTACATGTATATGCCACCACACCTGGCTGGTAACTGACTTTTGACATGGGGAAGAGTCCTTTTAATTAGAACAAACCCTGTAATAGGACCAGGGACAAAAAGACAAAATATTAAAGGAGCCTCATAGACCAAAGTGTCTTGTGAGGTTGCTACATGCCTAAGATACTAATATTAGACAGACTGAGACAGGAGGATCTTGAGATGGTAGTGTACAGACACATAAATAGGCAAAACACCCATACACATGAAATAATAAATAAATCTCAAATATATATGCCGATTGCATCTAAGTAGAGGTTTCTATAGAGAATGCCCAGACTAACAATTATTATATACATAAACATATATGACAATTATTATATGTAACATTATATACATACAACAAATATTGTGTATAATATACTATTGTAATCCACACAATCATGCATCTTTCACTACTGGTTAAAAAAAAAGAAACTCAACACACAGGGGATCAAGAGCCCTGCTTTGAGTATAAACTCACCGCAGGATCCCTGAGCTGCTCAGTAGGTCTTCAAAAGAATCCCAAATTGCTTTTACCTGATTGGGAATGGTTGGTAGGTGAGGCCCAATCTCAAGCTGACTCCAGGCACTAACAACTGTCAAATAAAAAGCAAACTCCAGTTTAGGTAAATCTAAATTCTGTGTAGAGAGATTATTGCGGGGGGGGGGGGGGCTTGCAATGAGCAATACAATTGCCATAGGCCAAGAGTATAAATGTTAGAGAAAAGAAGAAAGAAAGAAAGAAAAAAAAAAATCTAAGATAGGTGGAAGTGTAACTTAGAGGCAAATACCCCTAGCATGTAAAAAACATGATTCCACCCAACAATTCTAGATTTAGATTTAAGAGACTATTGTAGCCAGGGGAAGTGCACACACCTTTAATCCTAACACTCAGGAGGCTGAGGCAGGTGGATCTTTCCAGCTGGTCTACATAGTGAGTTCCAGAATAGCCAGAGATACCTAGTGAGACCCTGTCTGGAAAACAGAGAACAACAACAACAAAAGGAGACTATTGAACAGAGGAAACTTGATGAGATCTGCGACAGGTTTCTAGATTAAGTAGATAAGGGCTTTTTTTCTTTTTTCCTTTTTTTTTTGGGGGGGGGGGGGGTGTCCTTTTCTTTTATAGGGAAGAATAAATAGGGCTAGAAAAACGTGGGTATAGGAAAGTGGGACCAATCAACAGTACAGGAGACTGGACCAGACAGGACATCAGAGACACTTTGTTTATTCCAAAGTCAACATACTTTCTGGAATGGCAAAAAGGAGAGGAGGTGCTTCCTGGCTCAGGCTAAGGACATTCGAAAATTTGGGAACCTGGAGAAGGAATGCTTCACTAAAGTTTGGTATGTCAGGGCAGCTGGTATTTTGACCACATAGTGATTACAAGCAGTTCTGATAATCATTTATAGCGCAAAGACCGGGAATTTGGAGAGAATATGCCTGACCTTGTGTTGAGTAAAACAGCGGGCTTGCTGAAGTCATATCTAAATCCTATAGGAAGCCAACTCCGGAGGCAGAGACAGGAGGATCTCGAAGTTCGAGGCCAGCCTGATATACAGAGTGAGTTCCAGAACAGCCGGGGCTGCTAAACAGAGAAACCCTGTCTCGAAAAACCAAAACGGTAAATAAATAAATACACAAGCAAATAAATAAATCCTACAGGGGAGAGCAGTCTTTGCAGGGGGCCCTTTCAAGAACGCGAAGGGAGGGGGAGTTTCTTTAACTGTCACTCTTGGGATGACGGGGATCAGATGAAGCCCACTGACAGAATGTAGGGCGATCTCTGCAAGGCAAAGGGGAGGAGGAGACATAGGAAGAAATAGGAAGACTCTGGGTTGTCAGGTAAACGCCCACCTAGCTCCTGGCATTTTCCGCGCCTCCTAAGGAGGCATCAAGCAGCGGCGCCGGCGGCAGGGAAAAGACCGCCGCCATTAGTGCGCGCCAAGCCGAGGCCTGAGGTGACCCGCCGCAGGAAGCCCCGCCCCCGGCGCGCTCCCGTCCCGGCCGCCCGCGGCGCGCTCCCGCCTCGGCCGTGCGCGCTCCTCGGAGCCGCGCCGAGCCGTCCCTGGCGCGCGCCGGGCGGACTGAGCCTCGGAGGCGGGCCAGGCTTTCGGCGGCGGCGGCTGCGGCGGGGCCGCTGGTCCCCGGAGGATTTCCAGACGCTCCCGGGCTGAGGGGCTTCGGCCCGGCGGCGGTGGCGGCGCTTGCCGGCCCTAGGGGACGGACGACTGGGCCGCGGGGCCGCGCCCTGAGGTGAGTTTCCAGGCTTCGCGGCGCGGCGCGGCGCGTTCGGGCGGGCGAGCGGGCGGGCGTTTCCCGGGCTGCCGCCCGCCACCGCGGCGGGTCCGGGCCGCAGTGAGTCGGCAGCGGCGGCCTCCGGACCGCGCGGCCGGGCGAGGACGCTGGCGGACCGAGGCCTCCTCCCGGCCCCAGCCCGGCGCAGGTGACGGCCGACCTGCAGCTCCCCGCTCCGCCGGCCGCGCGGCTCGTCGCGCTTCTCTCCCCTCACGGCGCCCCGAAACTTGGACTTCGGTGCCGTCGAGACGTCGCCGTTTCCAAAGGCGAACGCTGCGGAAAGCGCACTCCAGAAATACAGGGTGACTCGTTCGCTGGACGTTTCGTAATTCGCTCCACCAGCTCACTCAGCTCACTTTAAGTGATATTTTTGGAAATATTTGATGTTCACTGTTGTCCTGATTGATGATTTCTTCTTCTTCTCCTCCTCCTCCTTCTTCTTCTTTCCTTTTTTCACTCCTTTTTTTTTTTCACTCGTGGCAATAAAAGTTTATTAACAGTAAAAATGAACGTTAGAGTGGCCTCCAGCGTTGGTTCTTTTTTTACGTAATTTGAAATGAAAAATAAGGAATAATCTGAATTTACTCGGTTTTTCTGTTTGTGTTTTTGTTTGTTTGTTGTCTTTGTCAGATCACATGCCGGACTTGAATTTGGGATTCTCAGACCCTCAAGTGCGTGGATTACAGACATGTAGCATCAGTTTTTAATTTTTGTGACAGGGTCTCGCTAATTAATCTTGGCTGGCTTGGAACTCACTCTGTGGACCAGGCTGGCCTCAAATTCGTAGACACCCTGCTGCCTCTGCCTCCTGAGTCCTAGGGTCAAAGGCATGCACTGTAGCTGTTCCCCACCCCACTTCCTCCACACCCCTGAGGCGAAATATTTGTACCCTTGGCTATTTGGCTTTCAAGTTGCTAAGTAGTACATTGTGGCCTCAAACTGTCATTTGCCTGCCTCAGTTGTCTTAGTGCTGGTGTTACAGGTGTGATTCATCTTCCGAGTTTGTTGTTGCAGGGAATACTGGTGTGATAACACTGACATTAGTGGTAGGTACTGGTGAAATGCAAAAGTCAGAATTGTGTTCAGGTAGGAAAGAGCGGTTGAGTACCGAGTACTAGGAAGAACTATAGATAGCAGTTAGGACTTGAGCACTGGCTCTTTTTTGGGGGGAGGGGTATGTGTTATTTGTTACTTTATGTGCACCAGCGTTTTCTCTGTGCACCATTTTTATGCCTGACACCTGTGGAAGGCAGAAGACGGTGTCAGGTCCCCTTAAAACTAGAGTTACAGATGGTTACCAGCCACTATAAGCTTGAATAAGTCCTCTACCACTGAATTACACCCCAGTCCTACACATATGCTATATTTTCTTCAAGTTAGGTGGACTTTTACTGGGGAGGAGCACACAAATGTCCACTCACCCAGACCAACCACCATTGACAGACCAAAGTTTGAATTCCACTGGAATCCAACTTCACTTGGCACGCTAATGAGTTTATTGGGCTTACTTACAGAGCATGGGTGACAGGTTACTTATAGGAGTATAGGTGATCCCAGAGCAGCTTCATCTCTCAAGTCTTACCCTAACATGGATGAGGACTTCTCATAACTCATAGATGGAGTTCCCCCACTGCCTCTCTCTTCATTTAATCTTCCACACTCCATAAATTCTGGTACCTCAGAAACCCACCAAGTATTGCTTGGGCAACATTATAGTCAACTGGATAGGAAATGGAGGAGGGAGGGCTTACGATTTCTAATGATCCTTCTCACTTTTTCCTGTTCTGTGAAGGAATGTCAACAGGCTTGATATTGAAGGTCTCTTGCAAGTCACAGCTGCTCTGATGAAAGTGGTTTATGTTCAGAGTACAGCATTCTGCATTAATGCTTGGGAGAATTATTTAATGTCTTAGTTTTATTCAGTTTTAAAAATTATGTACAACTGTAATCCCAGCACTAGGAAGGTAGAGACAGGCAGATCTCTGTGAGTTCCAGGCTAGCATAATCTATATAAGACCCTGCCTCAAATAATAAATAAATAAATAAATAAATAAACAAACAAACTAATGGACTGAGTACTAAGGAGATGATGGTGGCAATTATAGATTCTATGTTTAGATTACATGGTATAATTAGACAAAGAATTATGAAACACAGAAATAAATGCCAGTAAACCAAGGTAGAAGCTAAGAGGAAAAAATAAGTTATTTGTGAGAGGGTGTTAATAAAGGATTTACCCCAGCTTAGGAAAGCACAAAGTTTCTCTAGGAAAATAATTTTTGAGCTGAGAGTTTATTGGTAAATAGGAGTTAGGTGAAGGTTGACTTCTAAAAGAAAGAAAGACCCTGCAAAGGAAATAAATGCCACAGAGGCTAAGAGGATGGCCATTTCAGGAACAAAAAGCTCACATCTGAAATATGGAGAGCAAAAGGGGACTGAATAGATTAAGGCCAGATAAAACGTGTCACCTTTTTATGTAATGTGGATTTGGGAACAGTCTTTTTTTCAAAACCATTACAGAGAAAGACTGCTAAGTTAACTTAAGCAATGAGTTTCTTTGCTAATGCTTATTCTAGGGGGCAAAGTAAAGAAACCACTAAAATGACTGTTCCATGGTATGGTTAAGGGGAAGGTTTTTATTGTGCATAAGAGAGAAAGTATCCAGAGGTATCTGAAAGAATCCAGAGCTGAGAGAACTAGAAACAGACTGGACATGACCAGGGCAATCTACAAGAAAAGGGAGAACAGCACATAGGTAAAGTGTGAGAGAAGAGGGAGAGTAACTGAGGGAGCCTGGAGGTCTTCATGGGCTTTTATATACAGGCACAGGTATATGTCAGTGGAGCCATTTGTCCCTTCTGTCAAAGGTAAGGGAAATGATTCCTTTTGGCAGACGGAAACCAGTTTCACAAGTTCCTGAGAAATGCTGACTTTTACCTAAGCTCCTCCTATAGTCCTAGGTGAATTGGGCCTAGACTCAATGTTGGACCCAGTCAGTGGGTTTGCTCTTTTGTGGGTGCAAATAGGATACCCTTTGGGCATGATACCTATATTATTATCTTTCTGTTTTAGTACATGAATAAATATGTGCAATAGCTGTATAGTGATAAATAAATGAAATAATTGAAATAATAAAGTAACTTAATTATATATGACTATTTCGGCAAACATCTAGTAGTGGTGATGATCATAACTTTGAAGACTCTAGGTTACAATTAAGGGAACATACTTTTATTACAAGCTATTAAGTGCAGCTATGGTAAAAATGTGAAGAACTATATTAGTTCTCCTGTAAGGATTCGGACCTTAATCTGACAGCAGTGGGAATCATTGAGGGGTTTTCAGTAAGGAGGTCCAAAAATCAGATTTGTATTTTAAAAAGGTTATCCTGACAGCAGTGTAGCTACTAGTTTGAATGAGGATAAGAATGGGGATGTGGGTCTTTGGAACTAACATTCCAGGTCATCTAGGGACCTTGTCTCAGAAAAACAAACAAACCAATGAAAAACCTCTGGAAGCTGCAGAAAAGCTTAGTCAATAAACTAAATTCCTTGGGCAAGGATGAAGACCTGAATTTGGAACACCAGTATTCACATAAAAGTTAGGTATGGTGGTGGTGAACACCTATAATGTCAACACTGAGGGTACAGAGACAAGTGGATTTTTGGAGTTCACTGGTCTGCTAGTCTAGCTGAATCAATAAGCCCCAGGTTCTAGGAAGAAGCACTCTACATGAAAAATAAGGGGATGGTGTCTGAGAAGGAAACACCTGAAATTGCTCTTGGCCTCCACATGCATGCATACATACCTGCACATATATACACAAATACAGTGGGAAAATATCCAGGAAGACACCTGACATTGGCCTTTGGCCACCACATGCCTGCCGTCATGCATGTACACTACATGAACACTTAAACACAGTGTACACACCCCCAAAAATAAACCCTTCAAAATATTTTTTTTTTAGCAGTTGAAGAAAGATGTTTATTAAGGGCGGGGTGAGGAAATACACATATAGCAGACAAAAAAAAGAGACCCTCTGGAAAGCAAAAATAAAAAAAGTCCCCCTTTATTATTATTGGTGTCTTTGTGTGTGTGTTTTAATATGAATGAGTATTTTACTCAAAGTATGGTTGTCTGTATACCATGTGTGTGTGAGGTACCCTCAGAAGCCAGAGTGTAACTCTGGAACTTGAGTTATGGGTGGTTGTGAGTTGCCAAGTGAGTGTTAAGAATCTATTCCCAATCCTCTGGAAGAACAATAAGTTCTCTTAACTGCTGAGACATCTCTCCAGCCCATGTCTGTTGTTATAAAAAAGAAAAGAAAAGAAAATCCCAATCGTTCAGTTTGAAGACCCAGGAACAAGATGCTGGGATGAAAGCCTGCTAGCTCAAAGAGGCAGAGAAAGCACCCAGATGACCTTCCTATTCAGCTGACATCTCAGAAGGAGAAAACCCTTCCTATTCAGCTCCCATCCCAAAGAAAAAAGCCCCTTCTCCTCCATGCTGTCTTAAATACCCTTCAACTCAGTGTCCCTCTAATGCATTGCTATCTGTCCTCTGGACTTCTGCTCACTATGTTGTTGTTGGTTTTTGTTTTTTTTTTTTTCTCCCCACGTTCACTTCCTGTCAGTCTGGTTAATTGTTCTGCCTCTTGACCTAGGGTTAACTTTATTTAATCCTGTTTACAGAAAGCTCTTGGATTAAAGGTGTGTGCTAGGGCTGAGCCACACCACAAGAACTTGTTTACAATAAACAGCTCTAGGGGTAAAGACTGAGCCATACCACAATTAGAAACAGGTTTTTACAGTTCACAATCTTCAGGTTCTCAATGGGATCAAGTATCCTGCAACACCTTTTGTTTTGTTTTGTTTTGTTTTGTTTTGTTTTGTTTTGTTTTGTTTTGGGACAGGGTCTCACTGTGTGGCCCCAGGTAGCCTAGAACTCTTAGAGATCAGCCTGCCTCTACTTACCCAGTGGTGAAGTTAAAGGCTTGCTTTCTTTCATTTTTTGAAACAGGATCTTTCTCAGGGCCAAAGCTTGTCTTTAGCCACATAGCAGACATGATCTTAAACTCTCCGGGGATCATCCTTCCCATTTTCAGGTGCTGGGATTACAAGTGTGTTCCACCATATAATGCTGGGTGATTTGTTTTAGATTAAAATGACAATGTTGGCTTTGTTCATTTGTTCAAACTCTTTTAGTGCTACTTTTTGGTTACATGACATGTTAAAGAATACTGATATATAGGAATAAGTATTATTGAGAACTTTAACTTTCATGTCTTTTAACTTTTGCAGTAGCAGAAAGAGAATGAAAGAAGTAGATAATCTTGACAGTATAAAAGAAGAATGGTAAGTTAACTCAAGCAATGAGTTTGTTGATGCCTTCGTTATTTTCTTTCTGGTTTTCATTCATGTCACTGGCAGAATAGTAAAGGAGCTTTTAATTATACATGACCACTTCCATAAATTGGTAATAGTAATATATTTTAAGAGTGGTTTATTGTTTTTACTCAAAGCTGCATTGAATAGATTGTAGTAAAAGTTTATTCCATTAACTGCGTCTTAGAGCTCTTCTTTTGATCATGATTACTTTTTCTCTTTAATTTCCTTCCCTTTCTTTTGTAAGGATTAAACCTAGGAACTCACATATTCAAAACAAGTACCCTGCCACTGGGAAGAGCTACATCCTAGCTTTATTTTTGTTCTTGTGACAGGGCATCACTAAATTGCCCAGGTTAGCCTTAAACTCACTCTGTTGCCCACATATTCACTGAATTTGCAAATCTGCCCCAGCCTGCTAAGTAGCTGAGGATACAGGCTTACAGCAGTAGGCCAGGCTAAGATTGCATTTTTAAAAACTGCTATTTGAATAAAATTTATTATTACTATTAGTAGTAGTCATGTGTGTGTTTGTGTATGTGTGTACATATGTATGTCTGCATGCCACAGTGTTGTGGACTCAGTTTTGTGGACTCAGTTTTCTCCTTCCATGTTCTGGGTTCATAGGTTCTGGGAATTGAACTCAGCCTTACACAATAAGTACTTTACTGGCTAAGCCAATGTAATGAGCACTAACTATAAAATCTTTAGCCTTGTCTTCAATCCCTAATATTTTGTCTTTGGCCTTATCTATTTTTTCTTTTTTTAAATTCTTTTTTATTAATTACAGTTTATTCGCTTTGTATCCCAGCTGTAGCCCCCTCCTCACTCCCTCCCAATCCCCTCCTCCCTCCCTCATTTCCTCCCATGCCCCTCTCCAAGCTCTCCAAGCTCCTTTTTTTTTTTTTTTTTTTAATTAAGGATGGTTTTCTTTTTCTTTAAGATTTATTTGGTTTATTATGTATACAATGTTCTGCCTGCATGTACATCTGAACCCCAGAAGAGGGCACCAGATCTCATTATAGATGGTTATGAGTACCATGTGGTTACTGGGAATTGAACTCAGGACCTGTGGAAGAGCAAGCAGTGCTTTTAACCTCTGAGCCATCTCTCCAGCCCCAGCCTCATCTATTTACAGTGCTTTTCATTGAGGCTTGTTTTGATTATTGATTTATTATTTATTTGATTTATTCATAAAACTGTTCTTTGTTTTATTAGTTGGCTTTTGAGACAGGATCTCTCCCTGTGTAATCCTTGAACTCGCTCTAAAGACCAGGCTGTTCTGAAACTCCTATAGATATCCTCCATTGCTAAAGGTGTATACCACAACTCCCAGCTTAATTGTCTTTTCCATTTAATCTTCAGGACCATTTGTTATGGCATCTGCATCTTTGTTTCTTAAGGCAGTCTCATAATGGCCCTGACTATCCTTCAATACAGTATGTACCCAAGGATCACCTTGAACTTCTTATCTTCCTGTCTTTCCTACCAAAGTACTGAGATTATAGTCATGCACCACCACACCAGGTCTGTGTACTACTGAGGACTGAACCCAGAGCTTTGTGAATGCTAGACAAGTACTCCCAACTATGCTGCATTCCCAACGTAGTTCTGCATCTTAGAGATAAGAAAACCAAATCATAATTTTAAGTTTCTTATTTAGACTTAGTTTTTCTCACTACAACTACGTAAAGATAGCTAAACATGAACCACAAAGTCTGGACCTTTAGATAATATGCTATACTATAGCTATTTGATTAAAGAAAAAATCATTAGTATCATGATATCATTTTACAGTAACCATTTCTGTGTGAGAGGTATCATGTCCTTGTTTTGGAAAGACGTAATTAATACTGATAATATGAATGTTTTAATAGTATATATAGGAGAAAATGAACTAGGGGAGTAAAAAGAATACATCTAACTTAAAAGCATTACCATGGGTATGAGCCTTCTCTTCAGCTAGAACACCTGGCATTTGTTTGTTTACTTTTTGAGATAAGGTCTCACCACATAACCGTGATTGGCCTGGAGCTCATTTGTAGACCAGGCTGGCCTGGAATGCAACGGAAATCTGCTTGTCTCTCCTTTGAGTGCTGGGATTCACTATTACACCCCTGCACAGCTGGGTAATAGGTTTCAAACTCAGGTCCATGTGAGTGAGCCATATCCAACTGAGCTATATCCCCAATTTTGAGTACCAGCATTTTAATAATAATAAAATGATAGCTATTTTGAGAGATTGTCTGACATAGTGATAAGCACATAAGCCTTGCATAAGCAAATTACTTAGCCTTTTTCTTGATCTATTAAGATAAAAATGATACTTTGTAGGATCATTGTGAAGACTGAATGAGTTGGCACACGTGAAGTACTTAGAATAGTTCTTTATAGAGTTTGGTGGTTAGAAGCATAGACTTGAGATGTAGATTAGCAGCAGGAGTAATAAGAGTATCTACCTTACAGTTCCTAACAGTGAAAGATACAAAATGTTTATATTTCATCACTTCTTATAAATGTGCCTAACTTCCAAAAGCTTAGAATCCATTTCCGACAAGTAAAATCTTAGATAATATTTTTATCTGATAAAATACAAATTCAAAATAAACACACACAGACAAAGCTAGGTAGGTTTGGGCTGTGGTGGTGTATGCCTTTAATCTCAGCATTCAGGAGGCAGAGGCAGGTGGATCTCTGTGAGTTCGAGGCCAGCCTATCGTACAGAGAGAGTTCCAGGACAGCCAAGGCTGTTACACAGAGAAACCCTGTCTTAGAAAAACAAAAAGCCAAGTAGGGTGGCACATAGTTGTAATTCCAGTATTCAGAAGATAGAGACAGGAGAATCAGAAATTCAAGTTTCCAACATCTTGGGAAGTTGTTTAAAGACTGCCTGATCCCTCAGTAGTTTGAGACCAGCTTTGGCAAAATGATGAGACTGTGTGATAGGAATGATAAAAACGTTATTTTGAGCCCTTCAAAAATAACCTATTTCCAACTGAGCATATACATTAGTTGGTAGGGTTCTTGCCTAGTATTCATTAGGTCCTTGGTTCACTCCCCAGTACCATATAAACCCAGCACATGGTAGATGGAGACAGTAGTTCAAGGTCGTCCTTGGCTACGAGAAAGTTTGAGGTCAGCCTGGGGTATATGAGACCCTGTCTTCAAAAACAAGAAGTGTACTTATTATAGCACTTTAAGTGGAGATTGGTTAACAACTATTATTTTCTATGAGATCTTCTTTAAAAATGTATTTTTTTTTTAAGTTTAATTATGTCTGTGTAGGATTGTTGCATGTGTGGGCAGGTGCCTTCAGAGGCCAGAATAGAGCATTAAATCTGCTGATTCTTTAGCTGTGAGCTGCCACATCTTGGTGCTGGGAACCAAACTCAGGTCCTCTATAAGAGCAATACATACTCTTAACCTATAAGCCATCTTTCTAGCCCTCTATGACCTCTTTAAAAAAAAAAAATTTAATTCCGGGGCAAGTGTAATAGCTTCCTTGTTGCCAAACTTGACAGCCTGAGTTTGATCCCTAGAACCAACATGGTAGAAAGAGTAAACCACAAAGAGAGTCCAGGATAGCCAAGGCTATACCAAGAAACCCTGTCTTGAAAAAGAAAAAAAAAAAAAAGAAGAAACCAATTCCCCAAGTTGTTCCCTGACTTCCACAAGTGCTTCCACACGTGTACACATATATACATATTCATGCACATAAATATTATAATAATGAACATCTAGTTTGAGAGTTTTTTAGTTAATTTTTTAAGTTACAAAGTAATGGATTTATGATGGCATTTTCATACAAATGTATAACTCTACTTGGTTATCATTTGTGCCTTTCATAATGTTCTTGTTATCAATACTGTATGGATAAGGGTCAAGGGCCCTGCTAGACATCCTAAAATACAAAAGATGCTCTACACAGCAAAAAGTTAGCCCTCCCCAAAGGTTACATATTTATTAACTTGGAGGTAACAACACTTGTTTTCTTTTGTTTTAGGGTTTGTGAAACAGGACCTCCTGACAGTCAGTCCCTCAATGATAATCAACAAAAGGACTGTGACTGTATTGTTGACAGCCTTTTTGAGGAAGCAGAGAAGGTTGGTGCCAAAAGTTTGTCCCCTGCAGAACAGAAGAAACAGGTAAATGTCTCTTACTTAGTGGCTTCTAGGAAGATCCTAAAGTCAAAACTACTTTTGTAATAGTAAAGCTATTTTTTACCATTTTCATGATGTTGGATTTGCACAGGTGCCAGGAAAGCAGAGGTGGTAAAGCTGAGCAGGAAGCAGAGCAGTCACAACAAACTGAATTATAAAGTTATCGTATTACTTGCTTAAATTTACAAACCAAATAAATGCTGTTTTCAGTTAGAAATATCTGTGAGGGGGCTGAGGACGTAACTCAGCTGATAAATGGTTACATAGCAAACAACACTCTGAGTTCAGTCAACACCAGCACTGCATCAGCTGGGCAAGGTGAAAAGTATCTGTAATCCAGCACTTAGGAGAGTCAGGAGAACAGCAAGTGCAAAGTTGTCCTCAGCTACATAGTACGTTCAAGGCTAGAATACTCAGGATGGAAGGAAGCCAGGGAGGTGGCTGTTAGAGGGTTAGGATCTGATTTGTATTCCCAGTTGCCACATAAAAAGTCCAGGGCTGGGAAAAAAAAAAAAAAAAAAAAAAGGCCAGGACTGGAGAAACAGACCCAAGAGGATCCCAGTGGCTTGGTGACCAGTCAGTCTAGCTGAATTGGTGAACCCCAGGTTCAGTAAGAGATCCTGTCTCCTACAGCTGGGATACAAAATGAATAAACTATTGGAAAAAAGAGAGAGAGAGAGAGAGAGAGAGAGAGAGATCCTGGGTAGTGGCAATAGCTCACTGAGTGAGGCCACCTGCTGCCAGGCCCAACAATCTGAAACCCACATGGTAGGAGAGAACTGACTCCCATAAGTTGCCCTTTGACCTATATACACACCTATATACTCTAGATACTTTGGGTTGTTTTTGTTGTTTTTTTTTTTCTTTTAGATTTATTTATTTTATGTGTTTGGGTGTTTTGTAGGAATGTGTGTGAATGTGTGTCTGCTACCCACAGAGTGTATCAGTTATCCAGGAACTAGAGTTACAGATGTTTGAGAACCACCATGCAGGTACCAGGAACCAAACCAGGTCCTCTGCAAAAGCAACAAATGCTCTTAACTGCTAAGCCAATTCTCCAGCCTGAATTTCTTTTCTTTTTTTTTTTGTTTTTTAACATTAAAAAAATATAAGATAGTAATTGAAAAAGACACATCAACTTCTGGCCTCCACGTGCACACAAACACATATGTACCCATTAAACTTGGCTATCTTGGCAGGCATTTTCACAGAATAAGTGAGACTAGTACTGCAAGGGAAACAGCTTACAGTATTTGTTACAAATGCAAAGATTTTACTTTATCACCTTTTAACTAAAATAAGAATTTGAAGAAATTACAATTATTACTTGACAGCTTTTCAAACATAACAGTATTTCCTCATAAAGTTAGTGTTATTTTAATAAATATAGTATGTATTATATAAGGAAATACGTTAGCATTTAGATTTGGTATGGCTAGGGAACCACTGTTTTCCAAATGACTCTGTATGTATGTTATTATAAAGTCATGCATTGAGCCTAGGTGTGGTGGCACAGGCCTGTAAACTCCAAACTTGAGCTAAGGTAGAAGGATGAGTTCAAGGCCAACCTGTGCTATTTAATGAACTTGTGGTCAGCCTAGGCTATATATATTTTTTGTGTCCAGAGGGGGGAAAAATCATGTATGAGTAAAACCTCCCAAGTAAAGTACATATGTGAGGATTTTAATGTAATTAGTATATTAAAAGGTGAATAATGAGTTTCTAATTTCACATTCAGATTCTCAACTAACTTTTGAGATCTTGCCACATATGAAGCCTTGATGAACTGTCTATATCTAGGAAACATTTTAAAAATAACTTTGTAACTGCATACCTATATAAGGTTTGATTTTTAAAAGGTATCTCAATCATAATAGTGCCAATTATAAGAATCCAACTGACTTTTTGAAGACTGACATTAAGAGGGTATGTGAAAAAACTCTCATTCTGATTTTCTTTCTTTGTTTTTTAAGAGAAAGGGTTTAATCAAATTTGGACTTGGGAGTTATTCTGATCCTCCTTGCCTCTACTTCCTGAGTGCAGGGATTAGTAGATGCTAGCATGCTTGGTTTTATGCAGAACTAGAAGAAAACCCAGGAAATCACCCTACAGATTGTGCTACATTTCCAGGCCCTCTTAAAACTGTTTTTTCAAAGTTTAAGTTATAAAAAATTAAAGTTTAGGAGGCTGATAAGAAGGCTTAGAGGATAAAAGTGCTGGCTGCTAAGCCTGATAGTCTGAGTTCAGTTCCTGAGAGCCATATGGAAGACAGAATGAACTCTCACAGGTTGTTCTCTTGACTTCCACACACATGCTGTGGCATGCACACACTCACTCACAAATACTCACAAACACACATACATTTAGACTCAAGGTAAATAAATAAATATCATTAAATATAATAAAAATGTTAGGGCCCGAGCGGGTGGGTAGAGGCATTTGCTGCTGAGCCTGATGACGTGGATTCAATTTCAGGGACTCACGATGGATTACTCTAAGTCAGTCAGGTGAATGATCTGCAGTAGCCATAGCAAGCATAAGAATAAATAGCAAGTAGCAGATGTAACATATACATATTGTTGTAAATCAGGAGCTTATAAAAATCTAACAGAAATCAGCTGGGGAAGCCCTGTTGAAACAATCATATGGAGTCCCCAGTCCGAGAGTGCCCTTGAGTGAGGCTGCCAAGCAGAAGAACAAGTAGCAGCAGGTGGATTACATCACCTGATCGGTTGAGCACGAAGTCCAGCAGAAACTAACTGGGGAGGTTACAGCAGTCAGTTCCTGATTGAGCTTTCTTTCCAAGGATTAGCTTTCCATGGCTGAACTTCTGGCTTCTTTTTCCCCTTGTAAACATTTTTTATATCATGACGTAAACAAGAGCTTCAGTTATAAATAATATACTTTCTAACTGTACTTGAGTATATAAGGCAGGAGGATCAAGAGTTTATGGTCAGCCTCAGCTCTATAGCAAATATGAGGAAAACACTCCCAAATACTTTCAGGCACTTCCCTTTAAAACTATATTGTTATGGGCCCTAAAGTGGATTGTTTTTCATTAAATCAATCTAGAAGCAGGCTTACCATTCCAGGTCATTTTCTTGTTTGCTTCTCTCTGTCACCCAGTCTCTCTGGGGATGCTCTTAGATACTGAACTTTTTCAACTAAGTTATCTTCTGAATATAGGCTTGTTAGATTCAGGTGGTTTTGGATAACTTAATTATGGTGCTTTTTGTTTTTGCATCTGTGAAGAGATAATTTTTATCTTACGTAAATATCAACAGGAATAAGTTTATGTAGGGAAACTATCTTAGACTGTGAACCATTATCATGTGGGGCTGAGAACTGAACCTTTCTGTAAGAGCAATAAGCACTTTTAGCAACTGAACCATCTCTCTAGCCCAGCTTTTTGAGGCAGGATAACACATTGTAGTTCAGACTGACCTGGTTGGTACTTGGTTTATAGCCCAGGCTGGACACTGGAACTCATAGTCCTGTCTCAGCATCCTGAGGGCTGGAATTACAAGCATGCTTCACCATACCATCCCTGCATGTTCTTCATGCTCAGAGTCATTTCAGATGAAGTCCTCTTACTGGTGAGAGTCTAGAAAGCTTTACCTCAGGTGTCCTCTGAGTCACACATGACATAGAACTTTTTTTCTAAGGAGTTATCTTAATATTACTAATACTTTTTTAACCACATTACTTATGTAAATACATGGTTTTTTATATTTTACATTTGAAGTTTGCATATGGAATATAGAGTGACAGGGGGATGGAGGGATGGCTCAGCAGTTTAAAGCACTGGCTACTCTTCCAGAGGGCCTGGACTAGCTGGGTGTGGTGGTGCACACCTGTAGTCTTAGCACTCTGGGAGGCAAAGGCGGATCTCTGTGAGTTTGAGGCCAGCCTGGTCCTCAAAGTGAATGCAGGACAGCCAGGGCTACCCAGAGAAACCCTGTCTCGAAAAATAAAAAATCCAAACAAACAGAGGGTTGGGTTCAATTCTCATCATATACATGGTAGCTCACAATCTTCTGTGACTCCAGTTCCTGGGGAGCCAACATGTTCTTCTGGCCTCTATGGGCACCGCACACATGCAGGCTCAATAATCATATACGTAAAATATATACAGTTTTGAAAAATAGATAGGAAGTTCAGAGGACTTCATTTACTACTGTCACCCATTACTAACAAAGCATTCCTTTCTTTACTGCCTTGTAGGTAGATGTAAACATAAAATTATGGAAAAATGGATTCACGGTCAATGATGATTTTAGAAGTTACTCTGATGGTGCAAGTCAGCAGTTTCTGAACTCCATCAAAAAGGGGTAAGCAGGCTGTACATGTGTCCTATGAAAGAATCATTTGTAATGATGATTGTGCCCCTTTACTCATTCACAAACATACTATTTCTTCTGTGAAGTCACATCTCTTCCTTTTTGGGGGAGGGGGTGTGGAGAGTTGGGGTATGTTTGTTTGTGTTTGTTTGTTTGTTTGTTTGTTTAAACAACAGCTGGAACTGGAGAGATGGCTCAAAGGTTAGGATGTTTCCTGCTCTACTTTAGGGTCTGTAGTGTCGTTGTGCGACATCCTTTTCTGGCCACCAAAGGCATCTGCCCGCACATGCATATACCTACACACAGGCATAAATACAATGCAAAATCTTTAAACAGTCTCAGCTAGCCTTGAAATCCAAGGTATAAGCTACTGTATCTGGCTTAAATTGATCTTTTTTTTTCTTACACACTCTCTCTCTCACCTTGACCCCTCCTCTTTCCCTCTTCCTTCCCTCTCCTCCCTCCAGGCTGACCTTGGATTCAAAGAAAAACTTGAAAATTACCAATAATTTTAATACTCAGAAATAGCTGCCATTAACATCTTTGTTTAATTTCATTCCTGTGAAGTGAAAATTTTTTTCACTTTGTTGGCATTTATGTG
This sequence comes from Psammomys obesus, assembly GCF_907164565.1. Taxonomy (NCBI): domain Eukaryota; kingdom Metazoa; phylum Chordata; class Mammalia; order Rodentia; family Muridae; genus Psammomys; species Psammomys obesus. Next base: position 31,901,906 of record NW_026585644.1, read on the forward strand.
CCTTGATTGATTTTTATTTTTTAAGATTTTAAATTTTATTTTATGTTTATGGGTGTTTGTCTGCATGTATGTCTGTGCGCCATGTGCTTGCTTGGTGCCCGTGGAAGCCAGAAGACAGCATCTGCTCCTCTGGAGTTACAGATGATTGTGAGCCACCATGTGGGTGCTAGGAATTGAAATTTGGTTCCTCTGGAAGAGCAGCTAGTGTTCTTAACCACTGAGCTGCCTCTCCAGCCCATGCATTGATTTATATTTATAAACCAGTTTTTAGTTTTTCATCATGAGTTCTTTGAATATACCATATATTATCCCAGTGATAACTTATTATTCATATATAATACATATTTTACACACACATATTACATATGTATATAATATACGTACACATGTTATGCCCAGATCACAAAAACCACCAGGAGACTGACCACGTATGCAAGAATAAAGAGCCTTTATTTTGGGCTTAAGCTCAGACTCCCCACCATCCAATGCAGTGGATTATGGAGGGAGCCCCAGTAGCTGCAAAGCTGGATTTTTATTATGGTTTGAGCAAGGGACAGGACTTTCCAACCTGGCATGTACATGATTGGTTCACATTGAGCAGAAGCAAGCTTGTCATAAACCGATTGGTTGGTGCTGATCTAGGGGACAGAGCCACTTCATGGAGTGTCCCAGTAACAAGGTGTGCCCAGGTAACAAAGAGTGCTAACAAAAAGTGCCCAGGTCACAATATCATTTTGACTAGCTAAGCAAAGGTTTCTAATTAACCTTTAATTTGATTGGTCAAATGCTTAGGGACTTTTCAAGGCCGTTACTAAATTATTGTTTCTGGTTTCAGGAAGGTATTGAGTTATTGTATCTCATTACCTTGGACTATAGTTTCATGTTCTGAGAAATAGAAACAGCATCTAAGCAACTGTGGGAACATTACCAGGAAACAGAAACTCGGGCCTACAGTATCAAGGCTGATTATGCACTGTAATGGCAGCACAGCTGCTGCAGTGCCGCTGCCTGGGCCCTTCACACGCATTTCCTTTAATTTTTGTTTTGTTTTATTGTATTTTTTTGGCAATTGGGACTATTTAACTTTGTTACTATAAAAAAGTATCTGGCTAGGCATGGTGGTACATGCCTTTAATCTTAGCATTCTCAAGGCAGATCTCTGAGTTCAAAGACAGCCAGGGTTGTATAGTGAGATACGTTATAGTTTGTCTTTTTATCAGTGGTGAGATGCCAATTTTATATTTAGAGCTATTGTAAATAATGTTGCTATGAATATTTCTGTGCAGGTGTTTTACTTTTTGATTGTTTGGTTGGTTTGGGTTTGCTTTTTGCTTTGCAGGGATATGGATCAAAGCCAGAGCTTTATGCAAGCTAGGCAAGTGCTCTGCTACTGAACTACACTCCCACACCCTGTACAAATTATTTGGCTGACCTGAGCTGTATGAGATGTTTTATTCTGGTTCATTACTGAATATGACCTTGAAGTTCTTATCCTTCTGTCTTTACCACTCAAATGCTAGCATTAGAGATATGTATCACTAACCCAACGAAGTTTTTTGTTTTTAATTTTTTTAATTGTATGTATGCAAGGGTAGAGGATGCATTGCACACATGTGTGCAGATGCCTGCAGAGGCAAGAGGTATCATATCCCCTGGAACTGTAGTTAGAGGACATTGTAAGCCACCTAATGCAGGTTCTAGAGGCAAACTTGGGTGCTCTGGAAGAGGAGACTATGCTCTTAACTCCTGATCTCTCCAGCTCTTGGCTAAGTTTTTATGTGGACAGATGTTTTCGGTTAGGCATATGCATGTACATATATATCTCAAAAAATGTTAAATCTATCTAAGTTCACAAAGAGCTGCTGAACTGTATTCTAAAGTGGCTATATCATTTAAGACAACCCCAGAAATATACCAGCAATTATGACGGTTACAGTTTTTCTGTCTCCATTAATGTCTGCCAGTTCCAGTCTTTTTAAATTATAGCTTTTCTTATAAGCAAGAAACAATGTTTTATTCTGGTTCTTCTTTTCATTTTCCTGATGACCAGGAATGTTGAATGGTCTTTCTGTGTTTATCTTCTTCGGAGAAATATCTGTCTAAATTATTTGTCTATTTTTTTTCTTTGCCTGTTTTAATATTAGATTATTTGCTTCCCGAAACCCATTTCTGGAGAAATCCAACTCGTGCCTTGCACATTATGACCACTGTTCAACCACTGAGCTATAAACCCCAGTCCACCCCATAGGAGTTCTTACATATTCTGTATCCATATTTCTTATTGGATAATTTGGACTCAATTTTTAAAAATAATTATATTGAATTATGATGTATATGAAGAATATTTAGGCTGGGTGTGGTGGCACACACCTTTAACCCCAGCACTCTGGAAACAGTCAGATGGATCACTGAGTTTGAGGCCAGCCAGGGCTATATAAAGATACCCCGTCTTAAAAGCAAGCAAACAAGGAAAGATATTGGAAATACTAGACAAAGCCTGGGTCTGGAGCCAATCTCTGTTATTTAAATGTTAGAAGGATGAAATGTGAGCCGGGAAGTGGTGGTATATACCTGTATTTCCAGCACTCGGATGGCAAGCGGCAAGTAGATCTCTGAGTTCGAGGCCAGCCTAGTCTACGGAACAACTCTAGGATAGCCAGGGCTACACAGAGGAACCCTGTTTCAAAAAACCAAAAATTTTAAAAAAGGCTGAAATGTGAAAACATTTTTTAATTCAATAGTGGTTTGTATTTCACCTTTGTCATTATCAATGTAAATCTATTTGTTTGCTTGTTTGTTTTGTTTTTTACAGACAGGGTTTCTCTTTGTAGCCCTGGCTATCCTGGAACTCACTTTGTAGACCAAGCTGGTCTTGAATTCAGAGATCTGCCTGCCTCTGCCTCCCAAGTGCTAGGATCAAAAGCATGCACCACCACGCCTAGCAGTAAATCTATATTTTTATTTTAAAACCTAGATGAACCAAGAAAGTGTCCCTCCTGTAACCTACACAATTGGCAGGAGGATTGTCATGTCATGAATTCTAGGCCAGCCTGTGCTACCAAGTCAGAACCTCTCAAAAACAAAAACCACCACTAGCCAAGTGTGGTGACATATGCCTATAATTCTGCATTTAAGAGGTGAGCCATGAATCAGAGATGCAAGGCTAGCCTGGCATACCTGAGACCCCATCTCAAAAAAGCAAATAACAATAACGAAAACAAAACTGAAGCTTAATATTTCTACTCATCTTTAGTCCTTTGGTCATGTATTTTTTAAAAAAAAAATCATAAAAACTAATGGGGTTTCAGATGGCTCATCTGATCAAAGTTTTTTCCCATCAAGCCTGAAGAACTGAGTTCAATCCCCAGAATCCACAGTGAAAGGAGAAAACTGACTCCAACGGTTGTCCTCTGACCTCTGCATATGCCATGGCACACACATGCCTGTATTCATACATACCATACATACACGTAATAATAATAATAATTTTTAACTGGGGTAGAGGTGACTCAGCTGTGCAGAGTGCGTCTGCACTCATGAGGACCTGATGGTCATTGTCTCATGCACCTGTAACCCCAGCACTGTGGCAGAGTGGAGATAGAAGGATTGTTGGTGCTTATTAGATGCCTAAGCCAGCTTAAAAAAAAAAAAAAAGAAAGAGCTGTTGGTTCACAGAGAGACTGCCTCAGATGAGTAAGGCAGAAAGTCATAAAATACCTAACACCCTCTTGTGGCTTTCATGCACGCATGCATAGGTATAAGCATTACCCATATACATAAGCATATGTACTCATATACACACAATGAAACTATTTAAATTTATCAAAACGTAATCAAGTATTTTGAATTTAATACTATTTTAGATAATGCTATAAAGCTGAATATATGACCTTTAAAATTATTATACCTCTTAGGGTTTGTGTATGCATATTATTTGGTGATATTACTTTTATTTATTTATTATTTATATAGCATTCTACTTGCATGTATGTGCTTGCATACCAGAACTGGACACCGGATCTCACTATAGATGGTTATAAGCCACCGTGTAGTTGCTGGGAATTGAACTCAGGACTTTTGGAAGAACAGCCATTGTTCTTAACCTCTGAGCCATCTCTCCAGCCCAGTGATATTACTTTTAATACATTCAATTATTTCAACGTAGAGGTATTATGTATATATCATTTATATTTGTTGTTTCATGTATTTAAGTTTTTAACATTTGTTTATTTATTTATACATACAAAACACCCCTGTGTGCCATGGCCTGACTTCTAATGAAGTCTGAAGACAACTTGCAAGAGTTGGTTCTCTTCTTCCACCATGTGGGTTCCAGAGATGAAACTCAGGTGGTCCGGCCTGGTAGCAAGTACCTTTACTGGCCCTATTTATTTTTACACAGGTCTCTTGTAGTCCAGGCTGACCTCAACTTTGCTGTGTGGTCAAGGATAACCTTGAACTTTCCTCCTGCTTCGGTGTCCCAAGTGCTGGGGTTATAGCATGTGCCACCATGCCTCATTTCTGTGGTGCTAGAGATTAAACTCAAGACCTGCACATGCTACATAAGTGCTCTACCAGCTAAGCTACCTCCTCAACCCGTATCTTATACTTCTGCAAATCATGCAGTTCTTTTGCCATATAGAAAGTGTATTTCAGAGAAAGAGAAAACAGGAGTTTATCATTTTCTTTTCTTTCAAAGGGAATTACCTTCAGAATTACGAGGAGTTTTTGATAAGGAGGAGGTGGATGTTAAAGTTGAAGATAAAAAAAATGAAGTATGTATGTCTACAAAGCCTGTGTTCCAACCCTTCTCAGGACAGGGCCACAGACTAGGAAGGTGAGCAAGGTTATTGTCTGTGCTTTCTATGACAAGCGTTCTCTTACTATTCTGACCATACACAACTTGATATTTCTCATGCTAGAAAGGATTCTTTTTTTTTTTTCTGGTGCTGAGGGTCAAACCTACGGCCCATACGCATGTGAGGCAAAGTACTTACTACTGAAATACATCCCAGTTCCCAAGTGAAATTTTGTTTTGGTTTTGGTTTGCTTTGTTTTAGGCAGCATCTCTATGTATCCAAGGATGGCTTTGAACTTCTGATCCTTCTGCCTCCACCTCCCAAGTCCTGAGATTTTGGTGTTTGCCACATGCTCAGTGTTATGGGGTATTATAAGTTGAAACAAGGACTTGTCTGTGCTAAGTAAGCACTCTACCGATTGAGCTACATACCCAGCCTATTACCTTTGTAAAATTAATATAAGACAATACTAATTTTGGGTATTTGGAGGGGTCCTCAGATCAGAAGTTCCTGTTGAGGACAAAATTAAATAAATCATTTTTTTTCTCCCTACTTATAATACTAAAGCACCTCTGCTAACTCTCTAAAAATAAAGTTCCAGCTTTTCCTCTGCTCTGGACAAAACTTACCTATAGTTTCCAGTGCCCACACTTTATTCTAGGATCGCTGTCTGAAATTTAATATATTAAACATAAGAATATGCCTGATAAAGTATCAGTGTCAAAGCTGTGTGATAGCACCTGTGACAGAACATACAGAGATTAGACATGAGGCCACTTGGCTTTTTATAAATGCCAAGTTATCAGTTTCGGTTATCAGTGCTGGGAAGGTATATATATTTTCAGCTTTACATCTAGAAACTTACAGGTGTATCTTCCAAAATACTTTGTTTGCTTTCTTTTCCTTGATAATTCAAGGGCTAACCTCTACACAAAACTTCTAATTTCTTTTAGAGATTCATCCTGTGCCCCAAGTAATGCTAATTTACATGTCACTTTGTAAGTTTACAGATTAATTTGATGTGCATAATTGCCTTTGATTCCTAGAACGTCATATGTTGTGACCATATAAATAAATGTTGTGACATTTATTACTGAGGGAATAGTTATATATTTATAAGATTTATAAAACTCTTCCTAAAATGAGTTTAACAATTTTTATAATAATGAGAAAATATGTATCTGACTTTGTTGTTTGGATTTTCCCAGTGCTACACCAAAAATCGTTTCTAAAGCAAGGAGTATCGAGATTGACAATAAAAGCACTTTGTCTGCTGTTTCACTGAACAACTTGGAACCCATTACCAGGATCCAGATCTGGTTAGCCAATGGGGAAAGGACTGTCCAAAGATTTAATGTTTCTCATAGGTCAGTCCTTTGTTTTCTACTTGTCTAGTTTCTTTTCCAATTTTAATTTTTTTTTCTTCTGTTAAGTTTGGACAACACTGATTTTTGAGAACCAATGAAGTTATCTAAATATACGATGTCACTGCAACATAGGATTCTTAGATTCAACTATTTATAGTCTAGGGTATGTTTTCCTTTGTTTTGGTATCATGTTTTGAGTGTTTATTTGGGCTTCTATACTGTAGCTATTCTTCTTCTCTCTGACACTCTATTTTGTTGTTGTTGCTGGGTAGCTCATATGTGTTAGGCATATATGCCTTGCAGTGAGCTACAGCCCCAGCCCAATTTTTTTTGTCTACTGTATTCTACCATATATAAATAATTGTTTATTCATTCTGTTTTTATTGGCAGCAGTCTGTTTATTTATGCAGATGTGTCAGTTTTCCTGTGCCATCACAAAAATCCCAAGAAACATGATAACTGAGTTTTAAAAAGTTATAGAACAGAGCAGGGTGTGGAGTTGCAGGCCTTTAATGCCATGACTTGGGGGCAGATACAGTGGGTCTCTAAGAGTTAGGGCAGCCTGGTTTACATAGTGAGATCTAGGCCAGCCAAGGCCACACAGTGAGATCCTGTCTCAGAATAGAAAAAAAAAAAAAAGACGTTATAGAACAAGTTCACTATAATCCTATTCATACTTTAGAAAAAGCACGACTCTTGTTTCAGTCTTTCTCCTGTGTTTCTTGGTATGGCTTTGTGGATCTCAGCTGGGCTCATTTGCAGGTCCTCTGAGGGAGCTCTGTAGATCACTAACTAAATCTGCTCCTTCTGTCTCCCATTTTCTTTTCTTTTTTTTCTTTTTTTTTTAAGATTTATTCATTAAAAAAAAAAAGGATTTATTCATTGTCTATACAACATTCTGTCTGCATGCACGCCAGAAGAGGGCACAAGACCTCACTATAGATGGTTGTGAGCTACCATGTGGTTGCTGGGAATTGAACTCTGGACCTCTGGAAGAGCAGCCAGTGCTCTTAACTGTTTTCCAGCCCCTCTACTTGTTTTCTTAAGCCAACTGCTGGTTCCTAATCCACTTGCCTTCCTCTACTGCAACCATAACAGATGAAATGGTGGGAGATAAGGTCTGTATTAAGTGTCAGTAGACATTTAGTCAGGTATAGTGGCATACCCTTGTAATCCCAGCACTTGAGAGTTAGAAGCAGAAATATTGCATCAAGTTCATGGGCAGTCTAATCTTCTTGGTGAGTCAATCAGGGCTACATAGCAAGATTTGTCTCAGAAAAAAAAAAAAGTAAGACCTTTAAAACCTATACTATAAAAATTACTGCCAGGCAAATTCAGCAAAATGAATGATTTTTTTTAATTCATATATGTTATAAATCTGGCAATAAAGTCTTAGATGATATTCTCAGGAGAATAAACAAATTGCCTGTCCATTGGTTTTTTAGAGTAATATTCTACCACTGGACTATCCTGTTTTTATTTTGTGTTAACTTTGGGACAGTTCTCACCAAGTTACCAGTCAGGCTTTGAACTTCAATCCTCCTACCTCAGCCTTCCCTTTGTAACTGGAATTACAAAGCTGTGTCACCAGACTCAGCTTAGTTTCTCATTTATTTACTATTTTTTTCTCATCTTGTGTTTGTTTGTTCCTTTTGTTTTTGAGCTAGGACCTTATGTATCCCAGGCTTAGGACATAGAGCCAGGAAGATGAGAAGTTCAAAGACATTCTCAGCTACATTGCACATTTGAGACCAGCCTGGGCTACATGAAATTATGTCCTGAAAAAAAAAAAAGATTTTTGTATCAGGTTGGAGATGTGTTTCAATGCTTACACAAAACCTTGGGTTTAATCTCCATCATTGAAAAAAGTACAAAAAGGTTTACATCACTAACACAGCTAGTACATGAAGAAAATGGACTTCGGTGATGGAACCAGAAATGACTGGGGTCTGAGTCTCAACAGTGTTCAGATCTTACCTCCTTGGTTGCTTATGTTGTGTACTTTGTGGAAGTACTTGAGTGATTTGAATAATGCTTGCAAAATTAAGTCTAAAAGGACTCTGCTTCAATAAATAAAAACAGAAATTCCAAATGTCAAGAAAATATTTTGGGAGAGGGAGGGTGGGATTGGGAGGAGATGAGAGAGGGAGCCACAGGCAGGATACAAATTGAATAAATTGCGATAGATGATAATAATAAAAAAAATGTTTTTGAGTGCTGGGGTTAAAGCTCAGTAGTAGAGCACTTGTCTAACATGCACAAGTCCCTGTGTTTGGTTCCTACCGCTGCAAAAGAGAAAGAAAGAAGAAAAGGCAAAGGGAGGGGCGAAGGAGAAAAAAGGAAAACACTATACCATCATTTTTATTTTAGACAATTCATAGGGCTAGTAAAATGGCTTGGTGATAAAAAGCACCTGCTGCACAAGCCTGGAAGACTAAGTTAGATCCCTCAGAATGGTGGGTAGGAAGGGCCTCCATATATGCACAGGAGGATAAATTAGCAAATGCTTTAGCTAGTAATAAAATAATGCTGTGCTATAAAAATGGCATCTTAGTTTTGATAAATGGCATGTACAGTCTCCTTTAAACACACAAAGATGAGCATAAGTTTGAATGACATTCAGGTTGTCAGTGATTATGGGCCGAGGATGTAGCTCAGTTGTTAGAGTGTACACACACACACACACACACACACACACACACACACACACACACACAGATATGACATCAAATTTAAAAGCTAACCTATAACTTGGACTCTAGCTGAATAGTAGGAGCTTTTGGCTAGCATGCATGAGCCTCTAGATTTATTCACAAATATTAGGGAGCTTGGGATGTAGCTGTGTAGCTCAGATGGTAAAGTACCTGCCTACAGGATATGTGAAGCCCTGGGTTCAATCCCCAGCACCACATAAAACTGGGCATGGTGTAGCACACTTGCTAGCTTATCACTGGCCTGTAATCCCAGCACTCCTTTAAAAACAACAACAAATGACTAGTTGTATCATACAAAACTTTTTCTAGTCTCTATTTTAACAAATCCAAATATCTATACAAGTTGATGCTACTATATATTAAATAGTTCTTATTTTCATTAATTAATATTTGTGTTATTTTGCAGGGTGAGCCATATTAAAGACTTCATTGAAAAATACCAGGGATCTCAGAGAAGCCCTCCCTTTGCCCTGGCAACAGCTCTTCCTTTCCTCAGATTTCTGGATGAGACACTCACATTGGAAGAAGCAGATTTGCAGAATGCTGTAGTCATTCAGAGACTCCAGAAAAGTGCTGAGCCTTTTAGAAAGCTCTGATAGTTTTAATTTTTGAGAGACTGAGAGAAATGATGGTTGGAAGTGGACATGCAGAAGTGGGAGATAGAAGTCAGTGTGACTGAACTTGTGGTTTGAGCGATACTTAATCCCTTATGAGGGGGGGCTTAATAATCACAAGCTAGGAAAGTAACATATGGCTGGAAACCATACTCAGCGCACTTTTCTCAAAAGGCTACTCAGAAAAAAAAAAATCCCTATTTTCAAATACTAAATAACCAGTATAATATATTAAATAGCTGTATCATTAATCTTAATGTAGTCTAAATTAGCAGAGTATTCACACGCATCAGCATTCAAACATTATTTCCAAACAGCAGATATTTATATAAATGTTAGCTATCTCAGTTTTAAAATAGCAATACATTAAAATATACTGACATGTTGAAAGCATCGATGTAATTATTATATTGCCTCATCTTCAGAGCTTGTCAGTTTTCACTCTGAGATATTCAAATATTCATTTGGCAACGTATCCAAAATGTATACTCTTGTGTAGCTTAGTATAATGTCAGTATTAATCTGTCTACACACTTTTCTGTATCTTCTATATGTAATTTTATGGGCTGGAAATATAAATATAGTTCAGTGATAGATTATTTGCCAAGCATATATGAGACCCTAGGTTCAATTGATCCCCTGCACCACACACACACAAACCCTCAAAGTTTTCAAATATTTATTCATTTTAAAATAGTAACTGGGAGCCAGGCATGGTGTGTACACCTGTAATCCCAGCACTTGGGGAGGCAGAGACAGATCTATGGGTTGGGGGCCAGCCTGGTCTACAAAGCGAGTCCAGGACAGCCAAGGCTACAAGAGAAACCCTGTCTCAAAAAACCAAAACTAATAATAATAACAGCTTCAAAACTGCCTACAGTGGTGCATGCCTTGTAGCTCTAGCGAACACCAAGCTGACAGTGGAGGATCACTTGAGCCAAGGAGTTCCAGTCAGCCTAAGCAACATAGCAAAAAACCCTGTCTATAGTAGCAACTTTATGCCTAGAGCAAAGGCTCAGCAGTTAAGAGAATTGGCTGCTCTTGCTGTGGATCCAGGTTCAATTTCCAGCACCCACATGGCAGTTCACAACCATCTGAAACTCCTGCTCCAAGGGATCCAACTCCCTCTCTGAGCTCTATGGGCACTGTACTCAAGTGCTACATAGACTTACATGCAGGCAAAACACCACACATGTTAAATTTTTAAAAATTAATAATTTCCAAAGCATGAAAAGATTTATTGAGAAAGGTGGCATTGTACTTCCTTTTTTCAGAAAATGTAATGTCTGACTTAATGACGATAAATGATTCTCACCTGTTTCTATATTCACTATGTTGCAGTATCACGTATCTTATAGCCTCTGGAACAGCAGTTTTCATTTGTGAGAATGAAAAAGAAGCATGTAACACTATATGATTAGGAAAGCCATTTTGACAAAGGGTCATTTGGAAGTCCTTCCCAAAGGACTAATACCTGACCAAACATGGTAGCTCACATATGTGACCATATCACTTGGGAGCCTGAGGCAGGAGGATTACCAAGAGGTAAAGCCCAGCGTGGGCTACAGAATGAGACGATGTTAAAATGACAAAGTCTATTCCTGCCACCTACCACAAGCATGCTTCACTGTCTGAGACAGGTGTCAATTCCATTTGGAATCTTGAGTGAGTCATAGGTAGTGATTAGTGTAACTGCAGGAATTCTGTACTAGGCCTCAGTCCACACTGTACTCCTCACCAGGGGCGTGGGCAGCTCCACCCAAATGCAGCTTCTACACCTCAGCTTTGTCTTCCCAAGTTTACTCAGGCTGAACTACTTGCGACGAAACCTGTGCCTTGCCTCCCATCCACAGATGAAGGCAGGGCTGGGAAGTGTGATGAGGTTTTAAGTAAGACTCAGGAATAACAAGAGGAAACCTATGTATGTAACTGGATGTCCTGGATCAGCCCTTTGTTCTGCAGTCTTATTTTAAAGATCCTTTCTTCCTTGCCAGGCTTCTCTGTATTTTCGGTGGGCAGTGGGGACAAGAGGACTAAGGAGAGCATTTTCATTTTGCCCTTTACCTAGGAAATCGGCAGGACTGTAATAGAAAGTTAAATTATTTGTCAATAATGTTTACACAACAGTATCAGAGCCCTCTTTAGCAAAGCAAATAATTACTTTCGTAACAAAAAAGAGGATAGTAAAATCAATGGTTTTATCTTACAGATATAGGCAAAAACTTTTGATTGTTAATATGTTCAGGAATCTCTAAGGAAATGTTTCATAAAGGCCTATCATGAAACCTTTCTGTTTGCATAGTTATAATTGATAAATGGTTTTCTGTATTTTTATGAGGAGCCTCTCACAAGAATGTTTCTTGTGTATCTACAAAAAAGGGGGGGAAGCCTCCTTTGTGGATATTCCAATTAACCAGAAGCTCTAGTGGGGTTTTCTTGTTTGTCCACATAGAGTATATGCCAGGGAGAGGTTCTAATAGGAAAAATGGTCATCAGCAATAACTAGCATTTTTTTTAAACTGTGAAAATGTTGTAAATATATTCTCAAAGATTTCCTTAAGATAATCATCTGGTAAAGCTTTTTACTTGAAAATTCACAAGTTGTAAAGTTTAATGTATAGACTCCTTATTATAGTTGACTTTGGAAGACTAAATTGCCCAGGGAAGCAAAACTTGAAGTGAGTGAATATCTTAGGAGTGGGATGCAGCTTGATCCAAGTCTTTGCTTTAGAGCTGTCATCAGTCATTTGTCTTGCAGATGAAATGGACACATCAAAGCATACCTGATTGTATACATCCTAATTTGCCAGCTAGATTACTATGCACTGTCAAAGCTAAAATAATCTTACTTTATCACAACTCATTCAATATATTTCATGATGTTTCCATACATTGACAGTGTAGTAGTTTGTATCTATTTTAGTGCCTTAATATATTTTTGATGCGGTATTTTGCTAATGGTTAAATGAACGGTTCCCTTAAAGATAAAATGCTCTTCATTGAAAGGATATGTTAAATAATTTACACCTGTTGTAAAAATAGTTACTTGTGAATGCTTTTGTCTTTTTTTTTTTTTTTAATGTGGCTAGGTCATTCAGTTTGAGAATCTATTATTTGATCTAATAATTATTAGATGCCTTTCTTTAAGCAATGTTATTTTTATTTCATACTCAGAAATGTGAAAAAGTGATATTTTTGTAGCTGTCCAATGGTTGTATTTATTCTTATGACGTAGCATGGAAACGTATGAATAGTGTTTACTCTTTTGTCCTTCTCTGCCACAGAACGAAACACTTCAGTAAAAAGTTGCTCCTCACACTGAGTCCTCAGTGAGAAGTGGCTTGCTCATTACAGTTATGTCTGGCTCCTTGTCATTTGTTTTAAATTGTTTTGGCACAGACAGTTCATACTCATAACTTAGACTCATTTTAGAAAATTATATATATTCTAAAGATAATCTCAGGATAAGTTGACTTGGTATCTCAAGATGGCTGTAATGGCAGTCACAAAAGAAAACAGAATCAATGATTTTTTTTAAATGTACTCAACTATATTATTCAACCATGATGTAATTTTGGAAAGTTGCATCTCCTTGAAAAGCAGTACCGTCTGGGCAGTGGTGGTGCAAGCTTTTAATCCCAGCAGCTGGAGGCAAAGGTAAGCAGATCTTAGTAACTGAAGGTTAGCTTGGTCTACAGAGCCAGTTTCAGGATAGCCAGGGCTACACAAGAGAAACCCTGTCTCTGAAAAAGGCGTGCACTGCCACAGCCGGCATAAGCATTTTTTGTGTGCTTATAATTCATCTATATATAGTGAGTATCACTTTAAAATGAGATTTTTTTTCCTGTTATTTGCATATCCCAATACAAGTGCTTTATAACCTGTGTTATCTCTCACAATTGGGAGAACACATCTTGCCACGTGATTATCTGCAGCACAAAGTTTTTCATTTTACTGTAGTGCAGTTTGTGGTTGTGTCCTTGAGGAACGGTTGTTTAATGTGTACACTGACCTATTGCTGCCTGACTTTAGGTCCCAGCCTGTGCCCCCAACCAGACAGGTTGAAGCATCCACCCTCCATACATCAAAGTCAAATGAATAGTGAAAAAGTGAGAAGGGAGGTGTATTCAATGTGAGCACACTGGGGAGCCGAACTCAAAGATCCAGTGGCCTCCCGAGTCCATCTCCAAGAGAGTGTAGCTCAGCACTCCAGCCATGGTGGACTCGGCAAGGGTGACAGATTGGAAATCTTTCTCTCAAGAAGTTCCTCCTCGAAGGGGAGGAGGACCTTTTCAGTGGACTGGGAGAGCGACACCAGTGGGGAAGAGGGAGAGTGGGGTTGGGTGGGGAGGGGGGAGGAAGGTACAGGTGGGGATACAAAGCAAATAAACTAATAAAGATTTTTTTTAAAAAGTTCCTCCTTTGTCCTTTTCTCCAAGGTTTTGGTTTTGGTTTTTTGGGGAGAGTGACTAATTTCTGGTCACTAATTTCTGCTTGTTTCAGCAGTCTGATAATACAAGGAAGACTGGTATAAAACTGTTTCAGAGTTTTATACAGTGTAGTCCTTTGTTATGTCTTTTAATTTATGTATTCATTTATTACAGTTTATTCACTTTGTATCCCGGCTGCAGCCCTCTCCCTTGTCTCCCCTCTATGCCCCTTCCCTAGTCCGCTGATACCATTTGTGTCTTCAAGACACAATGATATGTACTCACTTAGAAGCCTGTTTTGTTTTTCAAGACGGTGTTTCTCTGCGTAGTCCTGGCTGTCCTGGAACTCGCTTTGCAGGCTGGCCTCAAACTCAGATCTATCTGCCTCCCAGAATGTTGGGATTACAGGACTTGGTTACAGTCATACCTACAAGTTAACTGTAGTGAAGCCTGGGAGATGTGTAGTTCAGGCTGAAAACCCTCTCAGCCACATTTTAATCACAACAAGTGGACTGTATTGCTTCATTTAAAGAGTAAATTTATTTGCTGGCTTTCACCCACTGGGGAGAGGGCAGGGGACTAGTTGAGGGTTTCTGTCTAAACACAAGTCTACCAAGAAAAAAAAAAAAATCAAATCGTCCCTGAGGACTTGGCTTTCCCATGTGTATGGAGATGGGTGAGTTCCTTCTTGGAGAGGAGAATCCCTGAAGCTTGGAGGTCCCGGGGATCCCCACGCTGCTGGGCAAGCTACATGCGGCTGCTGGGCTCCTGCACGGGCCCCAGCCGCGCCCACTAGGCCAGGTCCACCCCTCTGGATGATAGCACCCAGCGCTGCTGCAGTCAGAGCGGAGCAGCCTGCGTGATGTCCATGTCGTCGCCCCAAGGACCCACCCAGGCTCCTGTCGCAGAGCCTCACACCGAGGAGCCAGGCTCGGTGAGCGCCTGGGGCGGGGGTGGGGGTGGTCGGTTGTTGAATGGGAAGCTGTGCTGCTCGGGAGCGGCGCTCCCACGGTCAGGGAAAAAAGGCACCTGCCACAGCACTTTGGCCAGATGTTGGGCAGAGTGCAGTTTGCTGCCACTGGGATACCCCAGAGAAAATAGGAAGGCACCCTGAGTCCTGACTTGAGGTAACAGCGCTTCATTCAAGACAGGCAGGAAGGACCAGATCTCTAGTGCCCTGACCACAGGCCCGCTGCAGGTCCTCCTGGAGGCCTCTTCAGCCCTGGCAGATGTTGGTAAATGGGCTGCTTCCCTTCACCAAACTCCCTGTGGACTTAGCCTCCCTCCGAAATCCTGGAGGTTCTTCTGAGAAAGTCGATTCCCTCGGGCGCGCCCAGGCAGGCTGCTTTACAGGTGGATGGGAACCCAAAGTATCCCTAGACCCTCTGCGTTCTCTTCGTGGATAGAGCTAGGCCTAGGGGCTGTTAAGGCTGGTGCCAATGCCAAAGAGTAGTTAAGAGCCTCTGGGCTGTGTCTTTCAAATTTCAGAATCTACCCCTGCAAGGTATTTCTGCGGCTTCAACTGACTCCATCCCCTGTTTTGACTCAAAATTTGTTTTTAGGCATCTCAGAGGAAAAAACTGAGAGACCTCTATGTCTCAGTGTGCCTGTAGTCCCAGTTCCTGACTGGAGATGCTGAGGTAGAAAGATCCCATCATGTTCTGGGAAACATAGTAAGACCCACTGCCTTAACAATTAGAAAATCTCGATGAGTAAAGATGTAGCCCACTGGCAGAGGGTTTGTCCAGCAAGATAAGACTCCTATACTGGGGGTGAGGGGTGGGACCATCCGGAACTCTCATTTTCCCGGGGAATTTAGAGAATTGAGGTGACACCTTTCACATTGAGGTGAAAGAAAGAAAGAAAGAAAGAAAGAAAGAAAGAAAGAAAGAAAGAAAAGAGAGAAAAACAGAAACAAAAAAGTGAGACTGCCATTAGGCAGTATTTAATTATCCCAAAAATATTTGATATGGACGTTTCTGCATTTTGCTTGTCAAGAAACTGAAGCTCAACAGGGATCCCTTGCCTAAGTTTCACACAGCAGTTTGTCAGTCTGTAACGTGTAGATTCAATGGACTCTAAAAGGCTAATGGGATAAGGAGAACAGCGTCATTCAGAAGACACAAAACTGTATCATCTTAGTTTCAACTGGAATTTGTTCTGATGGCCCTCTGTTACCCAAAACCTCCACAGGCCCATTTAGGGAAGGAGGCTCACTATGGGATGGAAATCTACTTGCACTGGATTCTGCCAATTTAGTTTTTCTGGAAGATGCAGCAGTGTTCACATAAATGTCAGAAAAAGAATGCACTCAGCCTTGAGTGAGGTTTTTCTCCTGGGGTAGGAAGCATGTGTGAAGTGTGTGATAAGCCTTATCTAGGAGGACCTTCCCTTCCATGCAGTCTGCCTGTGGTGTCTTCAAGATACTGAAATGGACAATGTCCTAGCTCCCTCCCACCCCACTTCTGTCCTCAGGCAAATAATGGAAAAGGGATTCCTAGCATTATTTGAAGATAGAGTACTTTACAGTGTCCTAATGGCCAGTGACTGCTTTTGAAATAATACATGTGTACTAGAGGCACTGCAGTGAGTGAGAATGGGTAAGCTCTCAGCTTCCATGGTGGTGGGGAGTCGTAGGGAATGAATGAGAGTATACCAGGCAGTCTGGGCAACACGGTTGTCAGGGAATTCCTCTGAGGAAAAAACATCGAAACTCATACCCAGTGGGAAGCACTGAACTCTTCCTGAAGGACACACAAGTACCTTCTAGAGATACAAAGACTGGTAGAGAGCAAAGGTCTCAAAAGGTTTGAACAATAAGAAACCCCAACAGATCTGTAGGCGTTAGTATGGCTGTCCTATGTTATACGGCTAACATCAGCTTATAAGCGAATGTACACCATGCATGTCTTTCTGTTTCTGGGTTACCTCACTCAGGATGATATTTTTCTAGTTCCATCCATTTGCTTGAAAATTTCATGATTTTCCTTGTTTTGAATAGCTGATAGCTTTGGGCAGATGGCAAGGGAGAACTCCCCCTTTCAGCGGACTAGAGGAAGGGGGGGAGAGGAAGGAAGGGTGGGACTGGGAGGAGTTGAGAGAGGGGGCTTCAATTGGAATATATAATGAATAAATTGTGAAAGAAAATAAAAAATGTAAAAAGAAGTAGGAGAACATTAAATTTATATTTTTATATATAAAAAAGGAACCCCTACAGAGAAAGCTATTTGAAGTGAGGAATGGAGTGGGAGCAGAGTGGGGTCCTGTAGGCCATCTGGAGGACATGGACTTTTACTAGACAATGAAGACAGGCAAGTTGTGCGTTTTAAGCAGAGGACATACATCACCTGGTTTATTCAAAGAGCACCAGCTGCTGCAGGAAGAGTGTGCTAGAGGCAGAGGGGCCCTTAGGGGGCTCATCTGATAGATTTGGCAGGGGGCTTTGGGAGGAACCAAGGATGGCCAAGGTTGGTGGCCTGAGCCACTGAGCAAACATCAGTGTTATTTAATGCAATGTGGCAAATGGGGTTCGGAGCTGGTTTTCATAGTGGGATAGTAGCAAGGAGCTGTGTTTAGAGCATGTGCGGCTGTGAGTTGGCAAGCAAATGTTTAAGACTCCACGGGATGGCTGGGGGACTGTGCTAGCCCACTTTCCCGGCTCTCACACTGCTTTGTAATGCCGCTGTGTGGAGAGACAGCCTTTCCAGGAGAAAAGGGGAGAGCTCTGATTTGTACGGTGTGCTGCTGTCTACAGGGTACACACCCTCATCACAGCTGGTGCCAGGGGCTCAGCAGGTGGCTTGCAAAAGTCACAGACTGGATGACTGAGTAGGTGAAGGCACCTGCCACCAAGCCAGACACTTTGAGTTCGATACCTAGGGTCACCATGATGGAGGAGAGGGCGTACTATGACCTCCACATGTCTGCTCTGATACATACACGCCTCTCCACACACAAAATAAGTGTAAAATAAACCCAAACACTGAGCAGTCAGTTCTCCCTCAGAGCCACTGTCTTGTTCAGTCATCACAACATTCCTATGAGGCCGGCAGGAAGATTGCCTCTGACGGATGAGGAAAGCAAGTCCTAGAAGCATGAAGGGATTTATTCACGGTCACACAGGGACCCACAGCTCACTCTGATCACTAACTCAGCACAGAAAGTGGCTGCCACAGAAAGCACGGCATGGTGGGAGCAGTGTGCAAGAAAGAACTTCTCTGGAATGGTTTAGAATTCTGTTTCGTAATTCTCTCTCACTTCCCCACAGGATGATGTGGGGGCAAAATGAGGCTGAGGTTGCAGAGCCCTCAAGCCTTCAGGGAATATAGGGTGTTTAGGGAAGTCACTGGGGTGTGGAGAGATGTTTGTGCCTGTAGAGATAGGAGCTACTTCCTGTGTCTCCCTCAGGACAACAGAGATGGACGCCTCTCAGTCTGTACAAAGATGTGCTATGGCATTGGTGGGGTCCCCAGCCAGGCGGCCTCCAGCGCCTCGGCCTTCTACCTGCAGCTCTTTTTACTTGATGTGGCACAGGTGAGTGTGGGCAGCAGCCCGGGGCTCTGGTCCTATTACCTCACCTCCACCCCGCTGGCCCCCATGCTGGCACTTTGGTTGGTAGATAACCCTTTGACCCACGTTTAATAACAGCGACAAAAAAAAATGCTTCAGAGGGCAACCTCTTCAAGGATATTTATCACTTCCTGCTTGTACTAGGAAAAAGAGAAAATAGTCAGGTGTGGTGACAGACGCTTGTAATCCCAGCATTTCAGTCATTCCAGAAGAAGCACAGAAGGAGGAGGATCAAGAACTCAAACCCAACCTCAACGACATAGCTAGTTTGAGGCTAGCCTTGGCTACATGAGACTCTGTCTCAAAACAAAACAAGATGGGGATTAAGAGTGTAGGACAACAGATAGACTATTTGCCTAGTATGCACAAAATGGGCTCAGTGGTATAAGCCTGTAATCCCAGTAGCAGAGACAGGGTTGGAAGTTCAAGGTCATCTTTGTCTACATAGTGAGACATAAAATCCTATGTTAGTGTTGCTCAACTTCCCTAATGCTGTGCCCCTTTAATACACTTCCTCATGTTGTGCTGACCCCAAGCCATAAAATTATCTTTGTTACTTCATAACCATAATTTTGCTACTGTTGTGAATCGTAATGTAAGCATCTGATATGCACGATATGTGGGAATCATAATCTACGCATTGAGGACCCTATCTCAAAAACAAAAAGCAAACCACCAAATAGTGGCAAAGTGCCTGTGCAAAGGCCACAGCTTGACCACTCTCCTCACCGGCTCTGATGTCCTTCAGAGCTTTTTGGAATGTAAATCCTGGACAGGAGCCTTTTCCACCATGTCTCTAGCCCCAGATGAGTTCCCAGATCTTCATCCCAACAGGCAAGCAGGCCTGGACATAAGTATTGTCTGACTTTGTGGACCCTTGGCTGTCCCCTCCTGATGGTTCCAGATCCCCGCTGCCCAGGTGTCACTTGCCTTGTTCGGAGGGAAGGTGTCTGGGGCAGTTGCAGACCCCGTGGCTGGTTTCTTCATCAACAAAAGCAGGAGGACAGGATCTGGACGGCTAATGCCTTGGTGAGCAGCCCCTTGGTGCTTCAACTCCCTTGCCCTTTGCCCTTTGTCACTACCACAGCCTGTTTCCTAGTTGATCCCTGTGGACGGTTAGAAGACAAGCCTGTGCAGTGTAGACGAGCTAGGTCAGAGCATGACTCATACATGAGTTCAGAGACAAGCTTGGAAATCATCTGTTTCTCATCAGTTGGCCCGGGGCTAGACAAGCTTTCAGGGCTCCCATGTCGGTTTGGCTGGTGACTCGGTGTGGTGAGACTGGGCTGGCAGGCCCTAGAACACTGGCTCTCAACCTTCCCCATGCTGCAGCCCTTTAACTCAGTTCCTCCACCTTGTGGTGATTCCCCAACCATAAAATCATTTCTCTGCAACTTCATAACTGCAATTTTGCTACCGACATAAACTGTAATGTAAACATCTGATATGCAGGATAGCTGATACTTGACCTCCAAAGGGGTCATGACCCACAGGTTGAGAATCACTGCCCTGGAGCAAGAGCAACTTGCCTGTGCTCCAAGAAATCAAACTCAGGGCCTTATGTGCTGGCCAAATGCTCTGTCACTAAGTACAGCCCCAGTTCTCAAGTGTTTTCAGGGAAGAGCACCCTGAAGGGCCCTGGCCGGAGTCCCAACAGTGAATGCCCCTCCATCCATCACCTTCTTTTCTCCCTGTCTTCATGGCTCCCTAAGAGCCCCAGCTTGAGGGCCTCTCAAGGAGCAGGGACAGACTGAATGTGTCCCTCCTGGGTCCTGGGTGCCCCGGAGCTGTAGGCACAGTACCTCAGCTGTACTTCTACAGGGTATTGGGCTGCATGCCCTTAACTGCACTGGCCTACTTCCTCCTGTGGTTCCTGCCCCCGTTCACCAACCTGCGTGGGCTCTGGTATGCCACCTCCTACTGCCTGTTCCAGGCCCTGGCTACGGTAAGCATGTCGTGCCGAGCCTTGCTGCTGCCTTTGATCACTTTCCAGATTAAGGGTACTAGGAGCCTGGACTCTTCTCTGACCTGCCCATGGTTGCTTGGAAACCTGTCATTACCACTGCTGGCCCTGCTCAGGGCCCTTCTGAGCCCTTAGCTCTGAGGTTCAGATGACTTGGCCTTTTAGGACCCTCAATGGGACAGGGTGGTTGCCAGCTCTTGCATAGCGAAGTGGTGGGGGTGGGGAGACCACAGTCCTTGAGTGACGGTGTGGGTGGCAGAGGCCATCCTAAGCTCTGAGGGGCCATCCCAGTTCTTCCAGGTGCCCTACACGGCGCTCACTATGATCCTCACCCCCAGCCCCAGGGAGCGAGACTCTGCCACCGCATACCGTGAGTGTAATTCTGTGCTCGGCCTGGGAGCAGGTGGTCCTTGAGATCCTGCAGCTTGCCATGTTACCTCCCACATGCTCTGTCTCCAGGGATGACCATGGAGATGGCGGGGACACTGATGGGAGCCACCGTCCATGGGCTCATTGTGTCCAGGGCCCACGGGTCCCAGAGGTGTGAGGATACTGTGTACCCCAGGAGTCCTGCTGTCTCCCCAGATGCAGTAAGTATCTGAGATACCCAGAATCCCCCTCTCTCCCTTCTGCAGGGTCAACTCCATCCAACAGGGATGCTCTTCCATCTGTTCTTCCTTTGGGGGGGTGCTTACTGTACCCTCACCCTTTTCCTATTTCTTTCATGGTGGTACACACCTGTAATCCTGGCACCTGGGAAACTGAGACAGGAGGAGCAGGAGTCCAAGGCTATCTTTGGTCATATAGTTAGTTCAAGGCTAGCCTGAGCTATATGAAACCCGTCTCAAGAAAACCCA
Organism: Psammomys obesus; assembly: GCF_907164565.1. Classification (NCBI taxonomy): domain Eukaryota; kingdom Metazoa; phylum Chordata; class Mammalia; order Rodentia; family Muridae; genus Psammomys; species Psammomys obesus. The sequence goes on from NW_026585644.1 coordinate 31,923,219, forward strand.
AAGTATTCAGTGTGTGTGATTCTGAGAAACAAACAAACCAAAAAAGAAAAAAGAAAACCCACCAATAGACAAGAACAACAACAGAAAACACAGGGACTGGGTTACAGCTCAGCTGGCGGACAGAGTATTTGTTTGGCAAGTGTGAAGTCCTTCAGCACCTCATAAGCCAGGCATGATGGCTCACAGCTGTAATCCCAGCACCCAAGCGGTAGAGGCAGGAAGACCCCAAGGGCATCCTTGGCTACACAGTGAGTTATAGGCCAGCATGGGCAACTCAAAGAGGATGCCTCAAAGAAAGAATTCACAAACAACATTTCAGAACACAAAGAGCAGAGCACTGGAGCCAAGCACAGTGTGCCTTCCCGGATGAGGCCAGGGCAGCTGCTTGGCGCACAGGTGGGAAAGCCGTTCTACACTCCCCTCCTCTTCCGAGACGTGTCCCCTGTCCTCATTGGCTATCACCCCCTGCATCTCTTTGTCTGCATTTTTATTTTCTTTGTATTTCATCTGGGTCACCGGACATCACACTACTGTTAACTGCCTAGGGCTCTGCCCACCTCTTCCCAAGGCCCAGCCCTTATGGTGGACGAGAGGCCACTCACTCCTCATTGTAACCTCAGCGTCTGGGACACAGAAGTTAGCTGCAATGCCTATTAGCTGATGAAGGTGGGGCAGTGAGCACGCTGACCTCTGGTGGCATGGATGCTCCTTCCATACGGAAGCACAGAGTCAGCAGAAAAGCAAGTCAGTACCAAGCCCGTAGAGCTAACTGAGCAAACCAAAGAAGCAAAGGAGCATCCTTGGGCTTGGGATGATGATCTTTTCACTGACATTGAGAAGCACCCCTCCCTGCCTTCCTCCATGGGCTGGAGACATTACCCCCAGTGCAGTTCTGTCCTGTCCTGCAGGCTCGCCTCTATTGCATTGCAGCTGCTGTGGTTGCCTTGACTTACCCTGTGTGTGGCGGTTTGCTGTGCCTAGGAGTGAAGGAGAAGCCAGGTATGGGGATGCAGGGAAGACATGAGAGGCAGAAGGTGGGAGCAGGACTCCTCCTGGGGGGAGGTATAGATTCCTCACCCCTATGCCAGCTATCAACTTTCTGTTCTGTAGATACTTCTGCCCCAGCCTCAGGCCAAGGCCTGAGCTTCTTCACAGGCCTGGCCATGACTTCCCGACACCCTCCCTACCTGAGCCTGGTGGTCTCCTTCCTGTTCATCTCAGCCGCCGTCCAGGTACTGCTAGCCAAATGGCCTTTGATTTGCTCTGGCTCTGCTTATTGTAAACAGGCATTTGAAACAGGGTCTCATGTAGCCCAGGTTAGCCTTGAACTTGCTATCTAGCTGATTCTGGTCATCCATGCAAGTGCTGGGGTTATAAGCATGCATCAGGGTACCTAGTTTTATGGGAGATTACATGGCTGAGGGAGGCTGGTGCCAAGAGGAAAAATGTGGGTGTGGTCATGTGATGGTAGTAGATGGCATCCTCTCATATTACCTGAAATCTAGTAAAGTCCATTTGACCTTAGCTATGCAAAGGGGAACAGCACACTAGGAACAGCTCCCATATATGTTGGGGGGAATCTTTTGAGTTCAAGGACTCTCCTACTGGACACATGATTCCTGAATTCCTGCCATTCCCTGTGTATGACTGTCTCCCGTACACCTCCTCAGGTGGAACAGAGCTACCTGGTCCTGTTCTGTACACATGCTTCCCAGCTCCAGGATCATGTCCAGAGCTTGGTACTAACCATCCTGGTAAGGAGACCGAGGAGGTGGAGGCTGGGGCCCTTGGGAGACTGAATGGAAAACCCCAATGGCTAAAGTTCTAACGGTTATATTTTAGTCTCATTCCAGCAGAGGGTGGAGTTGGGGCCCAGGCTCAAAGTTGATAGTTACTGGTTCAAACCAGACAGTCCGAGGCTGGGTGTCAAAGCAAGGGCTGTGAGATCTGGGAGCAGTTGTGGACTTCAGGGCCCTGGTCGGATGATGCTGTCTACTCACAGGTCTCTGCTGTGCTGAGCACCCCACTGTGGGAGTGGGTTCTCCAGCGATTTGGGAAGAGGACATCCGCATTGGGGATCTGTGTGAGTGAAACAAGAAGCAAGGCCTGAGGGGGGCTGAGGAGATAACCAGGGAGCGGAGCCCAGCAGGGTTGGACCTGTGTTCCCTTGTGTCTGCTGGGCCTAGCATAGGACCAGGTGCGGGCTTATCATAAATAACAAAGGCTGAGACTCTTGATGAAAAAGCAAGCCAGGGAGATCACGGAGGGGCCAACTCACAGGTGTCTCTCCCCAGGTGATGGTGCCCTTTTCTATCTTGTTGGCTGCTGTGCCCTCAGCACCGGTGGCCTATATTGTGGCCTTTGTCTCTGGCTTGAGCATTGCTGTGTCCCTGCTGCTACCCTGGTAGGCTGGATGAAGGGAAAGGGAGTTGGGAAATTTCTATCTCTCCGCCTGCTGCTGTCCTGTTCCCTGCCTGGGACTGATGGATGGCTGTGGGCTCGTTCTGGACAGAGCAGGCTCCACCTTAGTTAGCCTCCAGCCTCCTGAGGATTTTCAAAGGGAAGAGGGCTAACTCCATGTACCTGCCCCTAGGTCCATGCTGCCAGATGTGGTGGACGACTTCCAGCTGCAGCACCAGCACGGCCCGGGCGTGGAGACCATCTTCTACTCGTCCTATGTCTTCTTCACCAAGCTGTCAGGAGCAGGCGCCTTGGGCATCTCCACCCTCAGTTTGGAGTCAGTCCTAGGGGGCGGGGTATGGGAAAAGCATGAAAAGCCAGGGGATTGGGAAGAGTTGGTCAGAGCCCCTGCCATAGAGCCACCCGGGAGCCTGGAGTGCATGCTCCACTCCAGGGAGTGTGGGGGGACTCCATCACCAGGACTGAGAGGCCCTGACCGCTCTGGCTCTTCGCACACACTGCATAATAGGCTAATCTGTCGAGAAATGGGTTCTCAGGAGAGGGCTGGGCTGACACGCCCGTGACTTCTGCGCCTAAGGAGTCATTTGCTCAGCAAAGCGGATGGAAAGGAAAGGGTGGTGTTTCCCCAGGTTCGCAGGGTATGAGGCAGGAGCCTGCCAGCAAGCAGAAGAAGTGGTGGTCACCCTCAAGGTCCTCATCGGTGCTGTGCCCACCTGTATGGTCCTTATTGGTCTGGGCATCCTCCTGCTGGGCCCCACGCCCAAGACGCCAAGCCAGGACACCTCCACCCAGCTAAGTCTTCGGAGGTGGGCAGTGCTTGTACATGGGTTCACATGGGCAGGGTTACCAATCTAAGGGACACACACACACACACGTACCCCAACGCCCAACAGCTAACAGCAGCCTGCAGATGTGCTGCCCTGGCCACCTGAACCATCTGATTTTCAGGCTACCGGTCTTAGCTTCACTGATACTCTTTGCTGCTAGATTTCCTTCTAGCTCTAGTCTTCATCCTTGGGCTACCTGGTAGATGGGGGGTGGTGAGGGATCCCTGGGTTTCACATAACCTAGACCACCTCACACCTAGTATGTTATTCCCCTCCACCCTGCATGTCTGTCAAGGTCCACATCTGGGGGCATCATTCATTCATTGCACAGCTGTACTCACTGCCTCGCCGGCTTGTCAGCCAGGTGCAGGAGCTTTGACCTCAGTTCACCCTTCTCCATAGGCTTCTCCTTCTGGGTCTCCATCTCAGAGACCCATCATCTCATTGTCTGCCCCAGTGCCAAAGCCTGGGATCTCCCTGCCCTTCCCTCCATGACTGCTAAGTGGCTGTCCGACTTGTCCTTCCCCCACCACACACCCAGGATGTGTACACTGCCTGGCCTTCCCGGGCAGTGCCGGGATCTTGCAGCTGGGGGTACATTACATTAATCCCCGTATCCCAGGAGATCAGCGAAGAGCCCAAGGCCAAATATGTACTTAGGGAGTGTGTGCTGGCACGACCAACTCACATCTGGCTCACAGATGTTCCTACTTACAAATGCACGCATTAGTGTCTATGTCCAAGGCAACATGATCAGCAGCCCCTCCCGTCTCATGGCTGATAATGTCAGTCTTCAGCAAAGGGTCCAGAGGTCATGCTTTTCACTCTAGCAATGCCTAGAGGAGGCTTGCCTGACGGGAATTGGGGCGGGAGAAAGGGGACTGGATTGTGGCTTTAGCAGAGCTGTAAGTGGAGAGTTGCTGGCAAGACACAGAACAGCCATTGAAACTTCTGTGGCACTCCGTGACAGGGCCAAGAACCTCACCTCACCTTTCTCTTCCTCCTTGGCTTCTTTCCTTCCCTCAGGAGGACTAGCTACAGCATCGCCTGAACTTTAAGGAGACTTCTATGAGCTGGAAAAGCAGAAACCTGCATTTTCTCTTATCCGCCCAGCCCCCGGGCACATGCTAGCAGCTTAGCACATGGCAATTTCCTTCCTTTGTGGAGACTTTAGTGACATCTCCTGAAGGGGCTGGCCCAGGCTCCAAGAACCCCACGGACACCCCCTTATCTGCTGAACCTGGACCCTTTCAGGCTTGTACCCCAGACTGCTCCACCTTTGAGAAACCTCGGACTCTGAAAGCATCCTCCTTGACGGTTTCTGGCACCAGGAAGCTCTTGCCTACACTCCCTTTGCTAGGTGGCAGAGCTCCACACAGGAGTATATATGCCGACCTGGCTTGCACTGAGACTCCAGTGGAGCGTGGGACACGGTTCAAACGGGCAGACTGAGGACACATGACACGTCGGAGGCTAAGCAGGTGCTTGGCCAGCATTTTGTTCTGTTCACAGGAGTTGAGGTCACTGATTCTATCAATAGACAGAGGATGGATGACATGGAGCTATCAGAGGCCAACCACCTTTACAAACAAATATGAATATATATATTTTCTGAAATTCTATGTTGTAACAGCATACACAATTAGGATTATAGTTTTCGAGGCTCTGTGTCTTTGGGGAAGACTCACTGGGATATATAAATATATAAATAATTGACTTATTTATACAGACTGTGTTCTGCCTGCTGGTATACCTGCAAGCCAGAATAGGGCACCAGATCTCATTATATAGATAGTTATGAGCCACCATTGGTGGTTGCTGGGAATTTAACTAAGGGCCTTTGGAAGAACTGCCAGTGCTCCTAACCTCTGAGCCATTTCTCCAGTCCAGTTTATATATATGTATTTTTTTTCAAAAACAAATCTAGCTGGGTTTGGTGATGCACACATGAAATCCCATCACTTGGGAGGGAGAAGCAGGAGAATCAAGAGTTCAGGCCTATATATCAAGTCTGAAGCCTGCCTGAACAACCTGAGACCTTGTCTTAAAAGCAAACAAAAGCTAACGAGCTTATTTCCTACATAGTGGGTAAAGTGTGACTGTGGACACCTTACCATCCCATGCTGGAGTCCCCTGAGGAGAAGCCATTAAGCATGGCTCCTGTCCCAGCCATGTATTTCATAGACTGGGCACCATGTTGTGTCCTGGATGAATGAGTAAATATCTGGGCCACTCTCACCCCAAAACAAGACAGCTTACTTTTCTTATTGCTCTCCTCATCTCTTGCCATTCCGATCTCCTCCTTACCTGCCACTCCTTAACCTACTAAGCTTGCCCCCAGCCTCCGTAACAGAGGAGACGGTGCAGCCCGGCAGGACAAAACTCCATCACACAGTGTTTGTATATAGTCTCCACTTTCGCCACAAGTAACTGCTTGCCTTATTTATTTTCTAAAGTTGTTTTTTTTCTTTTTCTTTTTAATGTGTATGTGTTTGTGCCTGAGTGTACTTGGGTGCCACATGCATGTAGATGCCAGCAGAGAGCAGCAGAGCCTCTGGAGTGATAGTCACAGGTAGTTGTAAGCTGCCCAGTGTGGGTGCTAGAACCAAACCGCGGCTGTCTGAAGAGCAGCAAATGCTCTTAACTACTGAGCTCTCTCTCTGGCCTTTTATCTGTTACTCTATTGTTTGTGTGAGACAGAGTCTCATGTAGGCTAGGTTGGCCTCAAACTCACTGTGTACCTGAGGCTGTCCTTGAGCTGATCCTGTTGCCTTTACCATTCCAGTGCCAGGTTTACAGATCTGGATAACTAACTTGTTTTTTAAAACCCCCAGTTTAGTTTAGATTAGAGGCGTGTTGCCTAAGCTGGCTCAACTCCTGGCTCAGGCAATCTTTCTCTCTCAGCTGACTGAATAGATGGTTATTTATCGTTTGAACAAACATCTCAGGTACATCTCAGGATGGATATGTCAGTCAAATTAATAATGCCTGGCAGAACATCAGACTAGAACGGTTGATGCTGACTAGCAACTTGGCAGGATTTAGAATTACTTGGGAGGCAATTAGATTGATGAGGATAACTGAGGTGGGAAGGCCTGCCCACTGCAGCTGACACCATTACACCGGCTGGGGGCTGAGGCTGAAGAAAAAGGAGGGAATGAACAGAGCGTAAGCATCCCCCGCCCTCTGCTTCCTGACTGTGGATGGAAGGGGACAGGCTAATGCTGAGTCTGCACCTCAAAACTCTAATCTCCCTTGCCTTGCTCACCACCGTCTCGGACCCACACTTCCGCCCTCTGCTTCTGTTTCTTTGAAGCTCCTCAATCTTCTCTGCCTTCGAAGGGCAGTGTGCTTTCACCACAGCCTTGCACAAGCTGCGGCAGACTCCACCTCCAACCCAGGGCTCTTGGCTGAACTTCAGCTCCCCAGACCCAATGCCTCCCGAGCGCTCTTCAGGCAGTCCCAATGGCATGCATGCGAACAGAACTCATCACCTTTCCTCCATGAAGAAATGCTTCATAAAAACTAAATGCATCCATAAGAGAAGTACCAAGAGCAAAAAGAAATACTTCTTCCTGGAAGAAATACCTGCCCCAAATCCCTACAGCAAATATCATTTTTCTTTCCTATGTGTGAGACAGGACTTTGCTGGAGAATCCAAATTGGCTTCAAATTCACCAAAGTAGGCTTACTCTGCCAAACACTAGGATTGCAAATGTGCCCAGCTTGTTCCCCTCACCCCTGGGTAAAGACTGAACCCAAGGCCTGAAGTATATGCTAGATGGGCTACGAAACACACACACACACACACACACACACACACACACACACAGCCTCTGAACTATGTCCCTAGTACAACATTCTTCATAGAAGAAGAAAACAAAGCAATCCTTATATTCATAGGAAAATACTAGTCCCTACATCAATCTTGAGAGAATAAAAAAAAAAAAAAAAGCATTGCAACACCTGGCCTCAAAATACATTATAAAGCAATTTGTAGTAAGCAAACAGCATAACAGTGATAGTCATTTCTAGATAAAAGACCTCAGAGAGACTTCTCAAATATTTGCATATGGAGATATTTACAAAAGTATCCAAAGCAATATGGTTCATAATTTCAGAAATAAAGCCAGGAAACAACCAAATGTCCATGCCAGCAGTATTGTGAATTGTGCCAACTCACAACAGTAAAAAATAACAGTCATAAAGAGGATGCATCTTAGAAATAGTATTGAACCATGTGAGATGGCTGAGTGGGGAATGTGCTTCCATGTAAGTGTGACGACCCGAGTTCGGATCCTAAGCACCCAAGTAAAAACTTGGGGCAGCACGACAGTACTCACCTGTGACCCCAGGGTTTGGGTGGATGGGTGAGGGGGACAGGCAGATCCCAGGGGCTCAATGGCTAGCCAGTCTAAACAAAACGGTGAGCTCCAGGTTCACTGAGAGACACTGTCTCAGACAACAAGGTGGAAGAGCTGGAAAGATGGCTCAGTGGTCAAGACCACTGGATGCTCTTCTCTGAGGACCTGGGTTCAGGTCCCATCACCCACTCGGTGGCTCGTGTCATCAGGAACTCCAGTTGCTGGGAATCTGAAACCCAGAAACATGAAGGTAAAACATGCACACATGTAGAATAGGGTGAGGACTGATGGAGGAAGGTGCCCAGTGCTGACCTCTGACCTCTACAGACACACGGGCAAGGCCATGCGCACATACACATATGCACCAACTGTACACACTGGAAGGGAAGGCTCCTTTACAGAAGGGACTTTTACCACCTTCTATACACATTGGCCTAGACCTAATGCTTGTTTTTCTTGTTTTGGAGCTTTAAACAAACGGTATATTATATACAGTCTTCTCTGATTCTTTTTGTGTATAAGCATGTGGGCACATACATTTTTATATAAGAAGCCTCAGAGGAAGCAATAATTACTACATTCAAGACATCTACCAGTCACCTTTGGTGCTATGGAGACAGGACTAGAAGGCACACACAGGAAACTTGAAAGGATTCTAGAAATGTTCCAACTCTTGAGAATGATCATTATTATTATTATCATTATTTTAATACAGGGTCTCACTATGTAGTCCTGGATAGTCTGGAATTCACTGTGTAGACCAGGCTGGCCTCCAACTCACAGAGATCCACCTGCCTCTGCCTCCTGAGTACTGGGATTAAAAGCGAGCACTACCACCACCTGGCACCTGCAAAAGCTTTTTTTCTTTTTGATTTAGTCATTTTTACTTCACATACACTGGTGGTTTTGCCTGAATGTATGTTGCCTGAGGGTGTAGGGTCTCTGAGAACTAGAGTTCCAGACAGCTGTGATTTGCCATGTGGGTGCTGGGGATTCAACCTGGGGATTGAAACTGGGTAGAGCAGCCAGTGCTCTTGACTGCTGAGCCATCTCTCCAGCCCCTGCAAAATCTTTTTAGGGCAACATTAAGCATGCTAAAGGACTTAGTGCTTCTCTCGAAAGCCGGTGAATACTGGACTCCCTTCTATTGTTCCAATGACTGTAACAGCAGAGGCCAAAGAAACACCTGTATAAGAGTTGTCATCGGATTTATTATAAAGAAGCAATTAACATTTTGCATAATGTCCACCAGAGGAAGAAATACAAAAATGACAATTATGCATGTGCAAATCCAGAATACTTCTGTATACCAGGAATACTCATAAAGACCATATCATCAGAGCATTCAAAACAGCCACAGCCACTATAGATTTTACTGAAGACTCATTCTGAGTATTCTTGCCCTGAGTATAAAGTACATCTTGAGGCATTCACAGTGATCTCACTTGGGGTCCCTTAGTCCCTCTCTTTAGGATTCATAATAGCAGTGATTTCATCACACCCCAGACACTTCCTCTGCAGATGGAGCCAGGCCTCAAACTCCCCTCAGTCACCAGTCGTCAGGCCGCTGATTACAGACAAGCAGCCTTTCCCGTCCATTATCCCAGCAGTTGTCTAATGCATCTGAACCACAAAATAGGCTTTCCTAGCCTGGCTCCATCTTCATAAACTGCCGCAGACAGACAAGAGCCCCCAAAGGCACAAGATATTTCCTCTCTGGGTAATTTTCAAGGAAAGAGGAGGGGGAGAACATGTGTTAATGGAACCTGGATGGCTGATGTGCTGCCCCTCTCCCCGGCCTGGTCAATCTGCAGTGAATGGGGTACCGCCTGGAGCAGCAAGGTGTCCAGTTTAAGGGACCAGGGTCCTTCCCACTGCACACAGAGGCTTTCCAGAACTCATTGTTTAGATTTTGCGAAACTTTCAACTTTTTGAGACACTTTCTGTTCTACACTGGTCTCTTAGGTTTGAAAGGAGTTAAGTTACAATGACCAACTGGGTGGAGGGAGGCGTTTGGGGGAAGCAGAGCTCCTGCCTGGCATGTACAAGACAGGTCTGAGCCCCTGCTTCAAAAACACACAAACAGATGAAAAGTCAACAAAGAAGGGTGATTCCTGGAAGGGAAAAATGGCAAATTTTGTGACCCTCAGACTGGAAAGAAAAGAAAAGATCTCAAGGAGAAGGCATGAGTGGCAAAGGCAAGAAAACAAGGCCTGGGTCTCAACCGGTAAGCAGCCGTGTATTCCAGCAGAGTCAAATCTTGAAATGATATTTAAAATTTGCCCAGAGCAAATTTAACCAAAGCAAGAGGGTTGGTTTTAGATCTGGAGAGGGCAGGCCAGCCTCAGAACTTCCTGTTGGACTTCTGACCTGGACAAGCAACTAAGATGCCTTTTGGACCAAAGTGCACTGGCTCCCAGGTCTCCCAGCCTCCCTTGCTCCCTACCTGCTGCAGAGGTTGGCTGGTATACTCTGCCCTCTACCCTGAACTTCCCAGCCCAGCGGGCAGAGCTGCCCCTCCCCCTCCCTGCATAATCCAGACATTTTGGCTCCCCTTGATCTCTTTGCTTGTTCACTCTCTTCCTTCTTTCTGTGCTTCCTCCCTCTGTCTCTCTCCCTGCCCTGCATAGCAGCCCAGAGCTGCTTCCAATAAACCTGGATTTATATACTTTAACTTGTCTTGCATTAGCTCATTTCAGCACTTTCAAGCATGTTTATCACTTCCTTCTTCGAACGGAAGTCTTGCTGGGGGAAGCTCTGACTTCCTGAGAGCGGAAGCAGGGTCTTTGACTTCCGTTGCACTGGACCCTTGCTGCCTCAGGGATTGGACTAAAAGGCTGAGTTGAAGCTTGGGCTCCCCAGCAGCTGCCATCCCTCACCACCACTGTCTGGGCAGCTGTGAAAGTCAGTGGGATGAAACCTTGGCTGTCAGCACAGAGGAGGATCCAGTGGGAATCTACAAAGAGAATAAATGCACAGCAATTTAGGCTAGTGTACAATTCCATAGGGACAAACAGATGGCTGCAAACTTGTATTGTTCCTGTTGTCAGCTCTCAGGCTGTAGCTGTGGCCCATGTAGCCCAGGGCTGGCCTCAGCCTCAAGCCCTGGGATCACAGGTGCACACTACATCAGGTCAAACTTTTTAAAAGTGAAATACAGGAGTTGTTACCAAACCTTACCATTATCTAACACTTTTCAGAAAACATGGAGAAAAAAGGATGGAGTTTTATTAGGGTCAGGTCACATGACTGCGCAGGAAGCGGTGGCAAAGACAATCACGTCAAGTGGGTCACTCAAGGCTAAGAACACACAGTTTTCCCTAGGACTGACACTTATCATATGTGCTATGCATTACAAGGTTCGTGAGTATGCGTCTGTACACATTAGGATGTTCACTGGTTTCTCGAGAAACTTCATGAGGAGGAGCCACCTTACAGAGGTTTGTTGTTTTTTGTTTTTTGAGACATGGTTTCCCTGTGAAGCCTTGGTTGTGCTGGACTCGCTTTTTAAACCAGGCTGGCCTTGAACTCACAGTGATCCACCTGCCTTTGCCTCCCTGAGTGTTGGGATTACAGGCATACGCCATTAGTACCAACTGTAGCTATCCAAGGAGGGTGAGCCAACCAGAAGTAAAACAGTGACCTAGAAAATTCCCAGGGGCCACTAGTATGACAAGTACTTGGACCATCTCTAGTTCCTTCAAGTCTCAGAGACCCTGTGCTTTGACTTCTGAAAAGTCTACACTCCTAAAAGCAATAGACAAATATGTAGGGAACTCTTTCTTGGTGTTATTTATAATGGTGAAAAACTGAAAATGACTTAAATGTGTATTTTTTATTTGATTTTACAGGTATGGGTGATTTACTTATATGTATGTGTGTGTGCATGTGTGTGTATGTACACACTGAGCATTCAGTGCAGTGCCATCCATGGACAAAAGATTGGATCCAACGCCCTCTTGTCTCCTAGGCAACAGATACATGTATAGGCAAGACACTCATGCATGTAAAATTAAAATGGGGCTGAAAGAGCTGGCTCAGCAGGTAGGAGTACCAGCTGCTCTTCCAGACGACCAGGGTTAAATTCCTAGCACCCACGAGGGCGAATATATACCCGCCACACCAGTCTCAGAGCATTCAATGCCCTCCTCTAGCCTCCATGGTCCTATATACCTATACATGCCCAGAAATAAAAATGAAAATAATACATTTTAAAAAGCAAAATAAAACAAATAAACAAAAAATATGAGGAAACAAAAATGGTACCTCAGAAATAATATTAATGTATCTGTCAAAAATGACAATTGTAAAGCTATATCATAAATGTATCCATCAAAACGCAAGAGTGTTAACAATGCTAAAAAGAAAAGTAAAATGTCATATGTTCAATGTGGTGGCTGCTAAGGGAGCAAGGCATAAGAAAGCAACCGTGTTCCACACATAATGAGCAGAGCATCAGGCAGGCTTCATGTGTGTGTCTTTCACATCTCCCTGTTTCTACGACCGCTGCATTTGATTGTAACAGGCATACTGCAGCTGTAGATACTGCCTTGCAAATCATTTCTACTTTTTAAAAGGAGTGAATTTTCCCAGCTGGGGTAAGTTCCCCCAGGAAAAGACTCATTTTCAATGGGTTATAATATTTCTAGTAGGTCTAAGTATACAGTAGGCAATTAAACATATTTATTAACTACCTAGGGAATCACTTGAATGGTTGGACAGCAGCATTTCCATTCCTGAAGCAGAAAAACGGAAGGTAGAGGGGGAGCGTCTCTGGCTTTAACCTACCGTGCAGCATTTCAACAAGACTGAGGCCAAACATCTGTTGAATTGTACTGAGCCTTAGTTTGCCATCGCAGAGAAGCACTGCTCTTTTCTCAGCAGGACAGAAAGTGGGAGGTTTCTTCAAGTAAAAGTAAAAATAGTTAACCGACTGTAAGAGTAAGCAATGACATTTCTTTATATATATTAATTTTAAGATTTAATTATTATTTATAATCTGTACTCCAGAAGAGGACACCAGATCTTATTATAGATGGTTGTGAACCACCATGTGGTTGCTGGGAATTTGAACTCATGACCTCTGAAAGAGCAGCCGGTGCTCTTAACCTCTGAGCCATCTCTCCAGCCTATCTATGTAGATGGCGCTGGGATGTGGAGCACGCCCTGGGTCCAGCACTGGAGGCTGAGGGCCAGAGGCAGGCAGAGCTCTGTGAGTCTAAGGCCAGCCTGGTCTACAAGGCAAGCTGAGGCCAGCCAGGCTTACACAGTGAGACCCTGTCTCAAAACACAAACTTTTTTAAAGTCATGAACGAGTGAAGTCATTTTAGAAGTGATTTATACCTAAAGAATGATAACTTTACACTCCCACCTCCCAAGTGCTGGGATGACAGCTACGGGGCCTGATGTGTACCAATCACACAAAGTCAGGAGAGGAGTTTGGCAGAGTTGTGATACTTAGGACATTTCAGATTTCAGATACTTGGATTGAGGACACTCAATCTGCTTTTTTTTTTTTTTTTGTATTTGTTTAATCATTTTTTTAATTTAAATTCTTTTATTTATTTATTTATTTATTATTTATTTATTTATTTATTTATTTATGTATGTATGTTTTTTTGAGACAAGGTTTCTCTGTGTAGCCCTGGCTTTCCTGTAACTACTTTGTACACCAGGCTGGCTGCAAACTCACAGAGATCCAACTGCTTCTGCCTCCGAGAGCAGCGCTGGGATTACAGGGGTGCACACCACGCCCGGCTTGAATTATTTTTATGTGTGGGAGTGTTCTGCTGCACATCTGTCTGCACAGCACACGCGCACTCCTACCAGAAGAGGTCAAAAGAGGGCTGGCAGCTCTGGGACTGGAGCTACAGGTGCTGGGAGCCGAACTCTGGACCTCTGTGAGAGCAGTGTGTGTGTGCCTGCGTGCTTGCTTGCTTGCTTCCTTCCTTCCTTTATTTTTATGAGTTGTTTTTGTTTTATTATGTTTGTTTTTTGTTTTTGAGACAGGATCTCACCATTATAGCTCTGGCTGTCCTGAATGTACTATGTAGACCAGGCTGACCTCTAACTCACACAGCTCCTCCTGCCTCTGCCTCTCAAGTGTTGAAATTAAGGAAGTGTGCAGCATGGCCAGCCACACTCATGCTCTTAACCACTACCTCTCTGGATCCTAATCACTTTTTAAATGCACACACTAATTAAATAAATACAAAAAAAAGGAGGTATTAATTGGGTAACTCTCCTCAAAGGGTAGAATGCTGGTTTTGCACACAAAATGCCCTTAGTTGGGCCCCTGGCAGAGCATAAAACCAGGTGTGCAGGGACATGCCTGTAATCCCAGCACTTCAGAGGCAAAGGCAGAAGGGTAAGAAGTTCAAGGTCATAGTCTGGGGAGATGGTTTAGGCAGTAAAGTACCTGATAAAAAAAAATACGAGCACTATGAGAACCTGAGCTTGAATTCACAGCACACGCTTAAAAAAAAAAAAAAAATTCCAGGCACATGCTGGCTGGAGTGGAGACAGGTGACTCTTAGAACTCACTGACCAAATCAATGAAAACCAGGTTCAGTGAGAAACAGAAGGTGCAAAGCAATCTTAGAAGACACACGGACACATGACTACCTTCTTACCTCCAGACACAATGTGCATGTCTTCCACCTGCACGCAACTCACATATGCGCACTCCCACGCGCTCACATGCACACATGCACACAGAAAAGTGCAAGGTCATCCTTGAGAGGCAAACCTGAGCTACACAGGATCCTATCTTAGAACCAAAATATGGTAGAAATACACCGTTCAAATTTGCACTTCATTTCTGGGAACCCCATCCAACAAAAATAAAGGTATTAAATCAAATTAATAAATGCATTATTTTCGTACTGTTTGAGCTGCCTGGCTGAGAAGGAAGTTGAGTAAACACGTACTCAGTTGGAGGTCCAGGGCACCCCAGGACTGCCCTGCTGTAAAAGAGACAAAGCACTCCACACGTGCTGTATGTGTCCACCAACACGAGGACCTGTGTTAGGTTTTATGGGTGTAGAGGCAAATGTGCAGGGGTCCACATCAGACTGCTGGTTCAAAGAAGTGACGGGCAGGGTGGGCCAGAGAGAGATTCAGTGATGTATCTGTATGTTCATGTGTAGAGATGCAGTCAAAACATTTTAAATGCTCTCTCTCTCTCTCTCTTGCTCTCTCTCACACACACACACGGAAAAGGTTTTCACAATGAAATGTCATAATCAAACCTATTTTTTCCCCTAAATATAAGTCACCAGAATGTAGTCATTAGTTTCCATACCCTGGTGTGACCACATTTGGTAGGTTAACAACCAACCAAGTATATGAAGGTCTGCCAACCTGTCCGTAACACAGTGCACCCCGTCACCAGCTTCACTCGGAGCCTCCCCAGCACCCCATCACCCAGCTTCACTCGGAGCCCCCCAGCACCCCATCACCCAGCTTCACTCGGAGCCCCCCCAGCACATCACCCAGCTTCACTCGGAGCCCCCCAGCACCCCGTCACCAGCTTCACTCGGAGCCCCCCCAGCACCCTGTCACCCAGCTTCACTCAGACCCCCCCAGCACCCCGTCACCCAGCTTCACTTGGAGCTCCCCCCAGCACCCCGTCACCAGCTTCACTCGGAGCCCCCCCCTACGGCAGTGCTTCCGGGAGGACCCACTGGATGCAAGAGCTTCGTGCAAAGTGGGGGTTCCTCAAAAGAGACTTTACCTGGTAAATGAGGTGAATGTAGGGAGGCTCCTGAGAGAGTGGATACACGGGAGAGAACCGTTTCTCCTTGTGAAGAAAATCCATGAGTTCAAAAAGATGCTGCTGCATTCCAACCAGATGACGAGATAAGATCGCCAGCTCCCCGGAGAGTGGGCAGGTTTCCTTTTCTTTTTGTAGGTTCTCTCTTTGAGGTACCTTTGGCTCTGGGGTGCTGGTGTGGTCTGGGGTGCTGCTGGGTCTAGACCCTGCCGTCCAAAGCCCGCAAGGCCTGTGAAGGGTTTCCTGGACAACGGAATCACGGCACAGAGGGGGAAAGGGACTTTTAAGTTCTTGGATAAGGGCTCTTCCAGACTTCTCGCTCTGAGTGTTGCAGTTAGCTGTTAGCAGGAGCCCTTGGCTCAGGGGACTCGAACCCAAGGACAGGCTTTCAACCAAGTTTTCTCTCTCTGCTTCATTCACTAGCGCACTGAGTGCACAGTAAGCACGCTGGCTTTGAGGAGATGCTCCAGGAGATTCTCTTCCCATCGATACTTTTCTAACTATCAGGTGGACCGTATACTGATCAGACTCTGAAGAAGGAAGAAACGCTGTTTCAGTGGGCTTTTGTTTCCCTACAGCAATTAGTAATAACCTGTTTGTCAAGAAACACATGCCTTTTGGCCTTTCGTTACTCTCTAACTGAATTTGCTGGATGTTTGGCATAGCAGAGGACATGACAGAGAAGATCAAAATTACATTACACATATTGGAAGCCACAGCCACAAGCTGGGCTGTCAGGTTAAACGCTATCAAGTCAGGAACCAGAATGCCTGGAACAGCAACCTTTTTTGTCGTGGTAACTGCTTTCTCGAAGGTTACCAGGACTAAATGTGAAGAATCCTGGCCAGTCCCTGTCAAGTAGTCCTTTTTTCTTAAACAAATAAGAGAACTCTCCTCAGCTTGTGATTGGCTGAAATGTATGTGAGTCAGATCCAGAGGAGCTGAGAAGGGAGAGTCTGCCACTCCAGCACCCATTTCCGAAGCGGCCACCTGCTCACCCACAGGGGGTGCCTCACTCACAGAAGGAGTACGCACACCGGCACCTTCACCATTTGCTGGACCGTCAAAGGCTTCAGATGCATTTAAGCTACAAAGCTTAGCGAGTGGAAGCTCAGTGGCTACAGCAACCTGTGAGTCGGCGGTGGCTGCGATGGAGCGGACAGAACAGCCGACATGAAACACGGGGCAGAGGGAGCAGCTGTGAACAGACCTCTGAGCACTGTCCCAAATATAAGAGTGGAGGCTATCGTCTACTGCCACCACCAGCCTCCGGCCATCCAGCGTCCAGCAGGCACAGTAAATGCGGCCCTTGGTGCTGATGCCCACTCTCACCCTGGAACCACTGCTGTGAATGTCAGGGAAAATGGAAACGTCCTGTGCAGTCAGCACAGTCAGGATAGTGTCTTTTGGGTGCCATATACAGCCCTGAGGAAGGACAGGGAGCAATTCTCTGATCTCAGAGGCCTGATACATCTGCCTTTTGCTTGATCCTGAAGTGCTGGGCCACAGCTGCCACACGGAGACATGCTTCCTGTGCTGGATGGCGAGCAGAGGCAGTATGTGAGCTGTGCTGACCGGGTTCCAGGAAACCCCACAGACATATTCAAACCTCCCAATGACTTGGGAGTCCGCAAACGTGGCCTCCCCACCATGAAGCTGTAAATCAGTAAGCACTACACGACTCCCATCAGTCCAGGCGAGGCCCTGGGTTGGATGTACAGCTTGATTTAGTGAGTTCAGTCCGGTCCTAAGCAGTTCTCCTTTTCCCAAATCCATCCTTTCTGACAGAGGCTCTCTGAAATGATTAAGAAGGAAAGTTAGAGAAGGCCAGCACTCAGGAGGCCGAGGCAGGAGGACCTTGGTGAGTTTCAGATCAGCCTGGTCTACATGGTGAGTTCCAGGCCAGAGTGGGACCTTGTCTCAAAAGAGAGGGGAGGTGAGAAGAAAAGTTACAACCTGAAAAAATAATCAATATGCCGAAATTAGGAGATCTTTACAAGAGACCTGGACCTTCATAGGCTAATATTGTTGGGACATAGGAAAGTTAAGAGATTATTATACCAAAGTAAGCATGCTAAGCAATGCTAGGAAATGAGACTTTCAGTAAAAAACGAAGCATGTTAGAACTGCAGAAATCTGAATATGAAATGGATGTTAGAAGATATTAAGTTTGGGCGGTGGCTCAGTGACAGAGCATGTCCTTAGTGTATGTGAAGCCCTAGATTAAAATCTGGCATGGCACAAAAATATTTAGTATGTAGAATTATTAAAGATACACCAAAATTGCCCAGTATGGTGGTGCACACCTTTAATCTCACGTCTACATTGTGAGTTACAGTCTAGCCAGTGAGACTGTCTTAAAACACAGCACGCACATGCACACCCATGCACAAACACACACACACACACACTTATTGAGTTTAGATTTAGGGTTTATCCTGGTATTTATAGTTCTTTTCCTTTTCTTCCTCTTTCTGTTTTTTTGTTGTTTTTTTTTTTTTTTTTTTCAGATTTACTTATCTTACGAGTGAACATTTGTCTGCACGTATGCAGATGCTCCGTGTGTGCAGCATCTGGTGTCTGAGGAGGTCAAAAGACGCTATCAGATCTCTGGCAACTGGAGCTATAGAAGGCTGTGAACCGTAATGTGAATGCTCAAACCAAACCCAGGTCCTCCAGAAGAGCAACAAGTGCTGTAAACCATAGAACAGTCTTTCTAGGAGACTGTGAGACAAGAGTCTGTGTGGAGCCCTGGCTGTCCCGGAACTGAGCATGGAGACCAGGCTGGCCTCAAACTCACAGAGCTCTTCCTGCCTCTGCCTCCCGAGTGCTGGGACTGAAGGCGTGCACCATCACTGCCTGGCTGTTTTTATTTTAAAAATAACCCTCTATTATTAATCTCACTTTATGTGTAGGTGTGCATGCCCTCAAGGATACAGAGGTCATATGACAACTTGGTGATTCCATTCTGTCCTTCCACTATGTGGGATCTGGAGATCAAACTCCAGATCTTCAGGCGTGGCAGCAAGCACTTTTACCCACTGGGCCACCTTGCCAGTCCCTCTCTTTTTCTTGACTGCTTTTCAGACAGTCTCACTCTGTATCCTAAGCTGACCTAAAACTCACTATGTAGTCCAAGCTGGCTCAAATTCTTGTTAAACTTCCTACCTCAACCTTCCAAGTGCTTAAAGGGGTTAAAGGTGTGGGTAACCATATCTAGTTATTTATAGTACTTTCAAGTTAGAAACATTTTAATTAAAAATTAAAAGTTAAGGAAAGTCTACTATCTAATTTCCACTCATCCTTTCATGTCAAATCAGTAATATTCACACCTCTGGCTTTATTAGCACTTACTTCCTCAATTTTTTCAAAATGGCTTTTATCTTTATTGAAATGACATTCAAAAATCACTATTTGATTTCTCCTTCATGTCAACCAAATAGCACTCACTAATTTTCAGAGCACTTCTATGTGTCTGTTGGGTTTGCTCTTTGCAGCAATTCTTCACAATTGCAAAGCGTCAGCTTTCCCACACTGAGTAGGTACTACCACCTCTGACCCAGGAATCTACTAAAGAAGCACACTAGACAGAGTCTGAGTTCTGCTGGGAACGGTGGAACACCGCTTTAATACCAATACTCAAGGGCAGCCTGGGCCCCAGGGCAAGTTCCAGGACAGCCAGGGCTGCACACAGAAACTCTGTCTCTTGGGAGGTGGAGAGGGTTTCTACAAGATGAAGAATTAACAGAGATGGATGGCAGTCGTGGCTGCACAACACAAGGGTATTTAACACCAATGGATGCTTAAAAGTGGTTAGGGTAATAGATCTCTGTATTTAACCACAGATACAGACTGGATTCCAAGCAGGAATCGGGGGCTGGAGGGAAGGCTTGGTGGCTGAGAGCAGTTGCTGCTCTTCCAGAGGACACAGGTTCAATCCCCAACACCCACACAGTAGCTCACAACTATCTTCAGGGAATCCAATGCCCTCTTCTAGTCTCGTAGGATACTTGCATTCGAACACACACACACACACACACACACACACACACACACACACACACACA
>NW_026585644.1:31942681-32025516 GCF_907164565.1 Psammomys obesus
CACACACACACACACACACACACACACACACACACACACACACACACTCATAAAAATAAACCTTGAGAAAAAAAACAAAAACAAAACCAGGCTCTGAAAATAAGCAGAAATCAACTGAGACTGGGTAGGAAAAAAAAAAAAAAAAGTGAGTCATCTCACTAGCCATGTTTGTTTATACTTATTTATTACTGTGTGTGCCTGGAGATTGAACTCACCCACTCAGGTTTGGCAGTAGGTGCCTTTACCCACTGGGCCACGGCATCAGCCTTAGTTTTGTTTTGTTTTATAGACAACAGTTTGCCAACTGTGTAATCTAGCCAGCCTGAACCTCACTAAGTTGTCAGGCTCTTAACTCTCTGATGTCGCCCTGCATCAGCCTCCCAAATGCTGAGGGTCAAAGGATCGGCTTTTGATCACCACACCCAGTATTTGCTTAGGCTTTCAAATTCTTTATGTCGAAATGGAGAGAAAGCAAAAAAGAAAAAATCAGAATCCTTAAATTCTTATTAGTCATCAGTACAGGAGTTTTAGCTTTGTCTTTCTGTGTGGTGCTGGGTACCAAACCCAGGGTCTTGTGCAAGCTACACAAATGCTCTACAATCTGAGCCCTGACACTATTTTATATTGTAACTTAATTAACTTCAATTCTGATACTAAAATTTTGTTAGCAGTCTTTCCATGAGCTGTAAAATGAAGGAATGTAGACAGGTAAACTTAGTGAATTTAAGTTTCAAGGCTAGCATAGTGACACCCTGTCTCAACTGAGAAAATCAGAGAAACATTAGCATCAAATAAGTAAAAACTGACCAAGTTCTATAAACATAATCTAGAGACTAGCTGGGCTGCTGGCTAAGCTGGAGGAGAGAATAGAAACAAGGTGGCTTGTATGTGCCATTATATGATGCTGACTGAACATGAGTCAGTACTACTACCTTGTGAAAAGGAAGAATAGTTGTTTTTGTTTGTCTTAAGACAAGGCCTTTCCAGAATGTAGATCCGGATGTCCTAGAACTTGCTTTATAGACCAGGCTGGCTTGGACTCAGAGAGATCTTCCTGCTTCTGCCTATGCCTCTGCTTCCTGAGTGTTGGAATTAAAGGCATACACCACCATGCCGGGTGAATAAAGCTGAAAGTTCCAAAAAGCTAAAAAATTTACAACGAAATAAACTCCAGATGGCTAAAGACCTAAGTGAATAAAACAATGAGTAAGCAAGTCTGCAAAATACAAGACTATTTTACAATGCTGCAGTAAGTCAACCATGCATAAAAATATTCATAGCAACAATCGTAGCAAGCACGGAACTCCATGACAGAGGACATGCTGGATGTCCTGGTGCTGAGTTCACTCACAGAGCAAACAAGCAAACAAGTTAAGTTTTAATTAGGCATGGAGGTACAGCCTTATTTCCTCAATACCTTGGAGTAGGAGGCAGAAAGATCAGGAATTAAAGGGCATCCTCAGCTACATAGCAAATTCGAGGACAGCCTGGGCTACATGAGACCCTGTTTCAATAACTAGCCAGGCGATGGTAGCAAACACCTTTAACTCCAGTACTTAGGAGTAGGAGGCAGGCAGATCACTGAGTTTGAGGCCAGCCTGTTCTACAGAGTGAGTTATAGGACAGCCACGGCTACACAGAGAAACCCTGTCTGAAACAAATAAACAAAACAACAAAAAGAGTAACTAGAACAGGTATTTCAGGGCTTGAAGTAAGCTCTGTGAGAAAGAGGGCTTGCTTAGCATGTGTGAGGTCTAAAACTATATCAGCAGCATTAGAAAGGTTGAGAACCACTGGTTTGGACAATCATAGGTAGGGGTGGTACCCACAAGTAGACCTAGATGCTCAAGAGACTGGGGCAGGAGATCAGCTAAGCCTGTAAGTCTGAAACCAGCCTGCGTAAGATCTCAAAAAAGAGAAGGAAAAGGAACCTCCACGAGTGAGAAATCTCAAAGAAGAGTGGAACTCGTACAATAACCCATCTAGTACGTGTGATTTAGGAAAAATAGGCACTATTGCATGTCTATTCGTGTGTGTCTGTGTGTGTGCGCGCTTACATAAACACTCAGGGAAAGATAGGGAATGATAGCAAACTGTTCACAGTAGACAGTGAGATAGGGTGGCCTAAGAGAAAGAGTGCGACTCTTCCTTTTCTATATTTGGGAAGGAAATTTTTAACAGTCATGTATTCAAATTATCTTCTTGTAGTAGTAAAACATTAATACATAAAACTATACTTATTTCATAAAGAGTTTTAAGACTTAAAAAAAAAAAAAAAAAACCTCAGCTTTAAAATCGTGAAAGAATATCAACAATTTTTTGTTCATCACTGGGGGTTGAAGCCAGGACCTGGACACGAGAGGCAACTGCTCTACCTGTGAACTAGACTCCATGCCCCATCAGCAGGCAATTTCCCCAACATGGATAAGCGAACATGTGTAGAGGCTGGGGATGTGGTTTGGAGGTGAAGCTTTACCATACAGCTCTGGGCTCTGTGGTGAACACTACCAACAGAAAAACAATGCATAGAATGTTTAAGAATCATCCACCTTGCATACCTGTTTCTGCACCACTGACTCCTTCACCCACCCTGGCTGGGCTCCTTTTGAGGGCCCTTCTGTAAGGAGGCTCTCACAAAGGCTAGCGCCATTCTTGTCCTCCACCCTACTGGACATGGTTCAGCCCGTTTTTTTGGTGAGTAACACATCAAAGAAGGAACTTTAGAAATTGCCTTTAGACTCTATCCAAAGTAATAAATACAATACAGAACTATTTGGCAATCTGCAAACTTTAGATTCTTACTAACTTAAAAGAGTCTGTTCTCGGGATCTTGTACTAAGGAGGAACACTCTGCTCTCCATTTATATGATGTCATGTGAAGTAGCTCTACAGTGAACGGAGATGAGTCCCTTGTCAAACTGGAACCTCTATCCCACTAGTCTACAAAACGTGGTTCTTCTCTGGCAACTACTTGTGCCCCTTTAGATGAGTTTTATTGGTAAATAATGCATAAAACATTTTGTTAGGCAGAGAAATTCCTAATGGACCAATTAAATAAAAAACAACATAGATGGCATATTTTAAGCCTTCCCTCTGATGTCACTGGCCATATGTGTGTGGACACAGTAACACAGGAAAGGGTCTTGTGAGGTCAGGGAAAAGCAGGGGCTGTTAGAAGAGTAAATATTAGCACAATTGCCTTTAAAAAGAAGGTTGACATATTTTCCCAAAAATCTAACAATGACAAAAAGCTGCTATTTCCTTCTCCTGAACTAACACAGGACCTCGTCATCATCTCTTCCTTTTTATCAGGGCAAATGGAGAGACACCACCTTCATTCTAGTCTTTTTTTTCCAAATGAATTTGGGCATTATGTGTTGTTAGGCAGATTTGTTTTTAAAGCACAAGATTAAATTAAATTTTTTTTCATTAAATTTGTGTGTGTGTGTCTGTGTGTGTACATTCATGACACACATGTGGAGGTCAGAGGACAAGTTTTAGAGGTTGGTTCTCTCCTTCCACCATGAGTCCTGGATAAACACTTAGGTTGTCAGGCTTGGCAGCAATTGCCCTTTATCTGCTGGTCTATCTTGCTGATCTTCATTTTGGCTTTTTGTTTGTTTTTAATTTTTTTTTTGGGGGGGAGGGGTTCAAGACAAGGTTTCTCTCTGTAGCCCTGGCACTGACTTTGCTCTGTAGACCAGACCAGCCTCAAACTCACAGGATCTGCCTGCCTCTGCCTCTCAAGTGGGGTGGTGGTGGTGCTGGTGGGAGTGACACCAAAACAAACAAAACCCCAAAACCAAATGGGAAAAAAACAAAGAATAAAATAAGAGAAGAAACAAAGTTTGCAGTTGTTTCCACAGAGAAAGAGGAATAGGTACAGAAGATGCTTCTCTAGCAGATGCAAAGAAAATGATAATCAGACAGGATGTGAGTACTGAACAATACCCAAGGGACAGCATGCACACTTTTAGCTTGGAAAACAGCTGAACCATTAACCAAAGATGCAGAAGGCAAGCACGCTTCCAAGATGAGGGAGGTGTGTAGGGAGGTGTGTAGTGTCTAGTGCATTCATTTTTGACACAGACCCTCAGGTAGCCTGGACTGGCCTGGAACTTATCCTCCTGCCTGCCTTTCTCGAGTGCTGAAGTTACTACAGGCCCGGTTTATGCGATGCTGAGGATAGAACCGAGAACCTTGTGTATGATGTGCAAACATTCCACCAACCGAGTGACAGCCAGGTGTGACAAAATCCAGTATTAAATGTGTTTCACGTAAGATGCCTATAAGGTAGCAATGGCTGTACCTTAGGCAGTCACGGGGAAGGATATGGGAGTCAGTGACATAAGATTAGCAAAGCCAAAGCAATCAAGCATCTCATCATTAAAAAAAACAAAAATAAAACCAGCCAGCCAAGATGGCCCAGCAGTTCATAGGGGCTTGTGCACGAGCCTGATACGTGAGTTCAATCTCTGGATCCCACAAAACGACAGGAGAGAACCAATTCACAAAAGTTGTCCTATGACTTCCACCAAATCAGATGCACGTGCGCGCACAAACCGGAGGTACTCCCAGTGCCTCGAGTGGGAGGTCAGTGAGTTTCAGGCTAGCTGGAAAAGGACACCCAGTCTCAAAAAGTCCAAACCGGAGCACAAGAACACAGTAACAAAAACCCCCTTCTGCCTCCCCAAAGGGATGCGAGAAAGGAGAGACACTGGCTATAGCTGAGCTAATTAGCTGGTTAGAGCCTCCTGCAATTAACTAACTAAAAGCTTGGCGACTTTACCTTATCACAAAGAAGCGTATATTCCTTGCGCTCTGTGATCAGAAGTATCGCTCGTGCGTCCCAAGGGATGCATTCACTTGCTAAAACCCACACCAGGTTCTACTCCTGCAGCCTGGTTCTTGACTTACTGTCCCTCACATCCCGTCCGCCGCATTTTCCTCAATCTCTCCCCACTCCTGCATCCCTGGGCCTCTTGTGCTTCCCGCCTCCCTCCCTGCCTATCCCAGCTTCCCTACAGCCACCAGGCCTGGCCGCAAAAAGCTAGGAATACCTTGGTCTTTCTGCTTCCCCGCCCCACACATAAAAATCCCGGGGCCGCTCGCGTCACGGGATCAGAAGTCCCCCGCAACTAACGGAAGCCTCTGCCCTAGGTCCTCGGCAATGCCTCTAGACGATTGGCTATTGAGTGCGTCGCGCTAGCGGCGGGTCCTTCCGCTGGCCAGTAAGAGCGGGTTTTGCCACAAGGGTTTCTGGGAGTTGTAGTTCCCACGAAATCGCCGCCCGTAAATCTTCAGGCGCTGTCTCAAGTGCTTCTACCTCTTCTCCCGTGCAAGTCTCATCTTTTGAAAGAGGTTGCAATAAGGGATCGGAATTGTAGGGTCCATAATGGGTCAACTGTTTTTTTGTTTGGGAGAGAAGCGTCAGGGATTCCCCATTTAAAATCCCATAAAATATCGCTCCCAAAATGTAAATAGCATCCGTTCACCTGAAGCCGCTTCCTAGGCCTGCCCAAGTAGCCGATCTGTTCTACCCCTAATCTAAGAGTACCAACCCAAAGCCATTAACAGTAAGGTTTTGCGGGGGGGGGGGTGTTTCAAGCTTCTGCAACATGAAGCCTCTAGACTAAACCTGCGGGGTTTCCCCGCTTTTGACAATACCGTAGACCCTGTTTTCTGAGCTCCAACTTCACTTCTTTCCTGAATGCTGACCACTTCATCTGCGACCTAGCCACCTGGAAGAGTGAAGGTGGAGAAACCGAGGAAAATGCCTTAAGTTCCTGTCCTGGTCTTTGAAAAGGTCCTTCTCCCATACTCACTTCCCAGTGTCTTTTGTCAGAATCAAAATCATGTCGATTTTTGCAACGTGTTAGAAAGGGTTGGGGGACATTTCTTAAAGTCTCCTCCAACCTTCAAGCAAATGTACCTCCTCCCAGGGTACCTTCTAGGGACTATGGTCTGTAGCCTCTGTTAGCCTAGGGTGTGGAGGAGACCCTGGTTTCCCTGGTTTCCATTCCCAGCACCATGGAGGCAGAGGATATCGGAAGGACAAAAGTAACTTTCTAGATTCCGGCCTGGTTTGGGGAAAGGAATTCATTCATTCATTCTGCCACACTCGCACCTCCAGGCTGTGTCCTCAGCGCTCCTGTTTTACTTCAACTGGAATCCCCAAGGGAGCAGTCCTTTGCCTTGAAAAGTAGCCCCCACCCCCATACAAATACCTGCCGGAGAACTTTGAGGGGTGATGAATACGAGCTTAAGGTGGTTGGGGTAGAATCATCAATTATCATTGGTCTCAGCCCGCTCTCCCCCTCCCCCCTGGCTCTGCTCCTAAGGATTCGGGAATCTTAGCCAGGATAGGTATCAGTCTTGTGTGCTTCCCGTTGTGCTCTCAACCCCACGCACTGAGCACATGTATTTACAGTGTTAGTTTAATTACCGGCTTTCTCTCCCTAGTCTGTAGGACCGGTGGACTCCCTGGAGCTTTGCATCGAGTAGGTGCTAAGTAAATACGCTTTGAGCCGATGGAAGTGTGGCTGCGCCGGTGCCGGCACGCCTCGCTCAGCCGCCGTCCCCTCCGCCAGTGGGTTAATGGTGGTTAGTCTGCCCAGGCTCCGGAGCAGCCGCGTCAGGGTCCCTTCCCCCGGGCCCCGCCCCGGCCGACCCCACCTTGTCGCACGGCTCCACCCCGCCGCCCCCTTCCCGGCGGCCCCTCCCCGCGCAGGTCCTGACTCCAGCCGCACCTCCTCCGGCTCTGCAGTGGCGGCCAGAAGGCGAGCCGGAGCGCCTGCGGGGTCAGGCCTGAGCGGAGCCGGGGTCGGGGCAGCCGCGAGGACCCCCCTGGAGGCGGGGCCTGTGGGACCACGATGGGCGTGGAGATCGAGACCATCTCCCCGGGAGACGGTACCGGGCAACGGGGCCCGGGAGGAGGAGGGGTCCCGGGGTGGAGTCCGCGGCAGGGATCTGATTCCGAGGTGGCTCCGGGGACCTGAAGGGGAGGGGGTGAAAGATGCGTGCGGCAAGAAGAGACCCCCCCACACACACACACACACCACTCTGATTCTTGAGGGTTCTAGAGAACAATTCTCCACCATCCTCCTCCAGCGCCCGCTCGCCTTGGGGAGTGAAGGTGGCCACCTTGGGGCAAGGGGGTCCGTGTCACTCTCGTAGGCTGTGGCTGCTGATGCCTGAGCTGCAACCTCTCCATTATCCGCTGCTGCTGACTTTCCAGGTTCGGATTTAAGCTCCGTTTTCCCTGTTCGGCACCGAGGATCGACCCTCTCTAGGGGTCCCTGCTGCACAGGGAAACCCCTCCTAATGCACCCCACCCCGCCGGTCCTCTTGTCTGGGGCCCTCGGGTCTGGGCAGCAAGCAGTAAGCTGTAGAAAGAGAGCCAATTTGGGTGCGTGCCACGCCTTTGGCTGCTTTTGCGTCTTAGTTCACCGTCCTGGTCCCCCTCAGCCTCTCTGATCATCTGCCCACTACCCTGACCTCCACAGTCAAACCTCAAAACCCAGCCTCTGGACTTGCTTGCTTGACCCATGGTGCCTTAGCTAGTCCAACCAGAACTCCTATTCCCTAACTTTGTTCACCCCTCAAGTCTGTCTCTGGGTCCCCTGTCTTCTGTTAAGAGAACCAAGTTTTTTTCAACTACTTAGAAACCTGGCTATCGATATTCAAGGAATAGCTTTTTCTTAAGCGAAATTTAATCCAGACCCAAAGCCACCCCAAGGTCTACAAGTGTTTAACAAGCAAACTTGCTGTTAGATATTATTGGCTCCTCCTCAGGAAATTGAAGGGGCTTCTTGGTTACAAAACGAGGGGTTCCCGGAAGTACCAGCTACTACCCGGATCACTCATTCGGGGTACAGGTTTCTCTGCCCATGCAAAGAATCTTGGTGCTAGGGTTGAGGAAGCCTTTCTCAGGCCCTGTCACCCAGGCAGGCTCTGAGCTCTCGCCCCATCTTCATTCTCATCTTCCTGACTTCCATTTAACCCCCTCTCCTCACTCCCTTCGTTTCCTCACCAGTCTCCTAAAATGCCGGACTTAACAGGCCCCTCCCTCAGGCAGAAAAGTATTAAAAGATTCTTGCCCCTACTTCTGCTAGCAGTCTGGCCCCTTAGTGATAGACTGGGTGATAGTGACCATGCTGCTCCCTCCTCTTTCCCTACTGTCCCTATGGCCACAACCAACCTCGCCAAGCCACTTTTGAGTTGCTAAACACAGTACTCATTTAGCAAATATTTATGGAATGTGTAATATGTGCTGGGCCCCCCGGATACCTATGGGACCAATGGGCTCCCACTATAACTGGACTATCTAGGACCCTAAGACTTTGTGTGCTTTGGGCTGGAACCCAGGGCCTTGTGCATGCTAGGCAGCTGCTGTACATTGAGCTACATCCCAACTCCGGATTCCAGGCTTCTGAACAGGTCTTACAGGTCGTTTCCCAGATCCCTTAACTTCTCCAGACAGACTTTTACTCATCTTTTAACATCCAATTGAACTACTTTCTGCAAGGCTTTTCTTTAGTGGACTGTAGGCTCCTACAGTCCACTAAATGTTGACTGCGTTGTTATGTTCCCAAGCTCGTCATCCAGCCTCGTGATTTTATATTCCACCCAATTTGTTTATCCAGTGTGTCAGCTCTGCATCTGCCTGCTTGCAGTGAAAACTTGCATGTCTAATAGGCAGCTCAAGATTGCCTCCCGCACAAATCTGTTCCCTTCCAGTTTTTTCATCTCTCAAGACAGCTCTACCACCTTCCAGTTACCCAAATCCCAAATTCAAGCATCTTCCTTGTTTTCTTCTTTTCCCTCCTCCAATGGTGAGAAGGGTGGTGGGCCGCTTCTCCCATCCATTTGCATGCCCTCTTCAGCCCTGCCTCCAACATACATCTCCAGCCTATTTCACTCCCTTCTCTGCTGCCACGACCTTAATTCATGCCACCATTGATTTCTTGTCTAGATTATCACAACAGATGTCTAACCACCCATCCCACGGGCAGGAGCCAGAGTGATCTTATAAAATCTTAATTCAGATTAGGTCATTCCCATGCTTTTAAACCCTTCAGCGGTTTCCTATTGCATTTAGTATTAAACCCATCTCTGCAAGCTGCATGGTGCATCTCTTTCATGTCCCTCGCCTCCATCTCACCCTCCTCTCTTCTAGTCTGAAAACAAGGCAATCCTTTCCTGCTTCATGGTCTTTGAGTCAGTTCCTTCCTAAAGTACCAGCTCAAACATCACCATCTCCAAAATGCCTTCTTGGCATGCCCTTTCTGAAATTGCTGGCTTACCACGTCTCTGAAATTCATCAGTGTGTTAATTTTCTTCAGAGGACTTATCATCATCTATAATTATCTTATTTATATTAGCATTGTCTCCTTCCATGAGAATGTAAACTGGGGAGATGGCTTGGAGCTCTAGCTATGCAAACATGAAGGCTTGAGCTTGAATCTCCATCATTCATGCAAAAAAGCTGTGTGTGACTGCTATTGCCTGTGACTCCAGCACTGGGGAGCAGATCCTGTGAGCTCTGTGGCATAGCTTCTGGTTCATTGACTGACTATCTCAAGGAAATAAATTGGAAGGGGATAGAGGAAGACACGAAATCTTTCTCTGGCCTGCAAGCAAGCTCATGGGCATGTGGCATTCACACCTGTGCATTCAAATGCATGTACCACACACACACCACCACCACCACCACCACCACCACCTCATCCCACTCCACATGACCACCCCACATATACAAAAGAAGGAATGGAGACCCCAGAAGACCCCAGAAAAGCAGGAGATCTATCTATTGTTCTCTGCTGGATCTCCGACATTAGGGCACATTGGCCTGGCCATTATCAATTTCTTGTAAATGATTGCTTGACGGGGGTCATGACTCTTTAGCAATCTGAGATTTATGTTTCTGCTTCTCTTCTTCATAAGTTCATATATTACTCTCTGTCTCTGGAACCTACTTTAGGTCTGACCATAGTAGGCTATTTGTGAATACTTGTAGAATAGATGAAAGTAAAGGGAGCAATAAAAAGTAATGGGGCTTTTTTGTTTTGTTTTGTTTTTGAGAATAGTAAATTGAGATTAATAAAGTTCAAATACAAGCCAGAAAGGAGACATCATTAGGTCTGGCTCAGAGATAGGCTTCTCTATGGTAAAGAGAAGTGAGTCAGTCAGGGTCATGATCAAACTTGGATGTGTCAGGTGAGTTTTTCTTTCCTTTTTTAAAATTAATTTATTTTTTTATTAATTACAGTTTATTCACCTTGTATCTCGGCTGTAGCCCCCTTCTTCATCCCCTCCCAATCCCGCCCAACCTTCTTCTCCTATGCCCCCTTTTTTTTTGTTTGTTTTTTGAGAGTGGGTCTCACTAAGTAGCCCTGGGAGTCCTGGAATTTGCTCTATAGACCAGGCTGGCTTCAAACACACAGAGATCCGCCTGCCTCTGCCTCACAATTGCTGGTTCTAAAGGCGCATGCTGCCACTGCCTGCCTTGGTGAGTTTTTCCTAATACCCTAGGTTTTCATCTGCCTTCATCTCTCCCGACAGGAAGGACATTCCCCAAGAAGGGTCAGATATGCGTGGTGCACTACACAGGTAGGTTTTGTTCCCTCAGCTCTGGTCCAGGCCTGCCCCTCTCCCAAGGCAGGGCTGTCCTCTAAGCTCCTCTCCAAAGGGTCTTGTCCATGGATTATCCTCAAAGCCCAAGGCAGCCAAGTTTCCTGTGACCAGATATACCTTTTCTTTACCCACAAAGACCATCAATGGTGCCAGCCTCTGGTAGAACCAAACACATCTAGTTTCATTCCCTGATGGTGGGCAGGATGGTACCCTGACCCTCCTGCTCCTGTCTGATATTTCAAACCTATTCTGAAATATCCGAGCACCCTCAAAAATTCCACTTCCCCCTATTTTTCTCCTTTTGTGCCCTCCCACACCCACCAAACCCCACTGCAGAGGGAGGGATGGGGACAGTGTGCTGGGAGAATCCAGAGGAGGTTGCCACACCTCTGCTCTCTCTTCTTTGAAAAACCCATGGACCAAAGGACTATATTTATTTATTTTACTTTGTGTGTATGGGTGTTCTGGCTGCACGTATGTATGTGTGCCACATGCTTGCCTGGTGGAGCTAAGAAGGTGTCAGATCCCGTGGTATTGGAGTTATGGATGTTTCTGATTCACCCTGCGTGTGCTTGGAACTGAAGTGCCACTGAGCCATCTCCCTCCTCCCCACCCCCAGAAACATTCTAGATGAGTTCTTTAGGACTGCAGGCAGTAAGATTGTTGGCAGGTGTTTGCTCTAAGAGGTGTAAGGACTCTGCCTTGTGACTCGCTTCCCAATGTGGCAAACTCTTTGGGTGACAGCCATTTAGCATACAGCAAGGCCAGCTTAATTCCTAGGACATATTCAGATGGGGCCATTTTTAGCAGTTCTCTAGGCCAGTGTGAAGCACCAGATTGGTTCTAGCAGATGACATGGCTGTTTTTTAACAGCGGTATCTCCAGTCGCTGATGTCAGCACACCAGGGCTGTCTAATCTCTTGGTGATGTGGCCTAATTACCTTGGGGCTTCTGGAGCCTCTGGCCAGGGTAATTGATTTATGTGTTCTACATGTTGTGGACAGACCACTGTTCATCAAGTTAGTGAAACCGGATGTCCTTTTGCAAAGTTTCCCAACAGTATGCACCTCAAGTAGGCTGTGTGCATTAAACACTAACATCAGCTACAGACGGCTCTGCTTTGGGAGAAACTGTCTTAGAAAATACAGCAGGGGACTATATGTAAGAAACTTCTGGAGAACTTTTAAAAAAATTAAATATAAGCTGGGCCTGGTGGCCCACACTTATAATACCCACACTTGGGAGTGGGAACAAGAGAATCAAAAGCTCAAGGCCAACCTCAGCTACAAAGTGAGTTTGTGAAGCTAGTGCACAGGTTGGAAGAGGACATCAGATCTTTGGAAACTGGAATTACAGGCAGATGTGAGCTGCTGTGTGGATGCTGGGAACCCCAGTTCTCTGGCTCTGCCATTGAACTTTTAATAGTATCTTTTGAGCAGAAGTTAATTTTAATGACCTTATACTTATCAGTCTTCTCCATCATGCTTACACCTTTTCCTGTGTTCAAGAAATCCTTCACTATATTATGAACATACTCTTCATTTCTGTTTGTCACCTAGAAGAAATGGTGGTGGTGGTGTTTTTCTTTTCTTTTCTTTTTGTTGTTTTTTCATTTGAGACAGGATCCCATGTTGGCCTTGAATTCCTGGTCCTCCTACCCTCCACCTGAGTGTTGGGATTACAGGTGTGCATCATCAAGTCCAACTACTTTGTAGAAACTTTGAGTAGTGGTAGTAGTTTGTGGTGCTTTGTGGTATCGAACTTAGATCTTTAAAACTACAGTTGAGTATCCCCTCACTATACTACATCCCAAGCCTGAAGTTTCATTATCTTATCTTCATATTTAGGTCTGTGATTCACCTGGAATTGAGTTTTGCGTGTGGAAGTGCTAGAAGCTTAAGTCCATTTACCCCCCATGTGGATATAGATTTGATCCAGTAGTGTTAATCCAAAAAGTCATCCTCTATTTCATGTATTACAGTGGCATCTTTATAAAGGAAGTAAACATATTCATGTGAGCCTGTTTCTGGATTTTGTGGCTTTGGCTGAATTTACAGCCACAGATAACTGTTTCATGCTTTCAAGTAGATTCAGCTTTATGAAACCTGAAGGCATTGGGGAATGGGAAAGCCAGTCTATAAACGGATTGTGAATGTGCCATATCCAAGCCTGTATTTGTCCAAGCGCATGTCTGTATGGATATATGTAGGTCTGTCGATCTAAATATTTTCTTAGCATCTGTTTGACCATCAGGGCCTCTCTCCTGAGTGTCTGTGTGTGTGTGTGCGTGTGAGCAGCAGAAATGTCTCTGCGAATGTGAATATCTTAGCGACTGTGTATGTGCATGAGTCTGTGTTTGATCTCTGTAGCATCCATCTGTGTGTACCTCTGGGTAGCCAGAAGGGTTTCTCTTTCGCCACATTTAGAACTTAGGACAGGAGCCCAATCTATTCTACACAGAAGGTGGGTAAATAAGACTCTCTAGTACACACTCAAGTTGTTGGAGTTCAGAAATAATGGATGCTTAGATGCTTAAGCTGGCAAAACCTCCTCTGTTAAACATGGAAACTATCTCGTATATCACACAGTGAGTCAGTGCCAGACGGAAGCCATATTCTTCCCGCCAAGGGCATCAGGTACTTCTATGGTGCCCAGGCATACATGCAGGCAAACACCTACACACATAAAATAAAATCAAAATTTAAGAAGAAGCTCTGGCCTCCGAGTGAGAGGACAGATACGCAGCGGTGCTCTGCGTCCTCGGGCTGATGGACGGTGACAACACACGGATGTCAGGGATTACTAGACACCACGAGAAGGTAACGGCTGACACAAACCGCCAGAGGTCATACCTGCGTGCTCCAGGATAAAGCAGCTGTTTGTGTGGGGGCCGGGAGTTAGTTACCACAGATCGGCCGAGTCACCTTGCTCTTTCACTACAGCAGGGGGTGATATGGCAATGTGATCTCTGGGCTTTGCATTCTGAGGAAGCACTGAGAACCTTAGGTGAGGGCTGGTCCTGAGACCAGAAGGCCCGAGGAAGTAGCGTGAGAAGTTTAGGAGGTGTAGAGGAAGTTGAGGATGGTTTGCTCTGAATAGGCTTTGGATTCTGTTCCGGGAGCTATTGAAGTGTTCTAAGCAGGGAAGTAAATATCAGAACTGTGTCTAAAGGGAAAACAAAGAAAATTTGTCGATGTGGAGAGTGAAAGCCAGGCGAGGCGTGCACATGCCAGCTTCTAGAGGCCGTCCCAGGCCCTGAGGAGATGTGGTGACTCAGTGAGACCAGAGCGGTGGCAGTAGCAGAAACCGAAGTAGGTGGATTCTAAAGAGATATAGGACTTGGTGACAGGCTGCATGTGGGGGTGAGGCAGAAAGATGGGTCCAGGTTTCCCGCTTGCTTGTCAGCGGGTCTGATGGGGAGGGTCGAAGAGGAGCAGACTTAGGCTGAAGAGAAGAGGAATTCCTGCAGACTGCTGAGTCCAACTGTTAGTTTACCCCAACCACAGCTCTTTTCTACCCTCTTCTTGCTTTGATAGGAATGCTCCAAAATGGCAAGAAATTCGATTCATCCAGAGACAGAAACAAACCTTTCAAGTTCCGAATTGGCAAGCAGGAAGTCATCAAGGGTTTTGAAGAAGGCGCTGCCCAGGTAGGCCGAGGATGCACAGTGAGGTTTTGAGGGAGGCTGAGGATTCAACCACTGTGGGTTGTGAAGAGCGGTAGATTTGGGCCCTCCCCTTCTCCGCTGGCCCTAACGCAGACCACTGCCTTGACTCTGCCGCCAGGATGCAGCAACGCCACCTAGTGCCCACTCCTGCAACTGTCCTTCCCCTTTTCTGTGACTGGCACCTCTGTGTCTCATCCCAAGCATCCCTCCTAGGCTTGCTTGAGCCAACAAGCTGTCTAAGCTAAAAAGAACTAGAAATGGATAAGCCAAGAAGTGCTTTGGTTTTTTTGCTTTTTAACAGTTTTGAAGCTAGCTATTTCAGATATATATATATATATATATTAGTGAAGCGCCATAATTTTCACCAGGCTTCCTCAAATGTTAACATATATAAGCCATACTACAGTGATTCAACTAGAACATTAACATCGACACAATTAGCCGGTCAGCTCGAATTTTTGGAATTCTTTGAAATGCATACCTCACGGCTATCCCACTGGTGAATGGCTGGTGGTGGACAGCACTGACGGGTTTTGGTTCCAGCGCTCCCTCAGTTTCTGTGGGAAGTCATAAGATGCTCCACTCCTGTAACTTTGCCTCTGTCACCTGGCTGTGGCCTTGAGTTGCTGACTCTCAACTATTCTTGTCACGGTGTAGTCAGTGCTGATCCTTTTAGGCTACTTCAGAAGAGGGCCAGGCACAATTATGAGCAGACACAAGTGTTTGGGCCATGCACTAGCAGAATAACCAATAA
This sequence comes from Psammomys obesus, assembly GCF_907164565.1. Classification (NCBI taxonomy): domain Eukaryota; kingdom Metazoa; phylum Chordata; class Mammalia; order Rodentia; family Muridae; genus Psammomys; species Psammomys obesus. Next base: position 31,957,738 of record NW_026585644.1, read on the forward strand.
CATTTGTTGCTTGAATGAATCTGAGACTACTTTGTGGCTGTTAACTGCCCCATAGTCGAGTCTATTTTGAGGCAGAATTTGCATATTTAAGCTCTTAGCTTAACTATAGTGTGCCATGTATAAAATTAATCTCAGATCTTTGGAATTACCGTAATGACGGTTTGGGGAAAATGCCATAGTTATCTTACTTTTTTCTTTTAAATCAAGCTGGGTCCTCTTTCTCCTCTCCCCATCTGCCCCCATCCCTGCTAGATGAGCTTGGGGCAGAGGGCGAAGCTGACCTGCACCCCTGATGTGGCATATGGAGCTACGGGCCACCCCGGTGTCATCCCTCCCAATGCCACCCTCATCTTTGACGTGGAGCTGCTGAACTTAGAGTGAAGGCAGGAAGGAACTCAAGGTGGCTGGAGACGGCTCCTGGTCTCTGTTCTAGCCTGCTCTACCACTGGGATGGCTCCTCCTCTGTAGGGCTCTTGATCAGTGTGATCCCACCGCTTCTCTTCATTATCTGTTCTTTCTGCCCAACTTGCTTTGTATGTGCCCACCATTTAACTATCCCCATACCTCTTTGCTTGAAGGAACTTTAGTTACAGAGCCAAACATTTCAGGCTGTACAATTTGTATGTTGCATGTAGTAACCATTCCTGATCACAGGACACAGATCTTGTTTGCACAATCTATATTGCCTTAGCTGCACTTAAGCCGGACATACAAGGTGCTCAGACATGTACTGTACGTGGTCACACAGAGGGACTTGAGCCAGTTACCTTTGCTGTCACTTTCTTACCTTTTGTTGTCTGCTCACGTTAAGTAGTGCCCTCTCTGGAAACACGATGTAAAATAAAGGTTCCGCGCTTGGCATCTTCCTGTCCATCATGTTGTGGGAAGTCCTTTAATGACACACAAGCCAACTGCCCTTGGTGAAAGGGGGTTTCCAAGTAGACGGGAGTGTACACAGTAGCTGTGTGAGCCAACTGTTCATGCTGAACCTTGTTCCCCGCGCTTTCAGACAGGATCTCAGAGGCCAGGCTGACCTGAACTCCTTCAGCCAGTCTGCTGACGGCTGGGATTACAGGTGCATACACAGCACCACGTCTAGTTTTACTTTTTCAATAAAATGATCACAAATCCTCTAAGCATCTTTGTAAATTAGCTGTTACCCTACTAGATTCACTAGCTCTGAGTCCTCTGCATAACTAAGCCAGCGTCCTAGCAACCCTGGGTGGGATTTGATGTCCAGGTGGTCCTGCAACTTCATCTGTTTGAAGAGAGTGAGGGCAGAGCCTCCCTCACCGGACAGGAACCATATGTGTCTGAGCAAATGAATGTGTTAAAGGCTTGAAACCTTGGACTCACAAGTTCCAGGAAGTTACTTTTGAAAAGAATGTTTGATTCTGAGGCTTATTTTCATAGGCACCACTTAAGATTTGCTCTGGCTTACCATGAAGTTACTTCTGATAATAATGTAGAGAGAGAGAGAGAGAGAGAGAGAGTGTGTGTGTGTGTGTGTGTGTGTATGCACATGCAGGAGCATAGGGAGACCAGAGGACGACCTACAGTGTTAGTGCTCAGGAGCCATCTATCTTGTTTACTTATTTACTTGAGAAAGGATCTCACTGATTATTACTATTTATTTGAGACAGGACCTCACTGTTGTCCCCCCTCCCCCCAAGCTGGCCTTGAACTCAAACTCACAGAGATCTGTCTGCCTCTGTCTCTCAAGTGTTAGGATTAAAGACCCACTGATTTATATCAGGTAACATCCTAGGTAGATTTGGGGCCACAGTTGGGGCTACCGTCTCTACCCCTCATCTCCAGGAAGTCATGGATGAATTCCTCTGCTGAGGGGTTCATGAGAAGGCAGTGTCTTAGATGAAATCATGAATGAAAATTTGCTTTTACTCAGTCTGTGTGACTACATCAACCCAAAGGATGCTGGAGCCATCCTCTCCGGGGTGTCTCTTCTGGAATGTCCTGCTTCCTTACTCTCCTTGATGATTCCAACACCTGTACTTCCTCAGAACTCAGCCTGACTAGAAGACATACCCATGCTTTCTTCTGTGACACCAACAGGATGAGCAAAAATGACACCAAAGACTATTTCGTGGGCCAACTGTAGGGCATGCAAAAGATCTGTCCACAGTAGTATTGACTGGGTGCCAAGAGGCTATAATGACACCTAAGAAATCCTAAAAATGAGAACACCAATTAGCTAGCCCCTGAAGGATACACTAGGTTTTACAGGAAAGCAGAGAGGTGGGTGCTTTCTCCAGTATTTGGAAGATGATGTAGGAAATTATGACATATGCCAAAGAGTTTAGACAGTGTCTCGAGGGAGCCATTAAAGGTTGGTAAGCAATAGACCAGTAATAAGACCTGTACTCTATCAGTTGTTTTCAAACTGCTGCTCAATGAATCTCATGAGTCAAGAAACTTGAGACTCGGCCCCACTCAAAGCAACTTGGACACACCTGCAAAGGTGAATATGGGAACGCAATCACCTGTTGCACTTTCTGTCTTTTGAGGAAGGCGTTCACTAGGCTGGCCTCAAATGTGATTTTCCTGCCCCTGCCTCTTCAGTGTTTGAGTGTTTGGATTACAAGTGTGTACCCACATGACCAGCTCTGTCCCTTACACTCTTAACTTGATTTAAAAAAACTGAACTTTAGATGGCTGCTGCACAATACAATCATCAACTAGAGCCTCAGATTTAGCAACATACCTCCTACAGAGAGGCTCAGTGTCTGTCCCAAGTCTAAGTTCTTGTAACTAAATTACAGAATTCCAAACACCCAGAAACAAATTTGTTTTCTGTAGTGCTATAGCAACTGGCTCAGAAAGCCCTCCGATGTTGAGCTATATCCCCAGTCCTGGTTTTAAAACTCTAATTTTAGGTCAGGAAATTCAGCTAACAGACACATAATCCAAATGACAGACCGTTCCTTACTGCCAATAGAAGGAATTTTCCTGGTTATTAACACTGTTAGAAGCAAGCTGGCCTGCCACTCGGAGACCTCCCTCTCAGGTAGTCTAATTTCTGTGTTCCCCTGACAAAGATCTTTCAGAACACCGTCTATGTCTGCGAACACGGAAGACACAGCATGCTTTATGGAATTAGTAAGGAAATCATAAAGGCGCTCACCAGAAAGTGTGGCTTATCTGCCTACCCTTCTTAGAAATGGCTTTTTGCTGCCTGTGGTGGCACACCCCTTTAATCCCAGGGGGATCTTTGAGTTCAAGGCCAGCCTGCTCTACAGACTGAGTTCCAGGACACCCAAGGCTACACACAGAAGCCCTGTCTCAAAAAACCAAAATGGGAATTTTTTTTTACAGTGCTTTCAAAAACCACTCAGACATAATAAATCATTTCATTGTCGAGCGAGCTTTGAAAAGACAGTACAAAACATAGAAAAGCCTATTTCCTTAAAAGTAATGAGTCTTTACATGGATTTAAAAGTAGGATATCTTTGATTGTCCACACAAGTCAGTATATGTAGCCTTCCAAGTGACTCTAGGTTCACAAACCAATCAATCCACATGCCTCCATTTGGCCTGTGCCTGAACTATAAAAAGGAAATTTATAGCTGTCTTCTCCCAGGCTGCCAAGCCACAGTGAATGTGACAATTATTACAGTCTTCTCATGTCATGGAAACTCCTACTATTAAGCATTTTATTTATGACAAAGACATATTGTGAGCCTAGTCCAAAATATATGGATAGTTAATAATGAAAAGGAGAGTCTACATAAGTACAATGCCATCATTGTAATGGCATCGGTGCCTAAACAGCTTGTTCTCAAATTTCTAACAACATGCTGGCCTCTGAGTGATCACTCTGCCAAAGGATAATGACCTCTGTTGTAAGGACGAGGGCTACCACACTGACAGGTGTCTGGTTCTTTGTGGTTCTCGTACCACTCCTCTCACGTCTCTGCCTTTGTGTTTTGCGACCGGTCTTATTCCGTAGCCCAGGCTGAGACTGGCCTAGAATTTACTACATAGCCTATAGCCTAGGAAGGTCTATGTAGTTCACTCATGGTGACCCCCTGCTTCAGCTTCCCAAGTGCTGGGATTATACCTGTGTACTAGTACCAGCTTTCCTTCCTTCCTTCCTTCCTTCCTTCCTTCCTTCCTTCCTTCCTTCCTTCCTTCCTTCCTTTCTTTCTTTCTTTCTCTTTCTTTCGTTTTTTTGAGACAGGGTTTCTCTGTGTAGCCTTGGCTGTAGTGTACTCACTTTGTAGATCAGGCTAGTCTTGAACTCACAGAGATCCTCCTGCTTCTGCCTCCCTGAGTGCTGGGATAACAGGCATGCACCACCATGCCCAGCATTCAACCAACAGGATGAGCTTTTGTGTCCTCAAATGTGACCTACCTCATGGGTATTACTAGTTAAAAATGGCAAGTCTAGGCTGGATATTGGTGGCTTATGTCTTTAATCCTAGTACTTGTAGGCCGAGGCAGGAAGAGATCTCTGAGTTGGAGGCCAGCCTAGTCTACATGGAGAGACTGTCTCAAAAAACAAGACAAAATTAAATAAATCTAGTTGTTCCTCTTACGGCTCAGAGTTTCGTAAAGGCATATGTTATCAAGCCTGACAACCTGAATTCAATCCCCAAGACCCATGTGGTAAGTCATTCTGATTGCCACACATGTGCCCGTTCTCTCTCTCTCTCTCTCTCTCTCTCTCTCTCTCTCTCACACACACACACACACACACACACACACACACACACACACCAAATAAACAAGTATTAAAAAAAGGAAGAAAAAAGTTAGTGTTCTCAAGGACCTCAGTCCATAGGCTCATCTACAATCCTGCATGTGGTTCTCCTGTTGTTTTTCCCTGGTATTAAAGAGGCTTGAGAAGTAAGAGAAAACACTGACATGTTTTACAAAAAGCTACTAGTTTATTAACATAATATATTCTAGTGTTTAGAAAAGTTTCAAACAAGTCATCCTTGGTCTCAAATAAGAAGTCACAATATTCAGTATTAATTAAAAAGAAGAAGAGCAACCGGGGCTGCGCATGGCTGTTACTCATTTGGGGGGATCTGTGTTGATGCCGTACTTTTCCTTTAGAAGCTTCAGCTGCTCCTCCTTCTTCTTGGTGTCCATCTTCTGGAATGCCTGCAGGTGTGAAAGCACCACAGTTGACTGGAACTGAGCTACAGTGAAAGGAGCTCCCCAGCAGCATGGCAGGAGGAAACCCACACACTTCCCTGCACCAGCCACTCTGCCCAGTGGGCTGTACTCACCCGGTTAGCATTATAATACAAAACCACGAGGTATCTGTTACAAACATTGAAGCCCGAGAGGTGGTCACATGCATTCTTCGCATCAAAGATGTCCTCGTAGACTACATAGGCAGTTCCTCTGGTTTCAGGTGTATTCCCTCTGCAGAACGGTCAGAAGATACATTTGCCCAAAGAGCAACAATTTGTAGTCTTTTTGAACCTGTAACTGGGTTTTGTTTGTTTTGGCAATGGATTTCTAAAAATATAAACTATACATTCAAGCCCTCTATTCCAAGTGCTCTACCACTGAACTCCCAGCGCTGTAACAATCTCTTGGAGACACTCAACAGAAATACATTTTAAGAAATTGAAAATTAACCTGAAAAATAGCACAGAGAATAAACATTATAAATAGGTATGCTAAATGAGCCTGTAATTTTTTAAACTAATGTGTTTTGAAGTGAAATATCTCGAGGCCTAAGAACGAAGCTGCAAAACATGAGTACAATCCAAAGCTGTGTGAAGCCAGCACATACTGCTCATGTTTCTCAGGCTCAGAGTAACACTTCAGTAGAGTAACACTTGAAGTAGAGTAGAGCATTTAGGGAGGAGGGCCTGCTAGCCACCAAGTGCAGTCAACTGTTTCTAAAGCCATTTTTCTCCCATATCCTAGCTTAATTATACAGGTTGGTTATCCCTATCAGAAATTCCTGGAGCCAAAGGGTTTCAGATTTTAGAGTACTTGCATGATTTTCACTTGTTGCAGAACCCCAACCCAAAGCCATTGCAGTGTTAGGATTTAGACTTCAGAGTATTCTGAATTTCAGATCAGAGATTCTAGAAATCAACCAACCATCTCTCCTCTCTCTTACTCATTTACTTACTCATTTAATCCTCTTGGACAGGGTAGCCTACATTACCCTCAAACTCAAGATCCTACTGCCACAGAATACTGAGTACTGGGGTATTAGTTTGGGCCACCATATTCAGCATGTAGTTGGAAATTTAAAAAAAAAAGTATTTTCATATAGGTGTGTGCACATGTGGTGGTGAGGAGACAACTCTGCCAAGTGGCTTCTTTCCAGACATTTTGTGGGATCTGGGGAATCAAACGCAAGTCATCAGGTCTCTGTACACCAGCATCTCTAATTAAGGAACCTTCTTGCTGTCCCTAATTTGAATTCTTAAAAATAAGACAAACTATGACACAGGCCATATATTATTTCTACACAATATTTTACCAAGGCTCGTTAAACTCATAAAAATAAGACCTACCTGGTATGTAGGGGAGTGGGGAGAAAGCCTCTACCAAGATGGCAAGATTTAAGTATTCGTAGAATAGTCAACAATCAGTGGGGTGCAGTGGCACACGCCTGTGAGCCCTCCCTGGGGGAGGCAGAGGCAGGCAGATCTCTGTAAGTTTGAGACCAGCCTGGTCTACAGCGTGAGTCCAAGACAGCCAGGGTACACAGAGAAACCCTGTCTCAAAAAAACAGAAAGAAAGAAACAGAGAGAGAGAGAGAATAAAAAAAATCATCCTGTATGTGGGGGAGGGGATGGGCGGACAGAAATATGTTCTCTAATGTAAACAGAGATATAGTTTTTTTTCTACTTTTTGTTTTTTGAGTCAGTTTCTCTGTGGCCCAGACTTTTTCCAGGGATTCACTATGTAGCCCAGATTGCTACTGGTAATTCCTCCTACCTCAGTCACCCACTGTTAGGATTATGTAATAGGTGTGAGCCATCACACTTGTTTTGTTGTTTTTGTTTTTAATAATTTTATTTATATTGGTGTTCTGCCTCCACGTATGTCTGTGTGAGTGTCAAATCCCCTGGAACTGGAATTACAGATAGTTGTGAGCTGCCATGTAGATGCTGGGATTTGAACCCATATCCTTTGGAAGATCAGCCAGTGCTCTTAACTGCTGAGCCATCTTTCCAGCCCTTGTTTTGTTGGTTTTTGAGTAGTGGTCTTGCTATATAACCAAGATGACCTCAAACTCATGCTTTCCCTGCCCTCAACCCCTGAATTCTAAATTCAGAGCATGGTCCTCTATATTTAGCTTCCTGCACTTTTCTCACTTTGCCTTTATATGAGCCTTCAGCTCATTTTCAAAAGTTTGTTTTTAAACCAACTAAAGTTCTAGTGTACTCATTCTGCAGCCCCTTGGTTAGGAAAATAGGGTCGGCTAACAGGGCATTAGTATACTAGCGGGCAGAGTTATCTGTGAGCCAGGCAAAATGCTGGCAGGTGGCTGGCCCTTTACACATAGCTATGGCTGCTTCTGGGGTGAGTGCTCCTTGCCATACGTTCCCCTAACCCTAGAGGCTTCCTTGGAGAGGTGGAGAAGCGAGAGAAGCAACAGCAACACCGACCTACAGCAGCAGGTGGCCAGGGGCTTGTGAATGTCTATAGTTGTCAGAGAGCTTACTTTCCTAATGGTCTGAAGTACAAAAAACAGACCCCTGTGCAGCCCTGAGATGAGGTTTGGAATGTGGGCTCATGCTCCACCTGCCAAAGTCCCTGCATGAGCAGAGGTAAGGCAGCAGCTCTGCAGCAGATGAACACCTGCCAGACTCAGCCTATGGCAAAACACTATTCTGGTACAGAAGGACAAGTTAAAAACATGCAAAAGTCTAACTTCAAAATTGTATCTCTGGAGCTCGAGGTGGTAGCACACGCCTTTAATCCTGGCACTCAGGAGGCAGAGGCAGGAGGCTCCCTGTGAGTTCAAAGCCAGTCTGGTCTATATAGCGAGTTCCAGAACTGCCAGGACTATTACACAAAGAAACCTTTTCTCAAAAAACAAAAACAAACAAAAAATATTGTACCTCCGAGCATGGTAGCAAACACCTTAATCCTAGAACTTGGGAGACAGAGGCAAGTGGATCTTTGTGAGTTCAAAGCTGGTCTGGTCTACATACTGAGCTATGCAGAAAGACCCAGTCTCAAAATACAAAAAAATAAAAATAAATACATGGCTGTGGAAACACAATGACCCTTTCTCAAAACAAAACAAAACTGTAACTGCTACTCCCACTCTTCAATGAGGCCCTGCTCAGAGGTATGCTTCCTATAAAAGAGAAATAACAGACAAAGCTGATGGGGGTGGCTGGAGAGTCCAGTACCAATGAACTCACTCTACGAAGTTGCTGGGGTCTGGCAAAGGATATACAAGTACTCCCTATGAAGTCTAGGCTGGCCTTGCCTTGCAATCTTCCTGTCTCAGTCTCCAGGGCACTGCCATGTTCCTCGTAAGAAGGGATTTTTATATGCTGTATTCTCTTGGTATAGTATTAATAACTATTAACAGGTTAATCATTTTCAGGATTGTATTAGGTATGGAGGTTGAGAACTATCCAAAGGGGAAAAAGAGTGTGCACTCCTTAAGGGCAAAGGTAAGTTGTTTTGTTTTGTTTCTTTTCTTTTCTTTTCTTTCCAACAGGATGTGCATACGCAGCCTGAGCCAGCTGCACACGCAGTCTAGCCTTGGGAGCCTCCCAAGTGCTGGGATTCCAGGCACATCCTACCCAGCTCAAAAGTGATAACACATTGTATTACCATGGTGCCTTGCAACATACAGCACTGGCTAGTATTCATTTGAAGGTAGAGATCTACTTTCTCACATTTAAAAACATTATTGTTGTTGTTGTTGTAAGTGTATGCCATAGGAGGGTTCAACGTGTGCCACAGCATGGACGTGGAGGCCAGAGGATGTCCTCCAGCACTTCTGTCTTGCCACTTTGGGTTCCCAGCAGGATGCCTCTACCTGCTCGAGGCAGCTCAGCAGCTCACCCTTTCTCCTATTTCCTTCACACATTTATCCTCTATTCCCTCCTATTCTTTCCTCTTATTCCTCCTTACAAACTCTCAGCGACAGATTCTAACCACATCCTTTTTGTTTTGTTTTAATTTCCAGGGATTAATCTGGAGTCCTGTCACATACTAGGCAAGCTGTTCTACTACTGAGCTATACACAACCAGCCCTTAACCTGGTTTTAAGCATTCTCCATTTCAGGGGTTCCAGATCTTGTTATCAACCTTACACTTTGACGTCTACACTATAATTCGAATTTTAAAAGCACGTATTTGGAATATGCCAGTATTAGGCACTGATCTGAGTAACATTTTCCCGACTGGTGCTCAACAGGAATGAAAAACCTCATCACACAATTCAACCTTTCTAGCTTCCGCTTCTTTATATCATATACTGATCTCAGTACCATCTGTCCTATATTATGTTTTTAAAAAAGATTTACATGTATATGTGCATGTATGTAGGTATTTACATGTGAGCAGGTGTCCTTGAAGGCCATGAGTGGATGTAGGATCCATCTGGAGCCAGTTACAGGCAGTTCTGAGCTACCCAATGTAGGTGCTGGGAAAAGCACTTCCCTCTGAAAGAGCAGGAAGTACTCTTAACCACAGAGCCATCTTTCCAGCCCCTTACATGTGACTTTAATTGGATAGGTAGAGTGCTGAAAGAATACAAAATGTCTGCCACATGTCAGGGAGGGTGATCAGTCGTGGGTATGGGAAGAAGTATGGCTAGGTTTGAGCAAGTCCCATTCCAGAAAATCAGTACTAGCTGGGCATGGTGGCACACTACTTTAACCTCATGCTTGGGAGGCAGAGGCAGGCCAGTCTCTCAGTTCAAAGCCACCGTGGTCTACTGAGTGAGTTCCAGGACAGCCAAGACTACAGTGAAACACTGTCTCGAAAAAACCAAAAAAGTAAAGAAAGTCAATACTGGCACAGCTACCAAGCAACAGAGGGTGATCACAGGGAACGAAGAGAACAGCTGCTTCTCATTCTGCAGTTAAAATCCAGGCTTTTGTGCTTCAAAATTCTATGACTTTATTCACACTGCATTCTCCTTATGATGGACAGTAGAACTAAGAGTGAAAAGGTAGACATCACCCCTTCCTCCAAGCAAGAGAAAGACAGTACATAAACAGTGTGAATCACAGATCACATGGAGCAAGGTGAGGAAAGGAGAGCTGTGACAGAGGTTAGTGAGGAGCTACTGTAACTGGAAAGCTCAGGGAAAGCCTCTCTGAAAAGTTCTCCCTGAAGCTGAGCAAAGGATGAGAGGAGCCAGGTCTGAGAGGGGCAAGCTACGCTGGCCTTGCTCATGCTTGGCTTGAACTCTACTACCAAGCTTTAACTCCACCGTTTGTATTTTACCACCTTATGTTGTCCAGCCTGGCCTCAAACATGCAACTTTCTGCCTCGGTCTCCAAAATGGCTCTGCTTGCAGGTGTGTTCCACCATGACTGATTCTTTTGCTGCATTTCTGGTAACATTCTCTAACTTCAATATCTTTCAACTGAGTATTTTCAGTAAGCTTTATAATGCCTTCATAAATTAATCATAGCCATACTATGAGTTTGTTCATTTTCTTTTTACAGTACTGGGGACTAAACTCAAGGCCTTGCACACTCTACTACTGAACAGTACTTCCTGCCCTATTCATTTGCATATGTATACATACACATATGTATATATGCATATATATATATGGGTAGTTACTATGAATCAGGCACAAATGTTATTAACACAGAGTCTGGAGGCAGTCACCTCTGCCAAGAAAGACAGGTGAGTTCATGGGCAGTAGCACAACCATGTGTTAACTACTAAGCCTCAGTAGTAACTAAGTAACTAAGTTATAGTAACTTAGTAACTAAGTAATATAACAGTAACTACGGGATGGACAGAGAAGGTTCAGTGGCCTTATGGAGGGTGGTGGTATGCACAGACTGCGTAATCCGATCCAAGCTAAGTCTCTCATAGAGAATTAAAACCCAGATAGATGAAACATTCTGCCAGGTTAGTATCTGAACCCAGTCTAAGAACCAATCTAGTCAATTTATCACACTGCTTCCACATTATGAACCAAAGGGCCGGGGCTGGAGATCGCTCAGCAGTTAAGAGCACTATCTGCTCTTTCAGAGAGCCTGAGTTCAATTCCTATCAACCACACGGTGGTTCAAAACCATCTAGAGTGGATCTGATGCCCTCTTCTGGCATGCAAGTGTACATGCAGATTGGGCACTCATTTACACAAAATAAATTAATAATTCTTAAAAAAAAAAAAAAAAAAAAAAAAAAAGAACCAAAGGGGCCACCATCCAGATTAGCTTATAGAAGAAAAACCTAACAAGGCTGGGCATGGTGGCACACGCCTTTAGTCCCAGCACTTGAGAGGCAGAGGCAAGTGGATCTCTGTGAGTTAAAGGCCAACCTGGTCTACAAAGCCAGTCCAGAACAGCCAGGGCTTCATACACAGAGAAACCCTGTCTCAAAACAACAACAACAACAAAACTAACAAGTCTGGCTGCTTGTCACAGAGCTAGTTCCAGGCTTTAATGGAAAACTCTTGATCCCCAGCTCCCAAGCCAAAGATCATCTACATATTATTCTTTGTACTCGGAAGGACCTGGAATTCTTACATTCCTCAAAACATATACAAAATGTATTCTGTAGGAGTCCGAAGCCCTTAGCAGCTGCTCAGACTGAGACCTAAAAAGAGCAACTGTTCTATAGTACTTTTGTTTTATCCTCTTTTGGGTACTAATGACATATTCCCAGTAATTGCTTTACTCCCCGGAGAGATGGTGCTCATTCAAATGCAAAGTCCTCAGGCTCCCATAGTCCTAAAAGCCAAGAAGGCTCTCAGGTGATAAAAAGGAAAGTTTTGCCTCCTTTTGTTGAGATATGATTTTAAGAAGTCCAGTCTAACCTCACAATCACTGTATAGCTGGGGATGTCCGTGACCGCTTGCCCACACCTCTCAAGTGCTGAAGTTATATGCATGTACTACATTGCTCACTTCAGAGAAATTATAAAAATACAGCGGGGTTGCTGTTATAACCCACAGGTATAGTGCCTGCCTGACATGCACAGGGCCCTGGGTTCAAACCAACAGGACCTACTTACAGGTGCCTTTCTAAAAGGGTTATAGTTAAACCCTTTTATGTCTAAAAATCTATAGTTCAATTCAAGATTCAAGGATTTTATCACTAAACGTTACATGGTACTAGAAAGGTACTTTAACTCAAGGGCACTTTTACTCACTATACAACAGACACATCACTACACACCACACAGCGCAGTCCACTGCCAGCCACAAATGTGAGGTTATAAATTAGGCAGCCATACCCTTTAAGTGACATTTTAGGTCTCAGGAAGACTTACACTCTGATTTGACGAATAGGTCCATATTTCCCAAATATATCATACATTTCTTCCGCTGTGATTTTGTATGGCAAATTCCTTATATACAAAATCCGATTTACTTCAGGTGGGAGGCGAATCTAAAATGAGAATTATGTATCATTATACTGAAGGACAGCAGTGCTGCCATTAAAAAGAGCCCAATGATATCAAATAAGAAGCCACGGATAAGAACTAACGTCGGTTGCTACTCGAAGTGGAATGCTCTTCAGAAAAACAACAGAGGGAAGACCATCAGTAGGAACTAGAACCCAGGCTTTCGGTCAGTCTAACTTAACAAGCATTTCCCACTTCACTTACAAATCTTTAGTGTTTCCTGGGAAAGAAGAGACAATAAAGTCGCATTCATAAGCCTTCTTATGCCTTCTTTTTAGAAGTTTGTTTATTCACTGTTCACCCTGACTGAAACCGCTTACCCCCCCCCTCTCCTCCTGGCCCCACCCTCCCACACTCTTTCCCCTTCCCCTTACAAAAGGGGAGCCCCCACTCCACATCAACCTACCCCAATACTTCAGGTCTCATCAGCCTTCTTATGTCTTGAGAACTTGTGTTACAGCTTCTCTTGCTCTTTAAGGCTTTCCCTTCCCACCAGCTTCTAGCCCTCACCTGAGCGGCTGACCTGGCCCTCCCAATCCCTACATAAAACAAAATACTGGGCTCCTTTTCACTCATCATCAAACAGTTGCCAAGTGCCTTTTAAATGTACACAGTGGGCTAGGTATTAGCGATAGCTTGAAGAAAAAACAAGATGTCTGCCTTCCCTGCACTTTCTAGCTCTCTCTACTTATTTTATCTTGCTTTTTTCCCCAGTCATGACAGTAGAAAAGGAAAGTCTCTACACATTGACTCATTTGCTTTATTAGACACCCAGACTTAGCTGCCACCCAGCCCTCTGCTGAAAGTGCTTTTACTGATTTCTTTACATTCTGGTGTTCAATTTTCAACCTTCTAGGGTGCCTGGCTGTTGCTGCTTCTCCACACTCCATTTCCTCCTAACACCTGTGTTTCCTCAGAATCTTTGATATTAAAATACTGGTCCATAGTTTGTTACTTTTCTTGACCAACTGTTATATATTCCTCACTCTTAGCAATCTTCTTACTCTACACTGATGACTCACAGCTCACTGTTTGCTAATATAGTCAATTATATACCAGACAAAATTTTTTCTATAGCTACTTATTAAACTGACACTGAGCTGAGTATTACATGAATGAAAGGACAAAATATTTACTCTCAGGCTGGTGAGATGGTTCAGCATGTAAAAGGCACTTGCCAGCAAGCCTGATGACCTGCGTTAATCCCTGGAATGCACATGACAGAGATCAGACTCTCCAAAACTGTCCTCTAGCCTCTACGTGTGCTCTGAGGCATGTACGCATACACATTCAGTAATAAATAAATAAAATGTAAAAGCTTATTCCCTATGTCACATGCGTAGTGGTGATAATTATTAAACAAACTGTAACAGTGTAAGATTTCCAGGTCAAGTTGTTTATAATCAACAACTGCCAGACAAATATGTTTCTCTATTAAATCTGCTTTCTCACTCTGCAAAACACTGTAGCCCTCTCTCTTCTATCCTAAAACCTCACCATCATCATTCCCTGTAAAATTTGAAATGGTTGTGTACTCTTCTCAGCCAGCTCAGGAAACAACCCTGGCTCCATGCTTCTTGAGGAAAACATAACCAAATGGTAAGTACTACATATTCCTATTGCTAAATTTTATTCCTATGTCCATCCATTTTTCTTCTATTGCTATACCAACCACTCACCTACTCAAAACCATTTCTTTATTTTTGGTTTTGTTGTGGTTTGAGGTCCTGGGAATCAAATTCACAGACTCATGCATACTGGGCAAGTGCTCTACCACTGAGCCACATTTCCAGCTTCACTCCAGAATTTAATACATTGTTTTTCTTTTATCAGGTTTCTCCCATTCTATTGGTGCACTCTTGTTGGCATATAAAAAAACACTTTAGGTATCTTTAGAACAATTCAATTTCTTTATTAATAAGAAAACTCAGGGTGGAGAGATGACTCAGAGGTTAAGAGCACTGGCTGTTCTTCCAGAGGTCCTGAGTTCAATTCCCAGCAACCACAGAGTGGCTCACAACCATCTATAATGAGATCTGGTACCCTCTTCTGGAGTGTAGGTGTACATGCCGACAGAACATTGTATACATAATAAATACATCTAAAAAAAGTTTTCTTTTTCTTAATTTCCACCACCTTTTCTTCCTACAGAAATCATATTTTCATTCACTGAAATGATTCAAATAATCAAGGAAAACCGAAATCTTCATCAGCATATCCTATGGTCTGTCTTTGCTTTGGTATATTTCTAAATTTTAACGGTTTCCTACTTTGTTAGCTTGCTTGCTTACTTCATTTTTCGAGACAGGGTTTCTCTGCATAATAGCCGAAGCTGTCTTGGACTCGCTTAGTAGACCCGACTGGCCCTTGAATTCACAGAGATCCACCTGCTTCTGCCTCCCAGAGTGCTGAGATTACAGGCGTGCACCATGGCACCAGCTCTGTTCCTACCTTCTTAAAAGAAGTTATTTTTCCTTAAAGATTTTGAGAACACTCTGCTCTCTGACAACAGAAAATAAGCATGACTTTCCGTTTAATTCACTGCTGTACCCCAACACCTAACAATGGCGTGAAGAACATAGTAAATGTTGAATAAATACAACTGATTAATTGCTTCCCATTTCTAAGACCAAAGACACAGCACATGCTTAAATATATTAACAGAGGATTCCCGAAGTTCTACATTGGAGAAAGATCCCAGGGTCCAGCTGACAATGAACCATATAGTTACCGAGTACGTCTGTGCTATCGACTTTTTAGACTATATAATGCCTGGTTCTAGATATAGATCAAGCACAAGAGACTGTAGACCTTACACGTCAATGACACCAGGGAGCTCTCAATAGGAACGGGGGTGAAACAAGCCCGAGGAGAAGGCCGGGACAGCATCTCCTCTGACAGGACAGGAAATGGGCTTCCCCACCTGCGGGCGGAGGACAACTCTCACCCCCGCCGCGACAGTCAAGCAATGAGATCGCTTCTCTCCCGCACAGAAAGCGGGGTACTCACATTCGCCCTCTTGGCCGCTTGCATCGCCATCTTGGCGGGCTGATGTAGGTTACCGTAGGCTTCCTCGGAATATCTCTAAAGCTCCGTCTCCTTCTAGGGCACCCCGCGTCAGATACAGAGTATCAACAGCCAGGTAGAGCCGGAACCTGTTACAGCACTGCCGGAAAGTCCGCGTCTCAACCTAGGACGTGTTGACGTCCTAGAAAACACCCTCCAAACCAAACTACCGGGAGAGCGTTCTCAGGCCGGATGGCGAAAAGGCGAGCTCCAGGACGCTTCCGGGTACAGGACCGGAAGGGGTGGGGCTTGGCCTGAAGGGCGGGGTTTACGAGAGCGTCAAGACCCCCGGGGCTGCGGCTTAGTTCAGAGGTGGGCGTGGCGCGACTGTTGCAGGCCTTGTGGTTCCCACGTTTCCCAAACTGAACTTTCCCGGGAGCGCAGGTCCGGTGGCCTCAGGTCGCGCATCAGCTGATGGCAGGGCTCCTTCACTCGTCTCCTTCGGCCTCTATCCACGCCGACATAGAGCGCACCGCACTTGACATGCATACACTCTTTTAGTTCCTTAGACCAGTTTTACAGGGGTGGATCTGGGATTAGAGCCCACTCCCAAGTTTGCCCTGGGGTCCTCCTACACTAGGGCGGCTTCAAGACGATTTTGCCGACGTTCTTGTTGGCCTCCATGTGCTCGTGGACCTCTTGAATATCAGTCGCCCTGCAGATTCTGTCCGGAACCGGCTGCAGACGTTGCGGGCGGGCGGTGGAGAAGTAGGGCAGAATCTACTCCGCGAAAGTTTTCACCAGAGTTTGTTTGTACTAAAGAAAAGAACGTTAACCTGAAGAGAGGCCTTACCCACCCATTCCCCAGCCTGCTTAGCCTTAATGCTCTCTGAGCATCTGAAACAGCATATCCCTTCATTTTCCATCATGGAAGAGCATGCTTTCAAATGTGCAACCACATTTGAAATGCGCAACCAAGTCAGACTGAAGACTGCAGTAAAATACTAGTGCAACAGACGGCCACATAGCGCCAATACAGAAGCAATGTTTAAGTTTTATCTTCCCTATTATGTGAAAAATTAATGGACTACATTTCTAAAGCTGGTGCCTGCTAGGATGCTACAGAAAAATTTGGGAACATAAATTTGTTGAAGGTACAAACTTACTCCCCTGATTAAGGCTTTCTTAAGACGCTGAAAAGAGGTCTATCCGGAAAACAAAGCCTTGGACCTTTGTGAAGACCTAATACTACAGATGATGTTTTATTTTGTCCTGATAGTAAGCTGTATTTATGAATAATGAATGCCTGAGGTTTTTGTTGGCTAATCTGAATTAATTCTCTGTACACAGTTACCCATCTGTCCACAGGGTGGCAGGTTTCTTTATAGGCTCCCTAAAGTGAGCTATGACTGGGTTTATACAAAAAGTTTTCGGGGTGACAGACATAATTTCCTTTCACTTATTACTCACCTTATCCCTAGGTAGCAGTAAACTAATGTAATGATCAGACTTTCTCGTTTAAAAAGTAGTTTTGAAAACAGGGGCCCATTAACGTCAGCTCCTACTTAAAGGAGAAAGATCGGCAGTAATGTTAGACACTCCTAAACCCATAACACTCATGAAGGAGGCATTCAGGTCAGTTCCAGCTCAGGGGCTTCTAGGTCTTATGTCTGGAGTACATGGTGTCTTCGGCCGTAGGGACTTTTTTTTTTTAACCTTCCAACTCTGGAAGGCAACCAAAGGCAATATTAATGACTTTAATCATTTATGAGCCTCTTGGACAACCCTGACCAAAAACTCAAAAACTCTCATGCCTGTATCTGGCTTTCTTGACCTTGAATCAATTGACATTTAGGAATAGGTAATTCTTGTTGTGGGAGATGGTCCTCTGCACTGTATGAAGTTTAGATCCCGCTAAGTGGTGTCGATAACAACTGTCTTCAGACAAGATCAGATGCCCCCACCAAAAATGTCCTACTGGGGCCCCACCTGATTAGAGGAATTATACAGAAGCCATTTGCCTGTAATTTCAGCTACACTGGAGGATGAGGCACGAGTGCCATCAGCTCAAAGCCAAGCTGGGCATCAACGAGAGGCCTTGCCATCATTTTATTATTTTCAATTAACTGTTTTTATTTATTACTTAAGAATTTTAACATGCTGTTGTGAGTGACTGAACATGACCTTGGGAAGGGACTTGACTATATAGGCTGGCCAGGAATAGGGCTGAGGAGCTCCAGCTATTCCTCAATGGGGAAATCTTCATCCCTTCTGGATAAGGGCTTAATGACTGTGATGTGTTGTGGGGGAGGAGCATTCATACTTTTGTAAGTAACCCCTCATCTGTGTTCTAAGGAAGCCAAGACTCATTGGCTTCTCGAAGTAAACTTTGGTAGGATCATTCCTCTGTTTGTTTTGGAAATTTAGAAAAAGGGGTGGTGGACATTAAGTCTCCTCTGGAAGAAGACTTAGCAACATATGAATACAACGTATTTTGATCAGAAGACCTTGGTTTTTGGTTTTGGTTTTTTGTGACCCAGTTTCCATGAGAAGTGCTGGCTGTCCTGGAGTTAGCTCTGGTATTAAAGGAGTGCACCCCCGCCCCCCCGCCACAGCTAGGCTTGAAAGTCAAGCACCTCCATGGGAAGTATTTTCTGGAGTTCATACAGTGTGCATATCTTGCTTCCTGATGGTCAGAGTCTAGTGTTTCTAAGACATGACCATTCCCCAAAGTGAACAAGAAATGCAGTACTACACAGCCATCTCTAATGGGAACAGTGAAAGTCATAAAGCAGCACAGCTGCTTGACAAAGCTCCAGCAAAGCTGAGCCTAGTGATGCAATCACTGTAGTACCGTCTCGACCTCTCTTGGCCTTGATCTCTACGTGATGCCTGCTTGCGGGGGTCTTTCATTATTTGTACAACTTGGAGATATTGTATTGACAGAATTTTTCTTATGAATCATTCACGCCTCCTCCCAGGAGTGCACTCCCAGGAATGTCCTGACAGTACTACCCCTCCCACTTTTAGGGAGAGATGCTTATCTGGCCTTACTTGAAGGTCTTCCTTACGCCCTGAAGATTGTGACTCAAATAATTATTCCAGAGACCTCCTTTTGAGGCTCTGACTCAAAGATACTCTTGCCACATTTGCCCCTGGATTATCTTATTCAGGAACGAGATAATCAAAACAAAGTAAACTTAAGACGGTAAACAATACTGGGTAGGCTAGAGAAGTTGGCAGCAGATCAAATTAAAAGCCTCTTCCTACTACTGTTGGACAAAGAATGGTGTGAATTAATGATAAAAGAATAAAATATTAAGACCCACTCTTTCTTAGAAAAATTAACTCATATGGGGCCAGTATGGTATCATATAACCAAGGAATAAAAAAAAAAAAAACAAGATTAGATATATAAATAAATTATACAAATATATAAAATATAAACATTGTATTATGGCACAAATGAAATAATAATTGCAGCAGTTTTGGCCTGAAGACTTTCCCTGGGCGTAAGTAATGACAATTAGCACTCTGACTATTAAAAGTTGATAATACACTGCTTGGGACATGATAGTCTTCCCAGGTTGGCTTGGATGGTTTCTTTGAAACCACAAGAGCTGCCAGCCTGAGAATGGGCTGTCATGCTTTGGCAAAAAAAAACCCATGACACTGCATATTGTTAAAAGTCGGGTTATGGAGGTGATGAGGGAAAATGATTGTGAAAGTTAATTCTGTTCTGTCATGGTTTATCAATGAAGACTAAACTTATGACCAAGTAGAAGTTAAAACACATGTCCAGGGACAAAAATGATATGATCTATGTTTTGGAACGGCCTGCATCTATCCCTGCCTACTAAGCTCTGTATAAATAAAGATGCACCCAGATTGCCAGTCAGTCAGGATGTAAAACTCCTTCCGATCCCCATGCCTGACTCAGTCCTCCCTCCCTGCTCTTTCATCAAATCTTCAGGCCCTGTCCTGAAGAACCTTAGCAGGGCCTTAGCAGTACTTTTTTTTTTTTTTTTTTTTTTTTTTTGAGACAGGGTTTCTCTGTGTAGCCTTGGCTGACCTGGACTCATTTTGTAGACCAGGCTAGCTTTGAACTCACAGAGATCCACCTACCTATGCCTCCCAGAGTTCTGGGATCACAGGCATGCGCCACTGAAACATAGTGCTTAATAAGGTCTAAATTTAGTAGCACTAAAGGTTGTGAAAATTGGGCTTGAGAGACGGCTCAGAGGTTAAGAGTACTGACTTCTTCCAGAGGTCCTGAGTTCAATTCCCAGCAACTACCTGGTGGCTCACAACCATCTGTAATGTGATACGATGCCTTCTTTACACCTGATACATGCAGGCGTACAGAGCTCTCATATACATAAAATAAATAAGTATTTTGAAAAATGTCGTGAGAGTTTCAACCAAACTTTTCAGACTCAGTTAATTAAAACAGAGTTGCACGGGTCAACCCTAGCAAACAATAAGAAAACAAAGCCAGACGGTTATGAATGAAGGGCCCTTATGCATGGCTGCCTGATACTAATTATGGAAGACTGCTGACAGGCTACATGCTTGCTAGAGACCACTATAGCCTTATGTAAAAGGCACTTCTTTTGTGGTGTGGTGGTATTTTTATTCCAGCTACTCAGAATGCTGAGGCAGTTGAATCATGAACTGGAGGCTACCCTAGATGACACAGCAGGACTCCATCCCTGGGGAGAAGAAACATTTTCAGAGGGGCTCAGGAACCACCAGTTCAACCTCTCATGATGCCATTGCTGCTCATCATGAACCAAAGATTATTGTTTCAAGATGTTGGATCCTGTGCGGAACATTTGTGCACATAGCCCCACCTCTCTCTCTCTCTCTCTCTCTCTCTCTCTCTCTGTATGTGTGTTGTATGTATACATTTGGGTGTGAGTAGGTCAAAGGTTGATGATACCTTGTAAATCACACCACATGTGAATAACAGTGGGTCTTTTCATCTCAGTTAACCTAATCTAGATAATTCCTTAAAGATATGTCCAAAGATTTGTTTCCTTGGTGAAAATCTAGATTACCCAGTGTATTTTAGCCTGAGGGGCCTCACCGTACAAGCTGTCACTGCAGCCCCAGCTTACTGTGGGGCTTAGGAGGGATGGGTTGGAGCGTGTGCGTGTGTGCATGCCTTCTTGCCTGTTCTTCGTTTTCAGAGTATAATGTTACACAACTTGTGCTCCTGAGGGAAGTCATGAGTCTTTGAACTCTAGCAGGGTGAGGGAAAGCTGAGACGACTATTTTCTCCCTGTCCAGAACTTTGCCTGTCCTGTCTGTAGTTCCACCAAGCTCTTGGTGCCTGTTTAGCTCTTCGAAGGAGCATGGAAGGGCCATTAGATCTCCATTC
Organism: Psammomys obesus; assembly: GCF_907164565.1. Lineage (NCBI taxonomy): Eukaryota > Metazoa > Chordata > Mammalia > Rodentia > Muridae > Psammomys > Psammomys obesus. The sequence goes on from NW_026585644.1 coordinate 31,978,694, forward strand.
TGGAAGATAAATCAGGTTTCGGGAAAGAAGTGACATTCTTGTATCCGGCTCTGTGTTAGCCACAGTGGTTGGCAGGAAGGCAGTACAACCTTTGAGGGATGGAAGATGGACATTGGCAGCCTTCAAAACAATAGGTATGACAGGGAAGAGCACTGGAGGCAAGGGGATGGGTCACAGCCCGTGATAGGACTATGCTCACTCATGCCTGTGCAAGCAGTACCAAATTTCTTGCCAACCCTGGGAAATGGTCCTTGCTCAGAAGTGAGATATGCCCAGCGCATCAGCTCCAATGAGCAAGTTCCCATGTTGATGCAGGATCGGCAAGACTGAGCCACAACACCCAGATGTGCAGGCAGATTAAAAGCTCCGTTTGATGCGGAGTGCGTGCGGATCTGGCAGAGGATCAACACCTTGTCAGGGCCATAGGCGTGGCTGTCTCATCAACTCCTAGAAAATGCTCCAGCAGAAAGGGAACAGGAGCAAAGGTGGAGAGAAGGAGCTGGCCCAAGTAGCTGGTCTTGAGACAAGAGAGCCCACCATGCAGCAGTAAGTGGCTTCTACCGCATCCTTTTGTGCTATGTAGATTGTCCTATGTCCGGGCTTGCTCACACCTTGCTAGATTAGTAGGAGGTCTGTGGGAACTCCCTGCTCCAATACCCTTTGTGGGCTGATCCAAATTTTATGGTTGACTGGTTATTTCCCCGCAGTCGGTTAAAAAAGGTCTGTGTATTCTAGAACCCTCTCACTTCCATGTTTTGCCCAGAAGTTTGTCTGTCAAAATACACACAAGCTTGTGGTGGGTATGGGGGGTGGAGTCCAGAAACCCTGACCTGAGGGCACACTTTCCTATGCATCTGAGAGGAAAATGGGAGGGAAGGATTAACCTCTCCTATGTTTCTAGAAGGCTTCTGGCTACTCTAGGCTACTCCAGAGGTTCTGCAGAGTTCCACTGAGTCACCTTGAGGCAGCAGCATGACCCAGCATCTGGAACAGCATAAAGCTTGACACTTTCCCTACGGAGGCTAGAGAAAGTCACCAACCAATGGCATGCTAGCTTTCCTGCCTGCAGGACTATCCCTGGCTCCCTTGACCTTCCGCCATGGTTCTACAAAGGCTGATGAGGCAAATCTTGGGAATCAGGACCCCAAGCCTTAGGAAGGCTCTTGGGGGAGGAGAGAGCTTAGTGAGACTGAGGACTCCATCCTTCACTCCTGTACCTCTGTGAACTGTTTGGCTACCTGCTTTGGCTCTATGTACCAGTCCTTAGGACTGAGTGCCGAAGGGTATTTTTGTTTTGTTTTTTAACTCAGATGGTGATCTTTGCTTTTTGAAATTTCACATATATGAAAAACTTTCCTCAGAATTTCATTTGTTTGCTTGCTTGTTTGTTTTTTGAGACTGGACCTCCTCTGTGCAGCCCTGGCTGTCTTGGAACTCACTATGTAGACCAGGTTAGCTTCAAACTCAGAGATCTGCCTGTCCCTGCCTCCCGAGTGCTAGAATTAAAAAGTGTACAACCACACCTGGATATTCTTCTGGAATTATATGTCCCCTCTTACATTTTGAAGTCAATTACATAATTTTTTTAATCTTAAATTTAAGAAGTTTTAAAAGATAATGGTTTCTAATTACAGATACTGATATTTTTAGGTGAGTTTGGCGTATTTTGGATGGCATGGCTGTAGACACACATACTGCATTTTAAACTCTTTATTGGGATTTTAGATACATTAAGTGGAATCCAAATTTTAGAGCAATGTGGTAACCAAACAATTGGATGAATAAATGGTTTCAGTGGGAAGGTTGACTGCTAAGAACTAATCTGTGACCCTTAGCATCTACACTCAGAAAATGATTGATGTTGAAAGGAATCTCTTTGAAAGGTTGTGAGATAAAACTTCGAAATGAGCCCGGTATGGTGGCACACACCTTTAATCCCAGCAATCGGGAGGCAAATCTCTGAGTTCAAGTCCAGCCTGCTACAGAGCAAGTTCCGGGACAACCAGAGCTACACAGAGAAACCCTGTCTGGGAAAAACGAAACAGAGTCTGAAAGACCCATAGAAGCTCTGAAGGGCAACCCGGCATTGGAAATGGAGTCCACAGAGCCGCAATAGCTCCAGAAAAACAAAAGGGCAAGACTTTTAACAAAAGGGAAAATACTTTTAAAAAGTGGACTCTGGAACTTGGTGGACAATGACGACTCTACACCTGTGCCTCTGCAAGCACAAAGGTTTGTGCCTGATGAGCTATGGGCTGCCAGTATGGAGGACAGGGTGATGTGTGGGCATTCTGGAGCTCCCATGGCCTGATTGAACAAGGCCGGCTCCAGGCCCACTGGCTCCCAACATGGAGCCGCTGCAGCTGGGACTTGGCGGTGCTTGCCCTGCCTGAAGATGGAGAGAGCATGGGGGCGGCAATGCTCAAGCACAAAGGTCAAGCCAGGCAAGCCTCAGGGTGGCAGACATCCGACAGGGAGATAGTGTAGACAATTTATTAATTCTAGAGGCCTTTTCTTTTTCCTCAGAGACAGGGTATCTCTGTGTAGCCTTGGCTGTCCTGGACTGGCTTTGTAGACCAGGCTTTGTATGAAGAGAATGTGAACATATTTTTGTTTTGATCCCAGGTATAGGATGTGGGACTGATTTAGACTGTCCACAGCAGCAAACTATTTGCCTCATGCCAGCTCTGACGGGTTCTTCTTTCCCAGCTGAAGATAGTTTAATTCGAAGGACTCTGAGAGGGAATAAAGGCTAGAGCCCAGAGAGCACTGAGGAGCTCCAAGAAAGAAGAAGACTGCTGGTGCTTACCCTCTGTTGTTCCTGGTTGCTGTTGATGTAGTGTGAGGAGAAGTTGGAGATATCCTGAAATGAAAACTGGATACCCCCAAGGAACCCAGTGACCCTAACTAGCAGGAAACAGCCTAAGAGAACTCCTCCCCACTAACCTCCTTTCCCTCCTACATGGTGTTGGGGTGTCGGAAGGGATTGGGTTGAAGAAGGAAGAGAATTAAGAAGTTTAAATAATAGTTTAAAAAACTAGCACCAACACAGGCTAGCCTCGAACTCACAGCTATCTGCCTGTCTTTGCCTCCCAAAAGCAGAGATTAAAGGCATATTCCACTACACCTGGCTTCTAGAGGGTTTTTTCTAATCTAGCTAGCTTCCAAATAGTTGAGAAAGTGATCTATTTTTTTTTTTTAACAAGCTTAAGCACAATAACTGGGAAAGTGGGATTTATACTAATTTTCTAAGCTAGTCTGGCTACTTTCCAGCCACATGCCCCAAATTACTTGCTAAATTTGGTCCTGTCTGGAGGCATTTGCTCTATCAGGCCACATCATTTTCCTCTTATTTTCTTCCTTCCTCTCCCTTTTTCCTTTTCTCTCCCAAGCCCAGGAACCGAAGCCCTGCCTACCTACAGCCAGTAACAGGCTGTCCTGCCTTTATTATCCAATCAGAGGTAACAGGGGAGCAAAGTTTATGCAGTATTGTTCAGTGTGTTATACCTGACAATTCACCCATCTGGACAGCAACCAGATCTTGGGGCCCAGAATTTAGCATGTGAATACACAGCACCAGAGCAGCCTCCAATAGGGAGGGATGCAGCAGCCAGAATGCCCTGCCTAGCAGCAACATCACCCTGACTCGGCAAACAGCAGGGTATCTGAGAAGAGTCTCGACAATGGTTCAGTATTTATGATGCTTCAGAAACCAGAAATCTTGAACCAGACTGATGGCAATGAGTATTTGCATGTAAAGCTGTTAGGGCATATCTATGTATATATACATATATACAGGACAATATATATATTTATACACACACTGCTGTTTTCAATGCCATTATGGTGAACAAATAAGCGATGGGGAGGTGGAAAAGATAGAGGAAAGGAGAGTGAGTGCAGAGTGAATAGAGGTGGAACTAGAATGACAGATATGAAGGTGGTGTGTGGTAGAACATGTTGTTGCTGAGTAGAACCCACAGGGTGAGGTGATACAGCCTGGAGCTTGTGCAGACTCATCCCTCAAACATGCTGCACAGACACAAGATCACCCTGGTTCTGAGCAACAACAGGATGTCCAAGATGAAGAAAGGTTCATTTTTCTGGATTGGACTTCCTTGAAAGACCTCTAAGGTCCATGCTGCCATTGGAGGCCGCTTTGGTGTCTGTAGTCCAAAGCCCCAGGCCATGTTGAAGGCTGAGGTTCATGTGTGTCTGGAGACCTACAGCAGCCAGAGGATGTGATGTCCATGGCCTGAGTTACCAGGAAGCCTACGCTAATGCTGATGGTCTGTGCAGCTGCCTGAAGGGATGTTGCTGCTGCCCCCGCGACCATACTGATGTGAATGGCTTGAACTGCCACCTAACACCATGTTGATGTGCGTGGTCCATGCTGCCACTGAGGGCCACGTGTGAGCCCCTGGTCCTACTGCAGCTGGGGACTGTGCTGATGTCTGTGGCTGTACGAACACTAGGGGTCCTGTGTTGCCACCTGAAGTCATGTTGCTGTCTTTAGCCAGCACTGCCACCAAGCGCTATGTTAATGTTTATGGCCCATGCTGTGGCAGCAGGCTGTGCTGATGTGTATGGTCTGTACTGCTACCTGAGACCATGCTGAGGTCTGTGGCTTGTGCTGATGCCAGGGACCACGTGGAAGTCCATGATCTGTGCTCTCAATGGCTCAAAGGGCAAAGAAGCTACTTTTTGCAGTGGCATTGATGATTCCTGACTCACAGTTGAGAAAGATGGACAAAAAGGCTTATGTGACAACCCCTACCCTCCACCCCCAAAGTAACAGCTTAGATAGAAAGCCATCGAAGAGAACTCTTAAAATTGTGATCAGGATGCTGAAGTGTAGCAGTCTACAAACTGGTGGCCTCTGGTGTGGGTGAGGGTGGGGAAGAACTCATTTTTTAAGGGGCTGACCACCCAGTGTTTGACCGTTCTCCAGTGAGTATATGGGCAACACAAACTAGACTTTTCTTTTTTTTTTTTTTTGGTGGGGGCACAAGAGTTGGGGAGGAAGACCTGGGAGGACTAGGAAGTGAGAGTGATCAGGGTCCATGATGTGAAATTCCCAAATAATTAGTAAAAATATTTTTAAAATGAACATTTTTATAAGCATCAAAAGATATTTTTTCCCAGAATAGAATGCCTTTGGGATTCAGAACACTGTATCTTTCTGCCTGACAATGTCAAAACTGCAAAGGGTTTAGATTTGATTTTACTCTATCAATGCTAAAAAGTTAGACCAACCAGTTATCTTGCAAGATTGTAGTATTGAGTCTAAGAGACAAAAATAATTTAAAGAGCCCCACCACTTGCCCAGCCTCTGAGTTCTAATGTCACCTCCCTGGGTGCCAGGCCGTCTATGTCCACTCATTGTATAAGTGGGGATCTGTCACCATTGGGATTCACCATCTAACCCAGGCCCAACTAGTCTGTTTGCATCTAGACATTCTGTTTAGAAGAGTCAGATGTGAGGAGTGGTTTCTTAGAATAGAGACCTGCTATTTGTTCCTCTTGGCTCAGGTAAAGCATATGTAGAGGGACCTGGAGGACAGTCTATTCATTTAAATGGTTATTATCCTTAAGGGTAATAATGATAATCCAATCTGGCCAAAGTCGAGTTAGGTTTGTATTTCCCAAGCCCTCTCTTGAGCAAAGAAGCAAACCATTTCCTCCTTAGAAGCAATGCCTAAAGGGTGCAGAAGGGTGCACTCTTGGGTGCACTGAAGGGCATACCGAAGGGTGTACCAAAGGCTATACTGAACAGTGCACTGAACTGAAGGGTGCACAGAGGGTTACAAAGGGTGAACTGAAGGGTGCACAGATTGTGTACAGAAAGGTATACCAAAGGTATACCTAGCCTGGGGCTGCTATCAGGGAAAGAAAGAAGCTTCCTTTTCAGGAGTGTCTACAGCAGAACCCTAAATTATTAAAATAGGTTCTTTCATTGTCCTGATCATGCAGTGTGGAGGTAAGACTCCCAACAGACTTCTGTGTGAAAGACTACTAGTGTATTCAGGTTTCATGTCAGTGACCAATGCTTAAAAAGGAATGAGCTGGTCAGGTCCTTCTAGTCAGAGATGGTGACCTCTTGAGATAAGAAAACTTGCTTCCTTAACTCAGTCTTTGTTTTAATCTCCAATTCAGTGTTTTTCAACCACAAAATCTTTTTCTTAAGGGTCTATACTTTTCTTCCAAAATAGCAAACTTGTCTTCACTAGTTGTCTGATGACTTAGTTTCCTTTTTTTCTTAGATACTCTCCTGAAAGAAAACACAGCATGTTAATAACTTAGGGAGTAGTGAACTGCCATTACAGTATATTGTAGAAGTCTGTGTCTATGAGGAAAGACAGATGTATGCACTCCTCAATTCTATTTCACAGTGATATTTGATCTGCTCTACAATGACTGGTTCTCCATGCAGAGAATGAAGGTGCACATACTTATCACAAGATGTATAAAACTGTGAATGCACACAGGTGGGGGAGGGCTAAAGGAACAGTAGAACCTGCTGCTCAGTCCTTATGACTAGTTTATATCTACATTTATAACTGGTCAATAGCACTTCAATTAAAAAATCTGTTAATAATAAAAATTTTGAAAGCTGTTCATTCATCAAAATTTCTACTTGTTTTCTTTTTAGGATTTATTTATTTTACGTAAATTAGTGTTCTGTCTGCATGTACACCTGCATGCTAGCAGGGGACATCAGATCACATTATAGATGGTTGTGAGCCACCATGTGGTTGCTGGGAATTGAACTCCAGACCTCTGGAAGGGCAGCCAGTGCTCTTAACTGCTCTTCAGCCCCTCTACTTGTTTTCTTAAGCCAACTGCTGGTTCCTAATCCACTTGCCTTCCTCTACTGCAACCATAACAGATGAAATGGTGGGAGATAAGGTCTGTATTAAGTGTCAGTAGACATTTAGTCAGGTATAGTGGCATACCCTTGTAATCCCAGCACTTGAGAGTTAGAAGCAGAAATATTGCATCAAGTTCATGGGCAATCTAATCTTCTTGGTGAGTCAATCAGGGCTATATAGCAAGATTTGTCTCAGGAAAAAAAAAAAGTAAGACCTTTAAAATGTAGACTATAAAAATTACTGCCAGGCAAATTCAGCAAAATGAATGATTTTTTTTTTTAATTCATGTATGTTATAAATCTGGCAATAAAGTCTTAGATGATATTCTCAGGAGAATTAACAAAATGCCCAAACCATGAAACATCTGTTTCTTTCCATGTGGATGTCAACACAAAGAGGCTAGTTCTCACATGTGGATTTAATTAAGACTCTCACATGAAGGAGCCTTTGGTTGTCTATTTAGGAATTGTCATAGGAAGTTTAAGGAAAAACTATAGTTCTTTAATAATTTCATACTAATCTTTTAAGACTGAGGTCTAGAATTAGCAATGTTAACATTTTACCAATGCCTATGACCCACCAAAGTAGTTGTTTTAAAAATAAACCTGATGGGAACTAGATAAGCTAAGCTAGATGGCTTAGTAGTTAAGAATACTGTCTGTTCTTCCAGAGGTCCTGACTTCAATTCCTGCCAACCACATCTATAATGTGGTCTGATGCCCTCTTCTGGGATGTAGGTGTACATGTAAATAGAGAACTCATGTACATTAAATAAATAAATAATAAAAAACCCTGACTGACTTGTGTGAAGTTATTTGTCTATTTACGTCTTAAAGCTGTTACTGTCATGTTGTTAGAATCTTCCATAAAACAAACAAAGTAACAACAACAAAAACCTGAGACACGGTCTTACCATGTAACTGCCTGGCTTGAAACTATGTAGATCAGTCTGGCCTTGAACTCACTGAGATTTGCTCACCTTTCCTGAGTGCTAAGATTAAAGGCATATGCTACTATACCCAGAGATTAAAAAACAATTAATCCCCATGATTCTTTATTTCTCAGATTTTCTATAATAATCAAATACCTTTTGATAGAGAAAGACAATTGTTGGGTGTAACACATGCCTGTAATCCCAAAATTTAGTGGGCTAGAGCAGGAGAATTGCAGGTTTGAGCCCAGTCTGGGGTACACAGTGAAACCATATGTCAAAGAGAAAGAGAGAGAGAGAGTCAGAGTGATGAGGAAGCATAGTTAAGGAGAGTGACAACAAGTGGCGGGTTGGCAGCAGCTCGGTCCATTCTGTAGGAGCATCCAAACACTTCTAACATACCGGGTCCCTTCTTCCAACAGTGGGCTCTGCCTGGCATACTGTTAGCTGTATTATTATTTGGAGTCTTTTGTAACCTTGATTTAAAAAGAACAAAAGCTCATAAAGTCCTCATTATAATGAAATCAGGGAACTTTCTGGTCTTCTTTATGGAATTATCCTTGGATCTGAGCTGATAGGCTAAAGCCTGGCTTATTGAAAACCTACTTTCATTTTATGAATGCTTTAATGGGATACATTAGCTCAGATTATAGATCTCTGTTCTGGTTTCTGCTCCTACTCTACTGAAACTGGGTCTCCTTTTCTGGTACTTAATTTCTCAGATATTCATTTGAGGTTTGCTCACTAGAGCTTTCCCGGATTCTGTAAGGCAGAAGTCATTCACTTTTCTGTTTATCATCAACATGTATTAATTTCCTACTCAAAATTATGCACTGTGTTAGATATCAGAAAGGAGGATGATTTAGAAGGCATGTTGCCTTCTGGGTTCATAATCCAGATTGACAAAGAGCTCTAATGGAAATAATGATGGTAGTGTGCATAAACTATCCAGCACTGTGGAAGAGATGTTCAGATCTGAGTTGGACCTTCAGTTATGATTATGAATGTGCTAACGAATTGCGAAGGGCATGAACAGAACAGAAATGTGTATCTGGCAGATAGGATGACATCTACAGAGTCATGAAAGGCAGAGGATATGTCTTATCCAGCTTTGGTCTGAGATAGTGTAGGGTACATGACTGGACAGCAGAGTTACTTGCTGTAAGAAGGAATGAATGCATGACTGCTTTTCTTGCTAGAAGGCCCTACTATTTCAAAGGACTGTTTTAAGCAATTCTAAGATCATTAGAAATTCAAAAAAGATGCAAAATAAAACAATGTGATTTTCCATTTGCTATGATCAACCCTCACTTTGGCTCTCTATTAAATCTTATTTTTATTCTTTTACAAGTGTAAACCAGGTAAGGGGACTGGAGTACACACAAACAAGATAGCTGTTTCTCTCCTAGCTTCTCTGTCCTACAGGGTGGGCCCCTAACACTTCCTTGCTTTTTAACCTGCCTTCTCTCTGCTCCCTTGTTCATCTCTCTTGCACATCTTATTAACGTGGGAATAGGGGTAAACTAGATGAAACAAATCAGGGTCCTCAGAGAAAATAAGAGGCAGGGTAGAGGCTTCACCATGATCCCAAACCAGGGAAGAAAGCAGTTACACTGTAAGGGGACTGACAATGCTGACTCCCTGAGAAGCAGAGAGGAGGCAGAATCCCAGCAGGGCTCCCAGCCGTGGCATCCACATTTCCCATGGCTCCCCTGGGTCAAGCACCTCTGAATCCCCCCCAAACTCCCCCTTTCTCCCCCAGCTAGTTTGCGTAGGGTCTCAAACCTCACTGGGAAGTGAACTTACCCAGCTTCTCTGTGGCTTCTACACAGACACTAGGATACATGCCTGCAATGTAAGTAGCCACCAGAAGGTACAGGTGGGTCTTCACCACTACCACACCAGTGTTTTCCTGGACAAAGAAGAAAACCCAACATTCTGCCTTTGGTCCAACGTAAGACCAGCAGTTACCCACAGACACTTAAAAAAAAAAAAAAAGAAGCTATTTCCTGACTTCTTTGTATTCATGTATGTGTGTTTTAGTCTTCTACTCCTTTTTAGAAATTTATTAGTGTCTTCTGAAAAGGTTTCAGCCTTTTGTATTAGTATCATGCATATTGTGAAGAAAGGTTCCTGGAAAGAAACTGTACAGATTAGAACTCCACTGACTGTGTAGACATTGGAGTTGCAGGTCCAGATATAACTATGTATTCTGGGATAATTTAACCCCTTAGTAAGCAAACTTTGCCCACCTCTGTGTCTGACGTAACATGCTTATGCCTAACGGGCATAAACTTTTGGAATGTGTTTAAACACTCCCACCTGATCCTCGCTTTACCGTTTGTATCTATGTGTCTGTCCTTTCTTTATTCCCTCACTGCTCTAGTCAGGGTTTCAGGACCCAAGGCAAACAGGTTGTGATTGTAGCACCCTGAAGGATCAGGAAGAGATAGCTCAGTTGACGAGTGCAGAACATTTGTAACAGCATATCTCACTGAGAATACTTCAGACAATTCCTTTCTTTTCCTTCACTTCATTTCAGTGCTTTCTATCAGACCCAGAGACTTCCACATTCTAGGCAAGTTCTCTACCCTTGAGCTCCATTCCCAACCCTTCTGGGAGTATTTTTCAGATATGCCTTCCTGGTACTACGTTGCTATCTGAATGACTCAAGATCATAATGACCTATTCTGTTTGGCAGAGAGCAACAGGAGGGTTAAAGAAAATTGAAGTAAAATTCTTAAGTTTTTATCCATCTGTCAAACCTTGAATACTTACATTTTTAGCATAGAGAGAAGAGTCATCTGACCGGACACACTTGTAATCCTTTTCCTTGAAATACAACCCTTCCCTTCGGGTTAGCAATGGGTTTTTGGCAAATCCATTCACAAGTGTTCGAACATCACTGGGCATTATCTGCAAACAAATAGGCCAAATCAAAAGATCATAGCCACTGAATAGTTAAATTTGGTCGACTGTCTGTTTTCTAAATGGCCTGAAGGCTGAGAATGGTTTTCAAATTTTTTGTTTTGTTTGTTTGTTCTTTTGAGACAGGGTCTCTCTGTGTAGCAGTCCTGACTGTCCTGGAACTCACTCTGTAGACCAGATTGGCCTCAAACTCACAGAGATCCACCTGCCTCTGCCTCTTGAGTGCTGGGATCAAAGGCGTGCGCCACCACCACCTGGCTTGGTTTTCACTTTTTTTTTTAATCTTAACTTAGGTGCTTTAATAAAGTAATATATCATATTTTCAATTTATTATATAGCTAATTAAATTATAAGCCATATATTATTTTTAAATATCATTAAACAAGAGACTTACATTAGTTTATTCACTTTGTATCCTAGCTGTAGCCTCCTCCCTCCTCCCCTCCCAATCCCACCCTCCTTCCCTCATCAACTCCTATGCCCCTCTCCAAGTCCATGATAGGGGAGGTCCTCCTCTCCTTCTATCTGACCCTAGCTTATCTGGTCTCATCCAAACTGGCTGCATTGTCCTCCTCTGTGGCTTGGCAAAGCTGCTCCCCCATCCAGAGGAGGTGTTCAAAGAGCTAGCCACCGAGTTCAGGTCAGAGACAGTCCCTGTTCACCTTACTAGGAAACCCACTTGGATACTGAGCTGTCACAGGCTACATCTGAGCAGGGGTTCTAGGTAATATCCATGAATGATCCTTGGTTGGCATATCAGTCTCAGAAAAGACCCCTGTGCCCAGAATTTTTGCTTCTCTTGCTATGGTTGTGGAGCTCCTGTCTTCTCCAGGTCTTACTATCTCCCCCTTCCTTCATAAGATTCCCTGAACACTGCCCAAAGTTTGTTTATGAGTCTCATTTTCTGCTTTGATACACTGAGGGGTAGAGTCTTTCAAAGGCCCTCCATGGTAGGCTCCTGTCCTGTTTCCTGTTTTCTCCTTCTTTTTATATCTGTCCTGTTTGCCTTTCTGAGTGAGGATTGATCATTTTACCCAGGGTCCTCCCTTCTAGCTCACCTTGTTTAGGTGTACAGATTTTTGTAGGTTTATGCTATATTTTATGTCTAATATCCACTTATAAGTGAGTATATACTGTGTGTGTCTTTCTGTTTCTGGGATACCTCACTCAGAATGATCTTTTCTAGATCCCACCATTTGCCTGCAAATTTCATGATTTCCTTGTTTTTAATTGCTGAGTAGTATTCCATTGTGTAAATGTACCACAATTTCTGTATCCATTCCTCAGTTGACAGACATCTGGGTTGTTTTCAGGTTCTGGCTATTACGAATAAAGCTGCTACAAACATGGTTGAACAACTGTCCAAAACCATACAATGGAAAAAGGACAGCATCTTCAACAAATGATACTGGTCTAACTGGATGTCTACATGTAGAAAAATGCAAATAGATCCATGTTTATCACCCTGCACAAAACTAAAGTCCAAGTGGATCAAAGACTTCAACATAAAACTAGATACACTAAATTGGTTAGAAGAAAAAGTGGAAAAGAGCCTAGAACTCATTGGTGCAGGAGACAACTTCCTGAAGAGAACACCAACAGCACAGGCTCTAAGATCAACAATCAATAAATGTGACCTCATGAAACTGAAAAGCTTCTGTAAAGCAAAGGACACTGTCATTAGAACAAAACAACAGCCTACAGACTGGGAAAGGATCTTCACCAACCCTGTATCTGAAAGAGGGTTAGTATCAATATATAAAGAAGTTAAAAAGCAACAAATCAAGTAATCCAATTAAAAAATGGGGAACAGAGCTAAACAGAGAATTCTCAGTAGAGGAATATCAAATGGCAGAGAAACACTTAAAGAAATGCTCAATGTCCTTAGTCATCAGGGAAATGCAAATCAAAATGACCCCGAGATTTCACCTTAAACCCATCAGAATGGCTAAGATAGAAAACTCAAGTGACAGTACATGCTGGAAAGGATGTGGAGAAAAGAAAACCCTCCTCCATTGCTGGTGGGAATGTAAACTTGCATAACCACGTTGGAAATCAATTTGGTGCTTTCTCAGACAATTAGGAATAGCGCTTCCTCAAGATCCAGCTATACCACTCCTAGGCATATACCCAAAAGATGCTCAAGTATGCAAGGTTTACACTTTGTAAAAAATGACTAGGAAAAAAAAAAAAAAAAAAGGAAAGAAAGCAGTTTGACATAATACCATTACATGAAATTCAAGTTTCATTATTCATAAAATTGTATTAGCAAATACCCACACCTTCTCTTTTGTGCATTATCTATGGCTGCTCTTCCATAACAACTACAGAATTCACAAAATTACTTTTTGTTTTGTCTTGTTTTTCGAGACAGGGTTTTTCTGTGTAACCTTAGCCATTCTGGACTCACTTTGTAGACCAGGCTGGCCTTGAAAACACAGCAATCCCCTGCCTCTGCCTCTTGAGTACTGGGATTACAGGTGTGTGCCACCTCACCCGGCCTCAGAATTATTTATTCTTACAGACTATGTGGTCCTAAAGCACTTGCAATGGTTTTTAGTAGAATAATCCTTTTTGTTTAAAAGTCACATCTACAGGAAAAGATTTTCTGAAAAGGATTTCAGGGGCACAGGAAATAACCTCAGAAATTGGCAAATGGAATCACGGGAAATTAAAAAGCGATGTACAGCAAAGAAAACAATAGCCAGAGCAAAGTGACAGAACACAAAACACAAAATAACCAACTACATACTGGACAGGGATTGACATACCAAAGGTATCTCAAGAACTGCAAAACTCAAACACCAAAATGCCCAAATCACCCAATCAATCAATCAATCAACTGAATAAATGGTTATTGAAAGAGATAGAAAAAGAACTTGAACAGATACTTGAAAAAATGAGATTTAGCTTTCAGAGAAATGCAAATTAAAAACTGATTTGAGCCTGGCAGTGGTGACACACACTTTAACTTTTAACTCCAGCACTTAGGAGGCAGAGGCAGGTGGCTCTCTGTGAGTTCGAGGCCAGCCTGTTCTATAAATCAATCTCCAGGAAAGCCAGGCTGCACACAGAAACCTTGTCTCCAACCTCCCCACCCCCATCCTGCTCTGAGGGCCTGGAAAGATGGCTCAGTTCTTAAGAGCACTTGTACTCTTCCAAAGGACAGGAGTTCAGTTCCTAACGTCCATGTCAGGTAGCTCACAACTGCCTACAACTCTGGCTCCAGAGGATTTGCAGCCCTTTTCTCGCCTCCAAGAGCACTGTACTCAGATGCATATACATATGAAGGAATAGTTTTGGAGAGATGGCTCTGTGGTTAAGAGCACTTGTTACTCATGAAGAGGCCCTATGTTCAGTTCCTAGCACCCCCATGGTGGCTTATAGTTCTGAAGGCACCAGGCATGCACATGGCACAAACACATAAATGCAGTTAAAACATTTAGACACAAAACAAAAATTACAAAACAAACAAAAACCCTGCTTTGAGATTCCATCATGTATCAGTCAGAGTAAGTATCAAGAAGACAAAAATGAGGGCAGGGATTAGCTCAACAGACAGCCTGCTTAGCATGCCAAAGCTCTGGGTTTAATCCTCAGCACTGCATAAACCAGCATTGTATTCCATGAATATGGTCTTAGCACGTTCGAAGGTAGAGGCAGGAGGTTCAAGGTTATCTTTGGTTACCCAGCAGGTTGCAGGCTAGTTTGGGCTATATGAAACCTTATTCAAAAAATAGAAAATAAAGAAGAAAACAAACGACAACAAATGCTGGCAAGGATGTGGGGAAAGATAGAAGGAACTCTTTTTCTTTCTTTTTTTGAGGCAGGGTTTCTCTGTTTAGCCTTGGCTGTCCTGGACTTGCTTTGTAGAGCAGGCTGGCCTGAAACTCTCAGAGATCCGCCTGCCTCTGCCTCCTTGAGTACTGGGATCACAGGTGTGCGCCACCACGCCTGGCTGCTGATAGGAGGAACTCTTAATTCACTGCTGGAATAAATGTAAACTTGTCCAGCCACTATGGAAATGAATATGGAAGTTCTCAAAAAACTGCACCTAGCTGGACCACTATTGGGTACATATAGCTGAAGGACTTTGAATCAATAAAATCTATCTGTCACCTCAGACAGTAGGTTTTTATTGTTGTGGTTTTCACAATGGCCTGGAAATGGAACCTACTTAGATGCCTGCCAATATATGAATGGATAAAGAAAATGTAGTACACATATACAATGCAATTTTATGCAGACATAAAGAAATTTAAATCGCTGGATATGGTGGCACATGCCTTTAATCCCAGCACTTAGGAGGTAGAGTCAGGAAGATCTCTGTGAGTTTGAGGCCAGCTTGGCCTACACAATGAGACCTGTTTGGGGGTCGGGATGGAAATCATGACATTTGCAGAAAATAGCTGTAGTTGAAATGATTGCATTAAGGGTTAATAAACCATACTCTGAAAAACAATCATCACAATTTCTTTTATATATAGAATTTAGGTTTAAAATTATGTGTCCTTTTATCCCCTCCTTCTTCCATAAGACTGACGAGACTTGATAAGCTATGGGCAGATGGCAGGGGAAGAGAACTCCCCCTTTAGGGTGGACTAGGGGATGGGGATAAGGGTGAAGAGGAAGGGAGGGTGGGACTGAGAGGAATTGAGGAAAGGGGCTTCAACCGGAATATACAATAAATAAATTGTAAAAAATAAAAAATACAAAACAAAGCAAAAAAATTATGTGGATGTAACTGGAGAGATGGCTCAGCAGGTAAGAGCACTTGTTGATCTTGAAGAGGACCCAGGTTGAGTTCCCACTGCCCACCCACACTGTCTAGTTCTAGAGATCTGAAGCCCTCTTTTGTCCTCGGTAGGCACTACATGCACATGGTGCACAAACATACATGCAGACAAAGCACTTATATGTATAAGACAAATCTTTACCGTTATGTGTGTATATATGTACACACATATATATTTGCTAATGTGTGTTTGTAAGTGACAAAATTAGGAAGGGGCTCATGAGAGGTGAGGCAGATCTCTTAAGGAATGTGGGAAATAGAAGAGTGGGACACATGATAAGAAAACAGCAGGAATTAAGGGAGGAAGCTGAAGCAGAAGATGGTATAGAGAAGGGAACTGGGGATGGGAATGAATGAAAACAGGTATACTGACATGTTGGGATCAGGCTGTACTTTGCTCTAAGTTACTCCGTATTTCGTAAAACAGTGTTTTCAGTGTGTCTTGCTCTGAGAGACTCCATTTTGAAGAGAGAGGATGACTTCAAACCTGGATGGTCATAAAAACAGTCCATCTGTCCAGCACTACCCACATAACACAGACTGAAAAATGATTTATTCCTGTGCTGAGACAGAAGAAGCATATGGACAAATTAAAATATCAGAAAAAACCAGGCCCAAGAAATTATGCAACAGACCAAGGAAAGGATGTGACTCCCTCGCTTAGCACTGAGATGGTATTGGTTCCTACTGACCTGGACCTGTCCCATCTATCTGTCTACCAATCTGTCTGGATCCTCCTTGTCCCTCTGTTCCTGGAGCTGGTCTTTTGTTTGTTTACTTTGTTTTGAGACAGGGTTTCTCAGTGTAGGCTTGGCTGTCCTAGACTCACTTTGTAGACTAGGCTGGCCAGTAGTTCACAGCGATCCACTTGCCTCTGCCTCCCAGAGTGCTGGGATTACAGGCATGTGTCTACTGGAGCTGGTCTTAACTCTGCAACTTCACTCTCCAATTTGTGATCTGAAGGAGCCACCACTGAAGTTTCCCCAGATTCCTTCCTGAAGCTCTGGTTCTGTTAGTTTATCAGTAGATATTATAAAGTATCTACTGATATTCTACCGACTTCCCTTCTTTTCAGGACTGAGCAAACTCCTGAACTCTGCTGTGCCATCTTAACACTTTACTGCCATTCTGTAATCATATGTAAATATACATACACACATATAACTGTGTGATCCAAGAGTTGATATTAGTAATTAAAATAGGAATAAAAAACCCTGTAATCACTCCAGTTATAGTTACCAAGGAAAACAGGCATATCTACGAAATTGATGTCACAGAACTATTATACCTTGCAAAATTATCATTACTCAATAAATTTTGACATTGTTGAAGACAAGGAACAGGACAGGAGCAGTCCACAGAGGACCTCTGAAAGACTTTACCCACCAGGGTATTGAAGCAGATACTGAGACTCATAGCCAAACTTTGGGCAGAGTGCCGGAATCCTCATGGAAGAAGAGGAAGACAGAAAGTCCTGGAGGGGACAGAAAGTCCTGGAGGGGACAGGAACTTCACAAGGAGAACAGAGCCAAAATACCTGGGCCCAGGGGGTCCTGCAGAGACCGCTACTCCAACTAAGTACCATGTATGGAAAGGACCTAGATTCTCTGTTCAAAGGAAGCGCATTGGCTGCTCAGCCTCCAAGTGGGTTGCCTAGTAAAGGGTACAGGGGCTGTCTCTGACATGAACTCAGTGGCTGGCTCTTTGATCACCTCCCCCTGGGGGCCGGGGAGTGAAGCCTTGCCAGGCTACAGAGAAAGATGATGCAGCCAGCCTGGATGAGACCTGATAAGCTAGGGTCAGATAGAAGGGAAGGAGGTCCTCCCCTATCAGGGGATTAGGGAAAGGGCATAGGGGGAGAAGAGGGAGGAGGGTAAGTAGGACTGGGAGGAGATGAGGGAGGGAGCTGCAGCAGGGATACAAAGTGAATAAACTGTAATAAATAAATATATAAATAAAATTAAGTTAAAAAAAAAGATACAAATGGGCTGGAGAGATGGCTCACAGGTTAAGAGCACTGGTTGCTCTTCCAGAGGTTAGGAGTTCAATTCTCAGCAACCACACGGTGGCTCACAACCATCTATAATGAGATCTGGTGCCTTCTTCTTGTGTGCAGGTGTACATGCAGACAGAGCATTATATAAATAAATCTTTAAAAAAATACAAACACGTTCATATTTTTACATAGTTCACCCACACTACATATATGACAATGCCATGATGAAACCAGTATTTTGTATGTTAACCTAAAAAATATCTTAAAAACTTTTTTCCCTCTTACATTAAATCCCGGTGATGTCACACACAGGCTCCTTTCCTGGAGTTTGATGAGGGCTGCACTGTCCACATGCTTCGTCCCCAGTAGGGTGTCTAGCAGTAAGTTTTGCAAGTGACTCATGGCTCCTCAGCTCTGAACCGGAAACTGTAGTTGTAGGCTCCACGTGTGAGAATACAAGTGCCTCTGACACTTCAGTGTTAGTATCAGTGTGTGTCCTTTAAAATGTTGGAAAAGTGAAAATGGTGGTCCACAACCCAGTGCTTACCAATACTCTGATGGGAAAAAACAAACAAAAAAACCAAAAAACAAACAAAATAGCTATGTAATGATTTACCGAGATTCAAAAACAAATGTCCAAGCCTGTTATCTCAGGTCCTCTAGGGGCAGGAAAGTCCTAAGTTAAAGGCCAATGGGACCCTACCTTAAAGAAAAAAAAAAAAAAAAAGATCTGCGGAGACTCTATACAGATCTGCGGGGGAAGCTCGGTGATCCTCCGCTCAGTCCGCAGACCCGCAAAAATGAACAAGTAAATAAATGAAAGCAAAGTAAAGCAGAAACAAAAAGAAGCAACCAGTCATCCAAAAAATCTCAAAGCCGCCCACGAAGGAGAAACATCGAGTTAGAATGGATAACCGTCTCATTCCTCCTCCTTGACCAGACACTGGTCCACAGACGCGAGCTCTAAGACCACACGGGAGGCTCTGTACAACTGCGTCCACCGCCACGTGCCGCCATCTTGGACGGCTCTCCCGGGGGCAACCGCCACAAACGCTCGTTCACCGCAGGTGCCTAGCGGGGAGAGCGCCCCTCTCTCGCCGCTCCCCTCTGGGGCGTGACCGACGGGAGGCGGGCAGCCCAACGGGGGCCGCCAACTAACCACCGGACACCGCGGGGGCCCCGAGGGGCCACGCTCCGCCAGGGGGGCGGGCGTACGCGGGGCCGGGGTCGCGGGCGAGAGCTGATTGGCTGCGACAGCTGCCCGTTAGAGCGAGACGGGCGCGCTGCCTCGTTCTCGGTCCGCCGCCCGCCGCGGCCTGAGGGCCACCACCCTGCCTTGCGGCCCGACGAGGTGTGCGCGCCTTGGTTGTCTGACCCCCTCGTAGGCGAGGGGCCGTGTGGAGACCGCGTCCGGGAGACAGAGGGCCCCGAACGTTCGCGCGTTCTGAAGCCACGGTCGCGGGCTGAGGTCGCGGACGCACTGTGGGGCCGGAGAGTCAAGGTCCCTGCCCGAGGCCGAGGCCCCTACGGCAGGGCGGCTCGCGCACGGGGTCGGCGAATCGGGGACCGGGATTCTAGGGCCCTGCCCCCTGGTGAGCAGGCTTGATGCCTGAGGACCAGCCTGGGCGCAGGCTCTGAAGTCCCCTTCTCCCTCACCCTGCAGGCCCTGGGGAGGGCTTTGGGCTTCTCGGAGCTTGAAGGCCTGAATTTTGACCAGAATTCCCGTCCTTCCCCAAGACTCCATTTGTCAGTAGCTTGAAAGTTCCAGCTCTTCCATTCATGACATACCAAACAGAAAATGGCTGGGAACTAGATTGCTACCTTCTGATGACTACTCCGGCTTGAAAATAGCACCTTGTAGCCATGAAGGTTCCAAGAGAACCCTGTTTCAAGGCGACCGGAAGGGAAGCATGGTCAGTTTTTGTAGGTGCCCAAACTGAGTGTTGATTACTAAACAACAAGAGAAAATTCTTGTAAAATTTAATTACGAAATAAATGGTATTTTAGCTTTTCTAGGGGCTCTGTTAAGTTGGTGACCACAATGAAAAATGGGAGCCAAGATGATCTGGTAACTGACACACTACCCAAGCGCAAGAGCTCCAAAGAATGGTTGGAACCACAGCCGCTTTCTTTTATGGAGGTATAGTTGTGTGGCTTTTGAGGGTCCTTGCTTAGAAGAGGTGCCTCCTACAAAGTTTTCTGTTGTTCTTTTCCATTTTACTCTATTGGATAGAGTCTATCCCCTTTGCTAACTTTGTACTTACTTACTTTGCTCTTCATGTAAAGTAGAATCATAAACCATTGATTTTAAATTTTTCCTATATAACAAAGCTGTTAAAAACCTACTTAAATGTCAACATGTTATACTTTTTGTAAACAATTTTATTAAAGTATAATTGGTATGTAATCGATATGCAGTTAATATATATTATATATTATATATTAATATATATAATTAATATAATATAATTTGATAAGTTTTGCTTATCAAATAAGCAAATAAGTGTATGCTCCTGAAACCAATATTACACTTATATTCAGTATTCCCAGTTTCTTCATCCGGTCCTTTTGCAGCACCCCTTCACATTTCCCTCATTTCCTGGAACCACTTCGCTATTATGGTTTTGTTTGTTTGTTTATTTATTTTCGAGACGGGTTATTCTGTGTAGCCTTGGTTGTCCTGCACTGGCTTTGTAAACCAGGCTGGCCTCCAACTCTTATCTCTGCCTCCCTGAGTGCTGAGATTACAAGTGTGTGTCACCCTGTCTGGTGGTTGTGTTTATTTAAAAACTTTTTTATGCAATGAAAACTTACATATTCTTTTTTGTTTTTATCTATCTATTTATTTATTTATCTATTTATCTATCACTTTATTGAGACAGAGTTTCTCTGTGTAGCCCTGGCTATCCTAGAACTTGCTTTGTAGACCATGTTGGTCTTAAACTCAGAGATCTGTTTGCCTGTGCCCTCCAGAGTGCTGAGATTAAAGGTGTGTGCTAACATGCCTGCCTCTTATGTATTTTTTAATTTGGCTTCTTTCACTTAAACTTATTTTTCAGTTCATCCATACTGGTTTTTGTTGTTCTTGGGTTTTTTTTGTTTTGTTTTGTTTTGTTTTTGTTATTTTGAGACAGGGTTTGTCTATGTAGCACTAGCTGTCTGGGAACTCACTTTGTAGACCAGGCTGGCCTTGAACTCACAGAGGTCCACTTGCCTCTTCCTCCAGAGTGCTGGGACTAAAGGCATGCACCACCACGCCCCGCTCATTCATGCTGTTGTATGTATCAGTATTCCAGTCCTTTTAAAAAACAACTGCTTTCAGTTCAATGGATATATCCCCATTTTCCATCTTGTTGATGGATATTTGGGTTGTTTTCAGTTTGGGGCTATTAAAAGCTCTTCTAAGCATTCACATTTATGCCATTGTATAGACATGTTTTTATTTTCCTTGGGTAACATTTAGTTGTGAAATCATCAGTCATATGGTGAATTAAGTAAATTTTATGAATCTTTCAAACTTTTTCAGAGTTGTTATTTTACATTCCCATTAGCAGTGCTAAGTTACAATAACAGTTACATTTTTTTCATGTTCTAGCCAATATTTTCTTTAGTCTTAAGTTTTATTATATAGTTCAAAGACTATTAATCAGACCTTGATTTGGTAGGCATTTTTTTCAAGTCTTTCTTGTTATTTATATCTTTGGTGAAGTTTGTTCAAAAATTTTGTTCTTTCTAAAATTAGGCTCTTTATTATTGAGATTTTACTATTGAGATATAATTTATAAACCATAACAGTCACTACTTTAAAGTATACAATTCAGTGTGTGTTTAGTCTATTCACAAGGCTATATAACTTTTACCACTCTCTTTTTGTGTGTTTTTAAAAATTTATTTATTTTATTAATTACAGTTTATTAACCTTGTATTCCAGCTGTAGCCCCCTTCTTCATCCCCTCCCCCACCCTCCCTCATCTCCCACACCCCTCCCCCAGTCCACTGATAGGGGAGGTCCTCCTCCCCTTCCATCTGACCTTAGCCTATCAGGTCTCATCAGGACTGGTTGCATTGTCTTCCTCTGTGGCCTGGTAAAGCTGCCCTCAGGGGGAGGTGATCAAAGAGCCAGCCACTGAGTTCATGTCAGAGGCAGTCCCTGTACACATTACTAGGGAATCCTTGTGTGTGTGTGTGTGTGTGTGTGTGTGTATGTGTGTGTTTGAGACAAGGTTTCTTTGAATATCCTTGGCTGTCCTAGACTCACTTTGTAGGCCAGGCTGACCTTGATCTCAGAGATCTGCCTGCCTCTGCCTTCCTGAGGTCTGAGATTCACTACCATCCTCTGCTTTCTACCACTCCCCTCTTAATTCCAGAGTATTTTCATGATTCTTAAGAGGCAGCTATATCCTTTGGAAGTCACTCCACTAGTTACTGGTAACGGTAATCTACTTTCTATTTCTGTGGATTTGCCTTTTCTAGACATTTATCTAAATGAGTTGCATATAATGTGTAGTCCTTTGTGACCTGGCTTCTTTCACTTGGAATAATGTTTTCAAGGTTAATCCATGTTGTACCATGTATTACTTCATGTTTTTTAAAAATTTTACATTATGCGTGTCTACCGGTGTTTACTAAGTCAGAAGAAAGTATTGGGTCCCCTGAGGCTGGAATTAGTGATGGTTGTGAGCTACCTGACTGGGAACTGGACTCCCTCTTGTCCTCAGGAAGAGTAGCAAGTACTCTTAACCACCAACCTGTTTCTTATTCCCTTCTTCATCCTTTTTATGATGAAATACTATCACAGTGCTTATATACCACATTTTATTTCATCAGTGGCTGAACATTGGAATTGTTTCTAGTGTTTTGTTGTGAACATTGTTCTTATGAGCATTTGTGTACAACTTTTAGTTTGAACATGTTTTCATTTCTCTTGTAACATAGGGTTGGGCTTGCTGGGTCAAATAACTCTATACCTAATTTTTTTAGGAAAACAGCAAAGAGATTCCTACAGCAAGTGTACCATTATATATTCTGAGCAATGTATGATGGCTTCAGTTTCTCCACTACTTAGAGTTCATTGAAATTCTTGTATCTGTGGGCTTACAGTTTCCAAAAATGTCCATTCTCTTTCAGGTATTATTTCCTTCCCTCTCTTGGCACCCTCCACTTCTGTCTCTCTGACAAGGTCTCTATGTTGTCCATGCTGTCCTCAAACTCTGGTCTTCCTGTCTCAGCCTTCTTGGGGCTAGATTTTCAGGCATGTGTCCCTAAGCCTGGATCTTAAGTGACTTATTTCTAATGCTGTACTTTCAAATTTACTGATTCTTGTGTATGTCATCTCCAATCTTATCAACTCACTGAAATTTGTTTCTTTTTAAAATTTAAGAATTAGATTTTAAAATTTAAGAATTAGATTTTTCTACTGATTCTTTTCTTGCTTCTGAAGTTCTTTTGCTAAGTCTGTCCATTCATTGTTAACATATTTTCAGCTATTCCAAAATATCCCCTCCCATTTTTCTTTTAGATAGGACCTCACTGTATTGTGTAGCCTGGCCTTCAACTCTTTGTCTTCCTGCTTCAGCCTCCTAAGTACCTGAAATAACTAGAATTAAGGCATATGTACCAATCCTATAATCTCAAAGTCTTTAGCTTTTGGTTATAAACATGGACCAACCCAGATTCTGCTGATTTTTTTTTTTTTTTTATATATGGCTCACATTTTTCTGTTCCTTTGTTTCTAGTAATATTAGATTCTATTTTAGACATTATGAATGATGTATTATAGAGGACCTGGCTTCTCTTATGTCATTATAAAGAACATTGAACTACCAGAAAGTTAACTTCGCTGAGTTCAGGCTCTACACTTTGCCCACCAGTTAGCAGCTCGTGAAACCACTTAAACTTTGGTTGGGCTGCATAGAACCCTGTCTACACACAGTTCAAGTACTTACTGGAGATTTGGCCAGTTCATTTGTGGAATCTGGCACCTTGTCTATGGCTTCCTTAGCGATGTCTCCTTTCTCATCTCTTAATGGTTGGGCTAAGGATGTGGTTCAGTGGTGGAGCACTTGCTTACATACAGAAGGCTGCCTTTGTTAGCTCTAGTTGAAACTAGTCGGGCATAATGCAATGGGACTGTGTGGCCACTTTTTCTGTGTGTGTGTGTATGTGTGTGTGTGTGTGTGTTTATATTTTTGTCTGGAGCTAGAATATTAATCTACCCATCTTAGTTGGGGATAGCAGTCTTGTCAGAATCAGCAAGTATCTGTGTAAAAGGAGGAAAGAAAATGAATTCTGAAGTCAAGGGTATTGGTTCACACCTGTGATACTTGTGCTCAGGAGATTGAAGTAGGAGGATCATAAGTCTGAGATTTCTTAGCAAGTTTTAGGCCATGATAGAATAGTCAGACCCTGCCCTACCCCTACCTCCAGACTATTAGACACACATTTGAGTTTGAATTGTGGTTCATTTGGGCATGGTGGTGAATATTTTTAATCCCAGTACTTAGGACACAGAGGCAGGAAGATCTCTGTGAATAGTGAGTACCAGAACAACCAGGGCTATATAGTGAGACCTTGTCTCAGAAACAAACAAAAAAATCCTACCAAACCCACAGAAAAAAATACATAAATTTATTAGGTGTTTGCAAGGTCTTGACTAATGATAAATGTGTGCATTTAAATTATATTTGTCCCTATAGCCTTTGAGAAAAAAAAAGTCTCAGTCTATCAAGTAACTGGCCAATTGTCTTGGAAAATTAGATAAAGGAACATAAGATGGACTTTGTGGCTTGGGACTGTAATCCCAACACTCAGGAGACTGAGACAACAAATGGACTGATAATTGGTTTGATGTCAGCCTGGGCTATATAATGAGTCCTGGACAGCCTGGGCTACATTATAAGATCCTTTATTAAAACAATATAAGAAGACTTTTTTTAAAAAAGAGATTTTTATTTATTTATTATGTATACAGTGTTTTGTTTGTTGCATGTATAGCTGCATGCCAGAAGAGGGCATCAGATTTCACCATAGATGGTTGTGAACCACCATGTGGTTGCTGGGAATTGAGCTCAGGACCTTTGGTAGAACAGCCAGTCCTCTTAACCTCTTAGCTATCTCTCCAGCCCCCATAAGAAGACTTTAAGAACAAGTTTTTTTGTATTTCAATATACCATTTTTAAAGTTTATAAAGATCCAGCTATCTATTTGATTATACTTTCATATATATATTTGTAAATTTGTGGATAAAAATTAATCCGTGATTCATTTTACCCACAATCTTTACATTTTGGTTTTATAAAAGCAATTTCAAAAACAAATCAATAGGTAAATTTATTGTAGAAGAGTAAGAAGGGGAACAAGAAATGGAATGGACCTTGTGTTGTTTTATGTTGGTGGCTTTTTCTAGGTATAGTTTTGCCTAAGGTGATGTTAAGCTGGCATAGTGATTATATTAGTTGTATAGCAAGATTAGTTTATCTTGTATGGTTAAAATACCTCGAATAGAGGCCTGTGTATATCCGTCTTAGTCCAGAAAGATAAAACATTTTATCAGCTATGGGAAAAGATGGTTCTAACTATGACATGACTCTGGGAAAGTTATTTAACTGTCCCAGGACTGAAAATATCTGTGAGATGAATTATTTCTTACCCTGGAATGAGGAGTAATGAAGAGCATAATGATCAAAATAGCATTTGAAAAAGTGCTTAGGGATACAAAAAAATTGGATTTCAGAGAACGCTTCAAGGATATGCCTGTCACATAAAAATATAATAAGCACAGATAATGCTAATGATTTTTTAAGATTTGAGTTTTAGACTAATTCTGTTCTTTTAGATTTTAGCTAAAGAAGATACTGATGCAGCTGTTCAATCAATATTATGTAGAGAAAATTATGTAATGAAGGTAAGAATTGGCTACAAAATGCATCTTGATTTTTTTCATTTTAAATGTAGTGTTTACCCAACAACTTTGAGTAAAACTCAAACTTTTAAATAATATAGAAAATAGAATTAAAAATACTCATTAACAATTGGTATTAAGTGGAAGGCATCTCTGAAGGTGTTTGACTAAGTGCTAGTCTTCTGCACTTGGGAGAACTTCCTTCAACCCCACACAGCCGGTACACTTGCACATGCACATCAGACATACACACACAGAAAATAATTTTTCTAGCAAGACTTCGCTTACATTGTATACTGTATTGCCATATTGCCTCACTTCCCACTGTGTGGTACATTTAATTTGTTTAAATAAAGATTGTATTTATTATTATTATATATGTGTATTTATGTATGATGTGGACACACGTGCCATGTGGAAGTCAGAGGACAACTTTGTGGAATTTGTTTTCTTCTTCACCTTTATATGGGTTTTGGGGATGAGGCTCAGGTTGCTAGGCTTGAGTGACAAGTGTCTTCACCTGCAGAGTTATCTCACTGGCCCCGTATATTTGCTTATCAGGAAGGGTAGGTACAGTGCCTGCATTGTTCATGTTTTCTTTTTTTTTTTGGCAGTGGGTGTCAAATGGTGGAAGCCAAATAAAGGGCTGAATGAATGAATGAATGAATGGGTTATTCTTAGGAATAATTTAGGCTTATGAAGTTTGAATCTTACAAAATTTTAGGAAGTAAAAGCTTCAGGATGATATGTTTGTCTTTCACTATTTACTAGGAACTAGATAAGTATTTATATCATCACGACTTCTTAAATGCAAGAAGAAAAGAGATGTTGTATAAAAAATGGGTTGAATGTGTGTCAGATCCTCTCCAGAAGAAAATTATAGAAAAAGTATGTTCACAAAAGAAGATTAAAAAGACGAGACGACAAGAATCGGATGATTTTTTGAGATATGTAAATAAGAAGGTAATAAGAGATCATTTTATGCTTCTTATGATGATTTCAAAATCAAGGTTATCTTTGTTCCCTTCCTGTTTAGTCATCCAAGCAGTCTGCCTCTTTTTTTTTTTCCTGTTTATATACAATCTGTACTCTGATATAGAAAATATATTCTTTAAAAAATTAAATTGTATTTATTTATGTGCCTTCATGTGTGTGTGTATGTGTATGTGTTTATGAGCTCTCAGGGAAGTTACAGTTCTCTTTCCACCATGTTCTGGGGATTGAACTGAACGTCAGTCTGGTGGTAAAGAGCCTTTACCCACTGAGCAGTCTTTTTTTTTTTTTTTTTTTTTTCCTTTTATTTAATCACTTTACAGCCTGACCGAAGCTCCTTTCCTCTCTCCTCCCAGTCCCACCCTCACACACCCCTTCCCCATTCCTTCCTTCCCTTCTCTGAGAAGGGGAGTCCCCTGTGGGTATGAACCCACCCAGACACATCAAGTCCAGCAGTAATAAGTGTATCCTCTTCCACTGAGGCTATCTTGGGGAAAGGAATCCAAAGGCAGGCAACAGAGTAAAAGACAGCCCTATTCCAATTGTTAGGGACCCACATAACGACCAAGCCGCACAACTGCTATATACGTGTAGAGGGTCTAGGTGCAGCCCATGCATGCTCGTTGGCTGGTGGTTCAGTCTCTGTAAGCTCCCATGGGCCCAAGTTAGTTCACTCTGTAGGTCTTCTTGTGGTGTCCTTGACCCCTCCTGCTCCCTCTATCTTTCCTCCCACTCTGCCACAGCACTCCCTGAACTCCACCTATTGTTGGCTGTGAGTCTCTGCATTTGTTTCTATCAGCTTCTGGATGAGGCCTCTCAGAAGACAGTTATGCTAGCCTCCTGTCTGCAAGCATAGCATCATTAATAGTGACGGGTTGGCCCTCTCTTGGGCCAGTCTTGGTTGCCCTTCTCAATGTCTGCTCCATCTTTATCACCCTTCTTATAGGCAGGACAATTTTTTTGGGTTGAAGGTTTTATAGGTGGTTTCGTGTCCCCTTCCCTCCACTGGAAGTCCCACCTGGCTACAGGAGGTGATGTCCATAGGCTCCATAATCCCCACTCCTAGGAGTAAGCTAGGAATATACCCATAGACTCCTGGGAGCCTCCCCCTCCCAAAGGTATGACCACCCCCACTGATTTCCATTCTCTCTCCCAGTCCTCCCTCCTCTCTCTCAATCTGACCCCCACCCCCATTTCTTTCCCATCCCCTTTCTCAGATGTCTATTTTATTTTTCCTTCTGAGTGATATTCAAGCATCCTCCCTTGGGCCTGCCTTTTTCCTTAGCTTCTTTGGTTCTGTGGATTGTAGCATGTTTATTCTGTACTTTGTGGCTAATATCTACTTACAAGTGAGTACATACCATGCATGTCTTTCTGGATCTGGCTTACCTTACTCAGGGTGATCTTTTCTAGTTCCATCCATTTTGTTTTTAATAGCTGAGTAGTATTCCATTGTGTAAATGTACTACATTTTATTTATCCATTCTTTAGTTGAGGGACATATAGGTTGTTTCCAATTTCTGACTATTACA
Organism: Psammomys obesus; assembly: GCF_907164565.1. Classification (NCBI taxonomy): domain Eukaryota; kingdom Metazoa; phylum Chordata; class Mammalia; order Rodentia; family Muridae; genus Psammomys; species Psammomys obesus. The sequence continues at coordinate 32,006,641 of NW_026585644.1, forward strand.
AATAAGACTGTTATGAACATAGTTGAGCAAGTGTCCTTGAGGTGTGGCAGAGCATCTTTTGGGTATATGTCCAGGAGTGGTATAGCTGGGTCTTGAGGTAGAACTTTCCCCAATTTTCTGAGAAAACACCAGGTTGATTTTCAAAGTGATTGTACAAGTTTACATACTCACCAGCAATGTAGAAGTGCTCCCTTTCTTCACATCCTTGCCAGCATGTGCTGTCACTTGAGTTTTTGATCTTGGCCATTCTGATGGGTATAAGATAGAGTCTCAGAGTCATTTTGATTTTCATTTTCCTGATGACTAAGGATGTTGAACATTTCTTTAAGTGCTTCTCAGCCATTAGAGATTTCTCAGTTGAGAATTTTGTTTAGCTCAGTACCCCATTTTTTAATTGGGCTATTTGGTTTGTTGGTGTTTAATTTCTTCAGTTCATTATATATTTTGGATACTATCCCTCTGTCACATATAGGGTTGGTAAAGATCTTTTCCCATTTTTTTTTAGGCTGCTGTTTTGCTCTATTGTTGGTGTCCTTTGCTTTACAGAAGCTTTTCCGTTTCATGTTCCATTTATTAACTGTTGATCTTAGTGCCTGAACTCTTGGTGTTCTCTTCAGGAAGTTGTCTCCTGTACCAATGTGTTCAAGACTCTTCCCTACTTTCTTTTCTATCAGATTTAGTGTATCTGGTTTTATGTATCCGGTTTTATGTTGAGGTCTTTGATCTACTTGGACTTGAGTTTTGTGCAGGATAATAGATATGGATCTATTTGCATTCTTCTGCATGCAAACAGCCACTAAGGCCAGCACCATTGGTTGAAGATGCTTTCTTTTTTTCCATTGTATAGTTTTGGCTTCTTTGTCAAAAATCAAGTGTTTGTGGGTGTGTGGGTTTATTTCTGGGTCTTCGATTTGATTCCATTGATCAACTTGTCTGTTTTTATACCAATACCATATGGTTTTTTATTTCTTTGTAGTACAGCTTGAAATCAGGAATGGTGATACCTCCAGAGGTTCTTTTATTAGACAGGATTGTTCTAGCTACCCTGGGGTTTTTTTTTTTTTTTTAAATTCCATATATTTTGAGAATTGCTCTTTCAAGTTCTGTAAAGAATTGTATGGATAATTTGATGGGAATTACATTGTAGTAGAATAGCTGCTCTCTATTGGTGCAGTATTTTTATGACACTGAGATATCTTATGCATGAAGGGATGACATTGATGCATTGATGCTGTTTTGAAGCACAAGACTAGAATTGTATGGGTCTGGAACTGTATCAATTCCAGGTTTATCCTTTATAACTGAGGGGTACAGAGTGCAAACTATCTAACTTTTGAGTTCTGTCCTCAAAATTAATTCTGTACCTCTTTCTTATGTGTTTTATTTCCTTTTTAATAGGGAAATGCATTTATAAAGCATTATGATACAAAAGAATATGATCCATTTTATATGTACAAAGAAGACCCCAATTTTCTGAAGGTAGGTTTCTTAATGTGATGGTATATGTCTAGCTGTTCTGTGCAGCCTTAACATATACATTGCCTGACCTTTAGTGATTCATTAAAGTTTAGTGGCATTGTTAGAGTGGTTTTCTATCTTATATTTTAGAAAGAAATAAATAACCCAAAGGTTAATAAGTTAATCTCCAGAAAGCATGAAAATGCTGTGTAATAATTGAATAATAGGAAATATTTAAACATTTTAAAAACTTTAAAATTTGTTACAATAGAAATATATTTTTGTTTTGTTTTATTTGTTTCTTAGTTTGCATGTGTTTTGGGACAGGGTCTCTTTATGTAGTGTTGGCTGTCCTGGAACTCACTATGTAGACCAGGCTGACTTCAGAGATCTACTTGCCTCTGCCTCCGTAGTGTTTGATTAAAGACATGTACCACCACACCCAGTATGATACATTCTTATAATAAATGAAAAACCTGATTTAAAAAAAATTTAAAATACTAAAAATCTAATTACCCAAAACTAACTCATTAGTATTTTTTATAACTTTCTGTATGTATTTATTTTTTTAAACTAAGTTTGTGTTAAGCAAATGTTTGCTTTTCTTTCTTTGTATTAAGCATATGTTTTCCCACTAGCTTAGCCCTATGGTCTGTTAAGGAAATTAATCTCTATTGCTGCTGTGTAAGTTAATTTAAGATTAGACATTAAAGCACAGATACATTATTTGTCAAAGTTAACCTGTGAACAGCAGAGCATAAATGAGTCTAGTTATTTAGCACAACTTGCTCTGCTGTCCTTTTCCCACAGACTGAGTATTGCTCAAATGATTTTTTGATACTTACCTCTGTAGCTAGGCTTTATTTTCCCTTAGTGGTAATAGAAGTAGAATTAGTAAGTTCACAGTACCAAACTGTCTGTAGGATAGGGTGTATGCACTGATACCATCAACAGAGTACATTTTAAAAATATTTTGTTAATAGTGGATATTATAAAATAAAGAAATTTTCCAATAAAACTATCTTGGGTCATAAGACACTTTTAATCTGCTGACATTTTTACATTGTTCCACTTTCCTCTGAATTTGTGTTTGTGTGTATGTGTGTGTGCACATATATATATGCTCATGTACTATAGACCCTATTTGTATAGGTGAGAACTAGAGTTTAGAGTCTTAAACATACTGTATAGTAACATAGAGATAGAACTGTGATTTGAAACTGGATTTTTTGATATTCTATTAGTCCATTTCTGCTGCTTTAACAAAAAGCAAAAATTATTGCCCATGATTCTGAAAGCTAGTCTGGTAGCTTAAATGAGAATGGTCCCATAGACTCATATTTGAATATTTGGTCCTAATTTGGTGGAACTGTTTGAGAAGGATTAGAAAGTGTGGCGTTGTTGGAGGAGTTGTGTCAGTGGGGATGGACTTGAAGTTTCAGAAGATTTAGTGCTGTTCTCAATGTGCTCTCTGCTTTGTGGTTATGGATTAAGATGTGAGCTCTCAGCTGCTGCTCTAGCCACATACCTCTGTGCCCTTAATCTGCCATCATAAACTCTAACCCCCTGGAACTGTATGCCTAGTTAAATTTTTTCTTTTCTAAATTGCCTTGGTCATGGTGTTTTATCACACTAATAGAAAAATAACCAAGAAATCTAGGAAGTATAAGATGAGGAAGTCAACCACACTCAGTGTCTAGTGGGAACCTATTCTTAAAGGATGGCAATTTCTGTATGTCTTCACATGATATAAGGTATAAACAAAGCCTCTTTCAGGAGGCTCCAGCCATTTGATGTAATCACCTCCTAAGAGCCCTCTTCTTTATGACAGTGTACTGGTGATGAGTTATCAACAGATGAACTAAGTGAGGGACACAGACATTCAGACTATACTTTATACTGAATTCTATGTTTCCATATTTCCTTTTTAAAGGAATCTGAATACTTGGAATTTTAGCAGCTATTTTTAGATTGATCTCTGTGGACACATGGAATCCCCAAAGCCCTTTTAGGGGATCCATTAAGGTCAGTTGTTTCCATAATAGTGTGAAGTATTTGCCTTTCCTATTGTGATGAAATTTGCACTGATGGGTCAAAAGCCATGGGAGGAAAACTTCCCACTATAGGATAATATGTCCCAGCACCAGATTATGCTTACAGTAAGTAGTATGTTGTCATACACAGTAAAAATGAATGTAATTTCATTCATCCTTGAAAAAGCAGCTAAAATTTTGATACATGGAAACTACATTGTTGTATTTTTCTTATATATTTTGAAACAAATTTCATATATGGTCAGCTGAACTGTTGCTCTTGCATTTTAAAAAACAGACAAAAATTGGTGTTATAGTTTGTCATATGTTATCTGGAAATCCGTAGTGAAATAGCTAAATAGGGCTCATTAACATCTGCATTTTCTTGTATATTTATTACTTTCTGAAATTTGTATTATTATTATTGTGTGTATGTGTATACATGTCATGGTGTATGTGGAGTTAAGAGGACAACTTTGGGAGTGAGTTTTCTCCTTTTACCAGTGGATTCCAGAGATCAAACTCAGGCTATTGGGCTTGGGTGGCAAGTACTGTTACTTCTGAGCCATCTTGCTGGCTTCACTTATCACTTTTTAAAGAGAATACTTAAAATATACTTTCAGCAATTTTAAATAATAAAAAGCATTAATGTTAACTATAGTCACCGTATTGCACAGTAAATTTTTATTTTCAATGTGTTTTTTAAATTTTATATATTTTTGTGCACGTGAGTGCCCACAGAAGCCAGAAGAAGGTGTTAGCTCCTTGGAAGCTGGAGTTACAGGCTGTTAGGAGCTGCCTAACATGAGTGCTAGAGTCTGAACTCAGGACTTCTGGAAGGAAAATAGGTGCTTTGAACTGCTGCAAAGCCAACGCTCCATCCCACCCGTTTTTTGAGACAGGGTCTCACTCTATTGTCCTGGTTGGCTCCTGAAGCTCTCTGTAGACCATGTTAACCTGGGATTCACAGAGCTCAATCTGCTTCTGTCAGAAGTATCACATTTAGCACGATCTGAAAGAAAATTTAGGGTTACATTCAAATAACTAATTTATTAATGATGTTTACATATGGGTGTGGTTTTGCTTGCCTATAATTCTAACTCCTCTGGCTGACCAGGAGGATCCACAAATTGAAGTCTAGCCTGGGCAACTTAGAGATACCCTAAAATAAAAAAGAGAGACTAGGATGACTTAGTTGGTAAAATGTTTGCTGCTCAAACATTTGGACCTGAGTTCAGTTTCTAGCATTCTTATAAAAAGCTGGACATGATGATGTGTACTCCCAGAGGTCACTCCCAGAGACAGCTCTCTGAGGTTCACTGGTCAGCCAGTCCAGCTTAATCAGTGGGCTTCAGGTTCTAATGAGAGACCTGGGATCGGAAAGTAAGGTGGATGACTCCTGAGGAGTGACACCCAACATTGGCCTCTGGTTTCTACATGCATGTCATCTATACACCCACCTATATGTGATTTTTTTTTAAACTGCAAATTAAAAGGGATGGGTTTGTAATTCAGTGGTAGAACACTTAATCAGCATGTGTAAGGCCCTTTGTCCAATTCCCACCATTACAACTATGCCATTAAGGAATTTTATAATTTTTGAGAGGCATCTTACTAGAACTAATGTGAGTCTGCATGTTTCCAAATCATGGAGATATCTACAATTAATCCACACCAACATATATAAATCGTGTGTGTGTGTGTGTGTGTGTGTGTGTGTGTGTGTGTGTGTTTTATAGTAGATCCTGAAAAGAGTACCCGAAGCCTTCTAACCCACCTCCTGGTTGGGACAGATTCAAAGTCACACTAGTCATTCTTGTGGCCTTGTGATGCTGTGGCTCAAATGCTGGTCATCTTTGTGACTCCATGCCCTCAAGCCCAAGCCCTTGCTCAGGTTCTATCGAGACCTCAGATGAGAGAAACTGGGGGACACTCCCTGAGACTGGGCTTCTAATGTGTTCTTTATACATATGCTAGCTCCTTAAAGACCTTGCTTTGAGTCGCTGCAGTACAAAATACTGTTTTTATTCTCACTTCTGCCTTTCTAAATAGAGATATCCATTGTTACTCATCTTTCCTACTTTGACCTCCATTGTGTAGAAAATGGTTCATTTTGCTCTTAGTAATAGGGCTGCCAATGGTCCAGAGACAGGCTAGGTCAATCAGAATGAACCCATTTTCTCTCCTGGCATGGGAAGGACCTGAGTTTTAGAAGTGCAGAAAATCGATTCTTTCAAATCAGTATCTAATGTGTAGCTCTACTTAAGAATTGTTCAACTTAGAGATGGGTATGTGGGCACATTCACAAGAACATCCTGGGATACATCTCAAGAAATAAAGCAAATCAACAACAGCATCAAAATTGGGCTGGAGGGATGCCTACATGTTCAAGATCACTTGCTGCACATTCAGAGGATCCGAGTTTGATTCCCACACCAGGTGGTTTATAACTGGAGTTCCTGGGGATCCACTGCTTTCTCCTAGCTACCAAGGGACCACCTTCCCCCAACATGGTGTATTTACACAGACACACATATAAATAAAACATAAAAATAAATCTTAGAAAATTTCATTAAATCATATTCCTTCAGCATACAAAACTGTCTTAATATTTAATGAATAAAAGCACTTCTCTGTGATGAAATGAAGTATGGCTACCTAAATTGAAAACAAAACAGGCTAGCTTTCTTCTTTTTCACAAGACACCATTTTTACCTGATAGAATGGCTTACAAACTGTGGTCATTATATTTTGGTTGGTTGGCAGACATTTTTGGAAAATGGGTGAAGTGATAATGGCAGTAATACAAATATACATTTTAAAAAAGATTATCCACAGTGATCTGAAAAGGCTGTTAAAATGCTTCCTTCCAAATGTGTATGTTGTGTGCATTTTCATCTTGTTCAAGTACAGCAAATCAAAGCAGACTGTATGCAGAAATAGGCACAAAAATTAGTTGGTTTATTTTAAGCAACACATTAAAGAATGTTATAAAAATGTAAAACAGTAGTGCTTTTCTAACTAATTTTTTGTTTAGAAAATATAGTTTTTAGATAAAAGGTATTTCAAATATGATAGGATTATTGTTTTAAATTAATAAAAGAGATTTCTTAGTCAATTTCAAATATAAATGTGTATCTAATATCAGCATATCTAAATGATATGGATACAAGTTCTTTGGAGCTATTAATAAGTCTTTATTGTTTGTTTCTTACACATGGAAAAATATGTAATGCAGAACGTGGCATGGTGGCATACACTTGAATTCCAGGCCACCCTGGGCTACATGAGTCCCTGTTTCAGCCAAACCAAACATGTAAAATGCTACATGATTTTCTGTGTCCTCCTTACACAGGGGCCCTGGTAGTATTTTCTGTATTGTTCCAGTTTTAGTATATGTGTTGCCAAAGTAAGCACGAACTAAAAACTTAGTCTTTATTATATATCCCCAAAAGTAAACATTTAGTAGACATAGGGAAATGTGACATGGTTGTTGATTAAACTTTAGATGTTATTACTCTCTTTAGAATTTAAAAGTTTTTGTTTTCATTTGTCAAAAAGTCATAGACAAATAATGAAGATGATAGCACTGTTTTTGTCTTTTCACAGAAAGTTAATGTTTGCTCATCCTGTAAGTAGCACTCCATAACTTGTGTAAAAGCAAAATTACAGAGAGCAGTCTGCTCACTGTTCAGTTTGAATAGTCATGTTCTGTGTTACAGTTACCAAGAAAATAAGTCTAATCATGACTGGAAAGACATTTCACAGGAGCAGGAGCAGACTAGAATATGACTGTGACAGATTCCAAATGCTGTTGACTTGTGTTGAATTTTTATTTTAGTAATATTGGCTAGCAAAAGACAGTCCTTTAATGCTTTACAGATAATATGCATGTTAAATATCATGCTAAGTTTTATATACTTATTATGTTGCTGATTATGTTAGGATGAAGATGAACATACATATATATGTTTCCATTTATTAAAGAAAAGTGAATTTTTAAATTTAGGGATATATGATAATGACAGGAGAGTTTTTGAAGACTAAACCCAAACTTTGAAATAAGAGCTAACCTTGCTTTGGGCTGGGTAGATAGTTTAGTTAATAAATACCTTGCAGAAGCACAGGACCTAACTGCGGGTCCCTAACACCTTGTGAAAGACAGAAATCATATCATAAATCTGTAAGCCCTAGAACTCATTGACCAGCCAGTCTAGTCAAAACAGTGATCTTTGGGTTCAGGGAGAGGTAGAGGAAGGCAGCTGACATCAACCTCCGGGCTCTGCAGACCCGTACACACATAGGCATCTGCACACATCCACACATACACCCACATTAACATGAACATGTACATAACCCCTCCCCATACACAGCTAACCTTTCCTCCGGCTATATGACCTGTATGACCTCACAGGAGAAGTGTCAGAGTGCCCCCTTCTCTTTGTAATGTGTTAATAAATACACAAAGCAGGTATAGAGTTTATAGGTCCCATATTCTTAACTCTTCTGACATAAGAACACACATGGGTGCTTAGGATGAACTGCATGTTAATACTCAGACCTGCAGTCCAGTCCTCAAAGAATTCTTCTTTTGTAGGTTGTCATGCCACCATTTCGTGACCCTTTGAAAAAGGCACAATATGACAAGGATGATGAAAAAAGAACTCTTCTTCAGTGTGAAACTGGTACTTAATTCTTACATAGTTTCCTAGCCCACAAGCAATGGCAGTTGCGTTTGAGCATGCTGATTTAGGTTACTAATTTTCTTGCAGGTAAAATCTACACAATGAAAGAATTTAAAGAGATTGAGACGGTTCAGTTGAATTCCAGATTCCCGAGTATTTCTAATTTAAGGCAACGTATAACTCCAAATGAATGGCTTAGAGTGCCCTTGAAATATATAGAAAGTGAATTTTGTAAAAGGAGCAGGTAATACTTGATGTACTGGAAGGTGTGATCTTGTTAGACTTGGAAAATTCTTTCTTGAGACAGTGATATATTTCAGTGATGATTTTTAAAATGAAGTCTACTGTAATTCTTTGTTCCTCTGGATGTGATATTTTTCTTGGATAGTGTCAAGATTCTCCAGTTTTGGTTTTCATCAGGTACACTATTGAGGTATCTAAGCTTATTTTATTTTTTTCCTCTTAGAGTCCTCTAACATTTTCATTTTTTGTCATTTTACATCACTCATTAGTTTTGGGGGAAACTAGCCCACTATCATTTCAAACATTTCTTATGGACCATTCTATCTGCTTTTAATTTCTGAGATCCTGTATATGTGTAACCATGGGTAACATCTACAGTTCTGTCAGTCTTTGATATTGGTTGACTTTACCCATTTTTTCATGTTTTGGTTAGATGATTTCTACTGCACTTTCTACAAGTTTACTGAATCTCCTTGTTGTGTGTTGTCTACTGATGAACCCATCAAACAAACCATCTGTGATGTCACACTATTTAGCACTTCCATTTGATTTTTTAATGGTTTTTACCTTTTTTGAAATTCTTCATCTTTTAGTGCACAATGTCCATTTTTCAACCAGATTTTTCAAAAGCCATACTAGTTACTTTATATTTCCAATCAAATAGATCCAACATTAGGATTATTTCTAAATTTGGTTCAATCTGGTTCTGTTGATTCCTTTATATCTTGGCTAGGCATTTTATTTTACCTATTGTTGTATGCCTTATGATTTTATAATTTCAAAGATTTGTTTATTTTTATGTGTATGGGTATTTTACCTGTATGTCTGTTTAAATAGTACATGTGTCCCTGATGCCTGCAGAAATCAGAAGAGGGTATTGGATCCTCTGAGACTGGAGTTAAATGTGGGTGCTAGGCATTGACCCAGGTCTTCTGGAAGTACAGCCACTGTTCGTAGCTGCTCAACCATCTCTCCAGCCAAGTGTTGTTTGTTTGTTTGTTTTTTGAGACATGTTTCCACTATGCCATGGGCTGTCCTGGAATTCCCTATGTATGTCAGGTTGGCCTCAAACTCAACTCTAAAGATCTTCCTGCCTTTGCTTCTGAGTGCTGGGTTTAAAGGCCTGCACCACTACACCTGACTTTATTTTAGATTTTTAAAATTGAATATCAGACATTTGGAATGGAAAAATAGTAAAGATTCAGTATTTTTCTGTTGAAACTGACATGCCTCTTCTGCCACACATTAGCATTGGGAGATTTGATTTATTAGTCAGAAGCTGATCTAACTTTGGGTATTATTATAGTTGTTGCCTTTAGCACTCTACAAACCTTGAAAACAAAGACTTATTTTATTTATATTTGTCTGGATGAAAGTATGCCATGCGTATGCACGTCACAGAAGCCAGAAAAAGGTGTCAGATCCCGTAGGGCTGATGTTTCAGGCAGTTTTGAGCTGCCCATGTGGATGCTGGGAATTGAAGTTGGGTCCTCTGGAAGAGCAGCTAGTTCTCTGTATGGCTGATCCATCTCTCCAGACCCCTGAAGAGTTGTGTTTTTTTTTGTTTTTTTTTTTTTTTTCAGAAAGATGTTTTTGTTTTACTTTATGTGTACATGTGTGAACCTGAGTGTGGGTGTGTGAACATACATGCAGGTTCCTGAAGAGTGCAGAAGAGAGTATGGGCATCCTAGTGCTGGAGTTATGAGGTGATTATGAGCTGTCAGAGTGGTGCTGGGAACCAAATTCAAAGTCCTTCAGAAAAGCAGATTTAGCAATTTAGCCATTTCTCCAGCCCTGAGATTTTGGTTTTTTGTTTTCTCCTCCTCCTCCAACTCCTCCTCCTCCTCCACCTCCTCCTCCTCCTCCTCCCTCCTCCTCCTTCTTCTTTTAAAGTAGGAATGTTGTGTGGGGGCCTCAGGATGATGGTGAAAGAATAAAATAAAAAGATTGATGTGATAAAAGAAAAGATTTATATAGTTTCACAACTTGGGAGGGCCAGAAAGAAAGTCAGAGAAAATTCAAAGTTGCACCATGTATAGTGAATGCACGGCCTCATGCTTGTTGGGCAAGCGCTCTAATGCTGAACCAGGTTTCCAGCCCAGTGTTCTAAGAGATATTATCATATGTGTTGATTACCTAAGGCTGCCATACTTGTGGCAGTCCTCCTGCCTCTGCCTCCAAAGGGCTGGGAACACAGGCCTGCTCTAGCACATCTGGCTTTATGACATTTTTATATTAGAGTATACCCTCCCGGTATATAGAGGAAGAATTTCAACTTTGCCTACCTAATCTTGGTTCTCAGACAATAGCACATCAGTCTCCATCATTAAGAAGGTACAGCAGTGTCAAGTAATGGTATTTTGGACCATATTTTTGGCAGTTTGTTTCTAACAATAATTAGTGCTTAAATGCAGATGAGCATTGTTTTGTAAATCCTGACACATGTTCTCTTGATAAAGGTTGAAAGTGAAGATGAATTTTAATGCTAGTAGTTTTGATTTGAACCCGTTGAAAAGTGTACCTCATATTCTGGAAAAGCAGAGGAAAAAAAAGACAGTCAGTTACAAGTAAGCCTGCTATTTTTTATTTTAATTTTAATTTTTTGTATTAATTGCAATTTATTCATTTTGTATCCCAGCTGAGCCCCCTCCCTCATTTTCTCCCAATCCCATCCTTCCTCCCTCATCTCCTCCATGCTCTTCTCCAAGTCCACTATTTTTAAAAATTGCTCTCCTTTCATTTAAGATGCTTAGCTGTGTTGCCTTCCCCTACCATTCTTTCAGATCGCTTGAGTAAGTGACAAGGCCACACCACCATTCAGGGTAACTTTTCTTCAGTTTTTATGGTTTAAAGGAATAAATAGCACAAAGGCAGAAAGTACAAAAATGGGGCTGTGGGAAATGCCAACTTGTACAAAAGTTATGAGAGTTTTAGTTTGAGTTTTAGTGTGGTAGGTAGTAGTAAAAAAGTACTGTACCAAAGGTGAGAAGGTACAGCAGAGGAGTAGTTCAGAGGACTATGCACACAATGTGGAAAATCAGTTATCTATGTATTGAGTTAAAAATGAGAGATTTCATACATAGAAAGAACTGAATGTGGTAGTATACACTTGTATTCCCAGTACTTGGGAAGCTGAAACAGGAAGATCTCGGGTACAGCCTGGGCTACATAGCAAGATCATGTGTAAGAATCTTGGGGATAGAGATTTCTCTACATAACTGTAGAGAAAAGTAACTTACTATACTCTGATTATAAATAGTATGATCCCTCATCACTGTTAGGGAGACTATAAAATAGTGCAGAAACTTGGGAAACAGTTTGTCCGTTTCCCAAAATGGTAAACACTAAGTTACCAAGTGACCTAGAAGTTCTACTGATTTTATTTGGGTAGTGTGTGTGTGTGTGTGTGTGTGTGTGTGTGTGTGTGTGCGTGAGAGAGAGAGAGAGAGAGAGAGAGAGAGAGAGAGAGAGAGAGAGAGGAGAGTTTTCTCACTGTAGCCTTGGCTAACCTGGGACTCACTCTATATCTACCTGCCTCTGCCCCTTGAGTACTGGGATTAAAGGCGTACACCACTATCCCCAGCCTACTGCTAGGTATAAGTGAAAACATAGACTCATCTGCAGGCTATTGTAAGTGTATTCATAGCAGCATTATTCACATAAACTGGAAACTCAAATGTTTATCAGCTAATGATAGATAAACCCAGTGTTGTGTACTTATATGATACATTATTTGGCCATTAAAAAGAAGTACTGTGTACACCATGGATGAACTTCAAAACCATCACACTCAGTAGAAGCTAGTCATCAAAGCCCACATATTATGTGATTATTTCATATGAATGTTGAGAAAAGGAAAAACTCTTATAGGGACAAAGCTTACCTAGGGCTGGGAGTGAGAATGGGATAGAAATGTTCTACAGTTAGACAGTGTTAATGATTGCACAAATCCAAGTATCCTAAATGCATCACTTTAATTGCTGATCAGAATTAAAGTTAAAAACCAGCAAGGTAGAACAGAAGAGAGCTCCTTTTTATAGGATGCTGGCCTGTAATTCTGTTCCTAAAGGTGCTGAACTTAGCTGCAGCAGCTTTCTTTTACTTTTCCTTAATAAGCTCAGAAAGTGGTTAATTAAATACACTGTGGCAGGAGCTGGTGGGCTATTGGAGATGCTTGATGTTGACATGAGTAATTGTCTCATAGGCATTGGAGCGATTTAAAGTAAAAACAGATTGAACTGTGTGCAGTGGTATGCACCTGTGTTCCAACTGCATTGGAGGCTGAATCCTGGAGTTTGAGACCAGCCTCCTTATCTCAGAAAACAAAACAAAACAAAACAAAACAAAAAAACCCATTGTGTAGAAACAGATAAAGCTGGCCATTGTGGCCTTATCAGCGTTTTGGTTGTGCAGCTTAATAATCTGATATTTTGTTCATTGAATAGGGGCTGGAAATGAGGAATTAAAAAAATGTTGAAACTAGGCCCTGTTTACTTGTGTATTAGGGTTGAAAGATGCCAATTCCTCCATAATCCCTAAGTGCCACACTTCCTAACAGAGTAAATATGTTTGAGTAAGATTTTAGCTAGCTAGCATCTTAAAAATAATATTCCAGGCCAGGCAGTGTGGGTGCCGTCCTTTAATTCCAGCACTCAGGAGGCAGAAGCAGGAGGCTCTCTGAGTTCTGAGTTTGAGGTCAGCCTGGTGTATAGAATGAGTTCCAGGACAGCCAGGGCTACCCAGAGCAATCCTGTCTCAAAAACCAACCAAACAAAAATTAATAATATTCCATTTAAATTACATTTACTTATGCATTTATTGAGAGATACGAAGGGAGGGAGATCAAGAAGAAGGAATGGAAGGAGAAGGAGATGAGGGAGGGAGGGAAGAATGAGAATGAGCATGCCAGTGTGTACCATAGCACACAGGTAGAAGTCAAAGGAAACTGCCTAATTTAGTTTTCTCTTTCCACCATGTATGTCCCATGGTCAAACTCAAGCCATTAGAGTTGTCAGCAAGTGTTCTTACCTACCGAGCTATCTCCGTGACCCAGAAATCAACATCTTAATTGTAATTCCTATCAATGAGACAAAAATTGGTGTTGTGCTCATTTTTACGCTCTATTTTATTTGGGGTTCCTTAAAGCTCCTCCTTTTCAGCCTCCCAACCCTAGGTAGGAGAGAGGAGGTTAGTGGGGCAACCTCTCCTACCTCGTTAGTAAAGGAGGTGCAGACCCCTTTACTTCTCCCTGCTGTTTAGGGTCAGTGGGTTCTTTTAGGGCTGTACCAATTCTTCAACAGCAGAAGCAGCCAGCAGTCTCCTCCAAGCTGTCGCATAAAAACCATTCTCTGTCTGTCTGTAAGACACCACACTGTCCTCTCTGGTCTCCTCAAGTTGCCACTTGCCACGCACCACACTTTCTTTGTCTGGGCCCTCATATTTATATCCCACAGAGTTCTAGACCACACCCCTCTCCATGCTGCACGAGGCAGGCCATTACTAGCTGGCAAACACCACGCCCCACAGGAGGCAATTATCAGCTGTGGACAAACTAAAGCCCAAACGAAAACCCCACACTTAGGATTAAAACAAAAACATTTATATGATGTAACTGAGTTTTTAAAGAAACCAAAACTTTCATTACAAAGGGTGGATTTGTTTTCATAAACCTCAGTGTGACCCAGATTAAGAATATTGCTTGTCTTGGTTTAATGTCACATTCTCCTCACACCTGCTCCTTTTTCAGGGTTCACTTTCAGACAGTTTGTGTTTTCCACTGCTCTGGTTTTCAGATATTGGGGATTTGTTTGTTTGCTTTGTTTGGTTTTATTTTTTATTTTTATTTTTTTGGGGGGGGGTGATCATCACTGTTGTTTTTTGAGAAAACTTCAAGTCGGGTGGATGGGGGAGGATCAGAAAGGACTTAGGTGAGGGGAAATATGATCAAAATAAATTTTAAAATGGTTCTCAATAAAAATATAATATAATAAAAATTTAAAAATAAAAAAAAGAATATTGCTTTTTTGAGTGCTTAGGGACTTCTGTTTTACATTAGAGGCTTATGTCTGCCACCTCCCCCTAGAAAAGGAGTAAGACTAGCTTCTATGAGTTACAGAAGTAACCCATTGATGGCAACAGGCATGGATAAGGTAGGTATTGTGTAAATTTGTGGGAGATATAAAATTAACATTTGCCCCAAACTGGACTGTTGTCAACAAACCCCAAAATGACTTATTCTAGTTCATGTTAATGAGTAAAATGGATTTATTAGAGGTTACTTATGGAGCAGTAAGTATGGACAGCTCCATTCTGCCCTCTCTCCATCCAGTCACTAACTCCCTTTACCAGCCCATGTTCTGTGTATGACTTTTAAGTATAAAGTAGAACTTATGTAACACTGGGTTTAGAATACAGGCCAGTATGAAAGCAGCATAAGAGGCTTGGACAGTAGGAGGCACAGATTCTGGGAAGATGCAGTCATGTGTGTTCCATCCTCCTTCTTAGGGACTGTGTTCTTGGCAGATACTGTACAGACATGGGGGATGGCTTGTTTAGTGCTGTCAGACCTGAAGAACAGCTAAACAGCAGCTTGCTGCAGACAGGGTCACTCTGGCCAGGTTTTGGAGGACCAGTGTCACTACAGCAGGCATATTTTACATCAAGTTAGACCTCCTCAGGGACAGCAAATGTACAACTCTGAAGGGGCTTGTTCAGGACAAAGGACCATCATTTAGCTGTTTAATTACGTAGCACAGAGGTTTCAGACAAAAATAATGCTAGAGAAAGCTGACTTTTTTGTTTTCTTTTCATAAAATGTAAATTCATACAGACTTCATAAACTTCTTTTTTTTTTTTTTTTTTTTTTTTTTAAAAAAAGTTTTTTTTTTAAACCTTTTTTATTTTTTTTTTTTTTTTTTTTTTTTTTTTTTGGAGACAAGGTTTCTCTGTGTAGCCTTGGCTGTCCTGAACTCACTTTGTAGATCAGGCTGGCCTCAAACTCACAGAGGTCCTCCTGCCTCTGCCTCTGCCTCTGTGAGTGCTGGGATTACAGGTGTGTGCCACCATGTCTGGCTATAAACTTTGGTTTTTAAATAAAAATACTAAGTTCTTTTACTGAGTTAAATGTTAAAAGGATGTCTCCTGGTTCTTCGCTACAGAGAAAAAGGACTCTCCTCTCTGGACATTGAAGCGCTGTGCCTCCAGGAGGGAAAGAACCCAAGCTCCAAAGGGATCAACTGTGAAGGTCACCATTCTGCAAACCTAGGCCAGGAGGTAGAATGAGATGGGGATCAGTTGAGAACTGATCAGGACTACAATCCTGTCTTGTGATATCCAGGGCAGCATTGCTGACATCCCAGTCTAAGCTTCTTGACATGGCAGGCTTCTTAGAAGAGAGGCGACAGTGGAGCACCTCTTCAGTGGGTGAGAGAGTAGAAGAAACTGAGACAGGTGTCCTTATTCAGAGCCAGTGGAGTGTCCTTGCAGTTTGGTGGTGCCATAATGGACATGCCCAATAGTGGGTTTCAAACTGTCTAGGATTTCCTTGGCTCTTGATTGACATCCAATCTTTATACCATCTCTATCCTCTTTCTCCCATTTACCTATAGCCAAGCCAAGCCCCTCAAACGGTTTCTTATAATTCAATTAAGAGTTAGTTTCCAAAAGGACCAATACTAAAAGTAGTAAACTTTAAGAAGGAAAGTAACAGCTTCCAAATGTCAAGTGTTTATAGAGACTTCTCATCCCAAGGTAACTATGGTATTGTGGTGGTCATTGGAGAGACCTTGTCTGACACCCAATCCCACATATTTAGGTATGGAGGGTACTTTCACACTTCAGTTTTCCTTCCCATTTCTGCGTTCTATGGAGACAGTCTCTGTGTGTGTCTCTCTCTCTCTGTCTCTCTCTCTCTTTTTCTGTCTCTCTTGGTTTTTCAGGACAGGGTTTCTCTGTGTAGCCTTGGCTGTTCTAGACTCACTTTGTAGACTAGGCTGGCCTCAAACTCCCAGAGATCCGCCTGCCCCTGTCTCCCGAGTGCTGGGATTACAGGTGTGTGCCATTGCACCCACCTGGAGACAGTCTCTTTTAGGAGTGGCTTGACCCCTAAAAAATGTTTTTTTATCTACTCATAAATGCTTATTAAACTGTCAGCACTGTGTTTTGCCTTCCTTTCCTGCCATGTTTTAGTATTTTTTTCCATATTGTTGCTTACTTTGTTCCCCTACATTTTAATAAATTTTTTTCTGAGTCAGGCAGTATATAAGAGACTGGAGCCATAGTAGTGAACAAAACAGGTAAATCTCTGCTCTTGTAGAGCTTACATTTTGATGGTAAAGATAGAAAACAATCAAAATAAATGCCTAACAGGTAAGTTAATGAGGCAAAGAGAAGAAACCAGATAAGGGGCATCAAAGAAGGGGATGGATGAGGGCACTGTTTTAAATGCAGAAATCAGGAAAGGCTTCTTGGAAGAGATGACATTGGACAAGGCCTTAGAAACTGAGGGTGGGCCAGGAAGAGTTTTAGGAGAAGAACATCCAGGAAGAAAGGTGGGTACACATAGCAGATTGAGGTACAATAAGGTTGACAAGAGGGACCTGAAGAGGAGGTAGATGCCCACTCATATAGAAGCCATTCGAAAGCTTTGAGTAGGGAAACATATATAAATAACTTTTGGGGGTAGTTTTTATTTTGTTCTCCCCACCCCTCACTTTCTTTAAAATTGGTTGTTGTCTAATTTCTTAGAGACAGGGTATGATAGCTTCATGTGGCCTATGCTGGTCTTGAACTCTTTATGTGGCCAAGGAATTCTTCATCTTTCTGCCTCCACCTTCCAAGTGCAAGGATTGCAGGTGTACACCACTATACCTGGCAAAATAATGTTATAAAATGAAGAATATGGCTGCTTTCTAGACAGTTCTATGCAAGCCAGAACAGAAGCTGGGAATATAGCTGTCAGGCCAGGCCAGTGGGGCAGAAACATAATGACCTGAGGCCTAGAGTGGCAGTGTGGTCATAGGGACCTGAGGAGTTTGCAAGCTAACAAAGGGTATTGACATGAGAAATGAGTGAAAGCAAGGAACCAAAGACGTTCTTGAGATTTTTGTCCTGAGGGGTCCGGATGGATGACTCATGACTATAGAAATTTGAGTAGAACTCAGGGTGAGCTTAGGGAAGAAGTGCAAAAATAAAGATAATGCTTTCTGGGGCTGAATTAAAGATAACCGTTTACTATCACAACACACATTTATAGGGTATGATTTTTAAGCAATGTAGGTTTTTTTCTCTAGCTGTTCATTTAAACATGTTGTGGGGCTTGGGATGTAGTATACTTTAAAGCACTTACCTGGCATGTGCAAAGTTCAGTCTCCTGCATCTCAAAAAAAGAAACATGAACAAGTAAGCAAAACACACGCTCTATTAAAGACAGTTCTCCAGTGCTCAGTATTCTCAAATGCTAAGTGCTTCTGATGGTGAAGGGTCTCACTTCAGTAGTTAACATGTCCAGGTAGTATAATGGTCAACAAGTCAGTGTCATTGGGTACTGCAGTTCTTGAGGTGACATCTCTCTTTCCTCATTTTCTTCATTCGTTTTTGATCTCAGTGTCTTAACACTGTGATTCTTCATCTTTTTAGAGTTTTGGTAGGAGGAAGGAAATCTGTGTAGTAGGGCAGGAAGCCCCTTAACCTGCTGTGGCACATGTTAAAAGCAGGCTCTTTTTTCCTCTCATCTGCACTAAGAGAAAACTCTTAGAGCTGGGAGATCTCACCATGACTTCCTTCCAGATAATTTCTTAATGTCGCTGCCTCTAAGCCTCTACTGGAACTCCCATTGCTTTCATCTAGATCAGGCTTCTCCAGAAATGTAACTTAGATTCATTTTCTAATCATCTGATATGTTGACACAGGTGATGCTAGGGACTGTTGAACCTTTAGGTTGAGGTGTGTGTGTGTGTGTGTGTGTGTGTGTGTGTGTGTGTGTGTGTTTTATATTTTTCTGAGACAGGGAAAGGTCTCATGTAACTTGGGCTGGTTTCAAAGTCACTGTCTAGCCAAGGATGAATGTGAATTTCGGATCTTTTTGTTCCCAATTCCTGAATGCTTGCCACGTGCTCAGCTTATGCAGTGGTGGGGAGCAGACTCCAGGCCTTTTTGTTAAGCCACTTCAAGCCTGGAAGAGGGAGTTTGGGACTCCTCCATTTACTTCACATTTTTCAAGGAAAAAAATCCTTTTCTTTCATTAACTCTCTTATTTTTTTTAAACTAGTATGGATGTGTTTATTGTTTGGCTGGTTGGTTTTTGAGACAGGGTTTTACTGTGATGCTTTTCCCAGCCTGAAACTTGATGTACAGACCAAGCTGGCCTCAGATTCAAAGATTGCCTCTAGAATGGTAGGATTAAAGGAAGATCACACACACACACACACACACACACACACACACACACACACACACAC
>NW_026585644.1:32025526-32045562 GCF_907164565.1 Psammomys obesus
CACACACACACACACACACACACACACACACACACACACACACACACGTTCTTGTTTTGTAAATCCTGTAAGACTCACCTTCCCAAATACAGAATATAACATTTAGTCCCTAAAAATATACTGTGTGTTGTAGTAATAATATTCACCTACATTTAGCTTTTAACTTAATCTCCCATGGAACAGTGAAGTAGGCAGGTGGATTAGTCTGGAGGTCATAGGAGATACCAGGTTGGACATCATATTTAAATCATCCTTATATGTTATTTGAAGTCATGAGGCAACCTGAGAATGAATGTCAAAAAGGGCAGAGGGCTAGCTTTTGTGAGTGGAGGCAGCTATGGCCAGAGTGGCTTCAGAGGATCGGCTCCTCTTAGCAAGGAACTTTCTGCTCCTGTAAGCCCTTTATCCCTATGGCACACTGAGCTCTTTTCTTTTGCCACTTCAAAGGTTATGACAGCTACACATCCTGATTCTTCATCCGTGCAAGGGTCCACCAAGGGTAGACGACGTTACCTGCTGGCAGCCATCCTTCTGAGAGGGACTAAGGAAGACACTTAACAATCATTCTGTTCTTACCTGTAATAAACTTCATTTAATTTTGAGTTCAGTGTCTGTGATGATTAAGAAATGACAACACCTTTCCCCAGAAATATATTTACCTCTGAAGTTAAAAACTGTCTTGGAAGGATCCAATAAAAATGGTGAATTCACTGAATGCCTGTCTCAATTCACTTGGTTTGTGGCTGAGTTATTTTTTCTGCTCTGTCACCATTGAAATTAAGCTTTAAGAGGCCGGACATGGTGACACATGACTGTAATCCCAGCACTGGCAGGCAGAGGCAGGTGGATCTCTGTGAATTCAAGGCCAGCCTGGTCTACAAAGAGAGTCCAGAACAGCTAGGACTCTGTTACACAGAGAAACCCTGTCCCTTTAAAAATAAATAAATAAATAATAAAAAATGAGCTTTAAGAGATCAATTGTACTGTCTCAATCCATATTTATTATCTGCCTTATTCTATCAGTACAATTATCCGGTCTTTTAGAATCTTGCCTCCAATCTGCACATGGTTCCGGGTAAAAAATTAAAAATTTAAAAATATATTATGGGAAACTTCAGAAAAGCATATACAAATAGAGATCCAGTTTCAGTAATGACAGTTTGTCTTGCTTTATCTATTGCCATAGCTAGTTTCAACCACAATTGAATGTGGAAGCAGTTAGATATATTTCCAAAGATTGCCTTCCCAGATGGTGGGGAGTTAGACCCCATTTCTTTCCCTGTCCTTGGAAGTAGCAATTCCAAATACTTTAACAAGTCCTTTGAAAGCCTTAACCTGGTTTTGCATGCTTGTAATTCTCCCCTCTGGAAGCTGATGCAGGAGGATCCCAAGTTCTAGACCAGCCTCTGGGTTCATAGAGAAGCTTAAGATGAAATATGAAAGGTTTTTGGACAACTGCCACACAATGCGATACTGTTACATTATATATTTTACAATATTTAATATTTGTGAGGTGTTTATGATTTGCTAGTGTGACACGTTAAATACTACATTTGTGTTCATAATTTTTATTATTTTTTATATAAATAACTACTAACATTATAAGCTTCAACCAGAAATTCTGACATCCCACTACACCG
This sequence comes from Psammomys obesus, assembly GCF_907164565.1. NCBI lineage: Eukaryota > Metazoa > Chordata > Mammalia > Rodentia > Muridae > Psammomys > Psammomys obesus. The sequence goes on from NW_026585644.1 coordinate 32,027,167, forward strand.
AACAAGCTGAGGAGAACACCCCCTCCCCCACCCCGGAAAGGCAAGGCGAAAGGCTAAGTTTAAAGACAGTGTTCTAGGTGTTCTAGTTTTATGTGGATACGCCATTCTTTTTCCTTTCCAGGGACGTTGGTATCGCTGGCCAGCTAGACTGCGCGCGGCCTTGCTCCGTACACTCACCCCCTGGGGCTGAGAGAACACCCACCACCGGAACTGGCTGAGGCTGTGCCGCGTGCGCTGAGCAGCAAACCAGCCCCAAGGCATCCTGGGAGGGTGAAGGCCTGAAGTGACCAGTGGCCAGCACAGGAGCATCCACCTGAGGAGAGGCGCTCAGGTCTGAGGTAACCAGCCAACACCCGCAGAAGTGTCCATCTGATGGGAGGGGGGACTTGCGGCCTGAGGTGACCAGCAGAAGGACAGGAGCATACATCTGAGGTGAGGCCTGCGGCCCTGAAGTAAGCAGCCAGCAGCACAGGAGCGGCAGTCTGATGCCTGTAGGGCCAAAGATGGAGCCACCAGCGCAGGAGCTTCTTTCTGAGGCCTGAGGTGGCCACCCTTCCCACTCACCAGCCTAGGAACATCTAGCTGAGGGGCTGGCCTGCAGCCTGAGGCAGCCACCCTTCCCTGCTGAGGACCCTCACCTCAGCCTCAGGCTATGCAGCCAGTGTTCATACCTGCTTCAGTTCCCAGGACAGGTGGGAGGGGTCTCTAGGACAAAAGAAAGAGAAGCAGCCAAAAGGAATCCCAAGCCTCTAAGGCCATGCTTTTTTCCACATTGACATACTAAATCTCAGTTTTTCTTGCTTAGAGATTCCACTATTTATGGCTGCCCCACCATCTTCCAACTGTGATGAACATTTCAGTGTGGAGAAATTAAAGGAATGGCCAGAGCCAGAGTCTGTTTCTTTAATGGAGGTAACAGCACAGCTTTTTTAAATTTTGTTTTGTTGTTTTTCTTTTCCTTCTTTCCTTCTTTCCTTCCTTCTTTCCTTCCTTCCTTCTTTCCTTCTTTCCTTCCTTCTTTCCTTCCTTCCTTCCTTCCTTTTTTCTTCATAAGAAGCTAGATATTTTATTTGGAACCAAGTGATAGTTCTTATCATGGATTTATTGTCAAGATTGACATGGGAAGAGTACTTAAAGGCTTCTTGATTTTCTTTTTGAGACATTGTCTTTCAATGAGACACAAAATCCCTTGAGTTTAGGACCAGTTTGGTCTCATGTGTGTATTTCCGTATTGGAACAGTGGTTGGCTTAGATTAGATATGCAGAAGGGTACAGTGAGTGGAAACGCCTGGGTCCGGATTCAGCCAAAAGCCACCCTGAAGGACAGGGCACCAACTGGCTGCCAGGGTAGGTAACATAGCTAAGTAATAGCTTAGTAGGTAAACACGACAGCTCAGAGCTTGCCCTTCCATGGCTGATAAGGATTTGTTCATAAAGGTTTAGTTTTATAGTTTCTGTGGTTTTCCTCATTGTAAAGAAAGCTCTTGAGAAGTTAGCTTCCCTCTTTGCCATGGTGGCAATAAGAAGTGTGAATATGAGTCTAATATTTTTGTGTTTGTGAACAGTGGATTTCAGAGGTGCTGCTATGAATTGTTAACATGTATAAATTTTCTGAAAAATTGCAAAGAATGCCTTTTAATGACAATGTCTAGATCTCTCTCTCTTTTAATTAAATTACATTTATTTATATGTATATATATGCAGAAGGCAAACATACAGGGACAGGAGGCCAAAGGACAGTTTTCAGGAAGGGTTCTCTCCTTCTACCATGTGGGCTCCAGGGATTGGATTGAACCCAGGTGGTTAGACCTGGTGGCAAGCACCTTTCCTGGCTGAGCTATCTTGACAGCCCTTCATCTCCTTCTCTTTCTTCTTCTTCATTTCATAGTAGACTTGGCTGATCTGAAATTTGCTATGTAGACCAGGCTAGCCTGGAACTCACAGAGATCTGCCTGCCTCTGTGCTGGGATTAGAGGCATGTACCACCCTACCCCACCTGATCTATCTTTCTTTCTTTCTTTCTTTCTTTCTTTCTTTCTTTCTTTCTTTCTCTCTCTCTCTCTCTCTCTCTCTCTCTCTCTCTCTTTATTTCTTTAATAAAAAGGTTGTTGACCAAGAGTGCATATAACATTTGTTAACTTAGTTATAATCTTACTAGGAAGGCTAAAAAATGTGATTTCCCAATGATACTTGTATGTTCCTACTTCTCCAAATATCGGTCATTCTATGTTTACAGTATACTTTCAGAGGCATATTTTGTTTTTCATACTTTTTTCATTGCCATTTTAAGGTGATTCTGACCAGGCTTTAGGTAGAATTGTGCATATTCTAGAACTTACATTGGAGAAGATCCAGTTCAGGTATAATTTTGGATTTCATAAGAATATATTAAATTACAGCTGCAAAATGCAACTCTGCTTTTGAGACTTATATACATATATGGTGTCTGAGTTTAGGATTTAGTTGGTCTTGATGTATGCAATGTGGTAGAACAGAAGGATGGGCCACACATGAGTAGCAAAATTCTAAGAAATCCTGAGTTTTTACTAGAGGCCATTATTTTAAGTAATAATGTATGTCTTCAAGACACTGGATTTGCATTGCCTCTTCATTTGTTGCTCTTTAGTCATTTAAGAGTAAAAGCTGGTCTGTTCACAGTGGTGAGAGAGTGCCATAGAGAGGAGGGTTCAGTGCACCATTCTGCACCAGCTCAGAGCTCCTTCCTGGCCAGCCTCACCAAGTCGAGTTTTCTGCTTTTTGAGTCCAGCACTAAGTTGAAATGTGTGAGTTTTGCGGTTTGTTTTGAGACAAGGCCTCATGTAACCTAGGCTAGCCTTTAGCACCACCACACCTACTTCTCGCCATTTTGTAGCTTGTACTGAGGGCTTAGAGGGCTTCATGTCTGCTTTACCAACTGGACCGCATCCCCAACCCTTGAGGTTTGGTGTATGAAAAGACCTATCAGAAAGCAAATCTAAAAGAGTCTCCTAAAATACAATTATGTGAACGTCTGAAAAGAGAGCTCATTCTCTATAAAAATGATTAGTAAGCTTCTTGGGACTTTATTCTTTTATTTCATTTTTAATTATGTGCTTTATGTGGGTATGTGCACTTCAGTGCAGGTGCTTACAGAGGCCAGAGGTGTTGGGCCCTATGGAGTTAGAGTTACAGGCAGTTGTGAACTGAACGGTTGGGCATAGGTGTGGGGAATCAAACCTGGACCTCTGCATGAACAGTATATGCTTATAACTGCTGAACCATCTCTCCAGCCCCAGCTTCTTGAAACTTTAACAAAATATGATTTAATGATAGAATATTAGGGATGTGTTTCAAAGTAGTCAACTAGAATGGCAGAAAAGTGAGTAGGGGTTTATATGAAATGATACTGAGTTGCTACTTATTATAACTGGGTTATGAGTTATTAAAGAATAGTATTTAAATTTTTTCATAGTAATGAGTTAAAATTATGTTTTGAGAGACAGGCATTAGATTTGCAGTAGCGATATTGGAATATTGCCTGGGATTTGTCATTCTAATTGTTCCTTCAAAATTTTTGACCTACCATTCAATTTTGTTTTTAGGTATTAGCTAGAGAAGACATTGACGAAGCTGTACATGCAATATTATTTAGAGAAAACCATCTCGTAAAGGTAAGACCTGGCTGCATAGTTTGTTCTGAGCATGTTCTGGGGGAGCAGGAGTGATGCAGAAAGGCATGGCCAAGAGCTGATGTCATGCTCTGTGGCTGTGAAGATTAAAAAGCTGAATAGAGCAAAGATGTGTTTGGCTCAGAGATTCAGGGGTTCTGCCCACAGTCTCTTCACTCTGTCACTCTGAGTCTGTGGCAGAGCAGAGCGTAATGGCAGGGGGAGCCATAGCTGCTCACCTCTGGACATCCAGGAAGCAAAACAAAAGGAGTGAAGGGCCCAGAGTCTTAGTATCTTCTTCAAAGGCATCAAAGGCATGCTCCCAACAACCTAACTTCTGGCTACTAGCCCTGCCTCCTGCACTTTCCACCTCACCCCCCGATAGCCCTATCACCTGGAAACACAAATCAACACATGAGTTTTGAGGGACATTTAACATTCAGGCTGTAATATTCTGTCAGAGGTACTGATTTGCAGGCAAAAGGCCACACCTCTGATTTATACTTTTACACTGTGCAACCCCGAGATTACAAATACCCCCTACAGGGTCACTGAGGTCCCACATCTTGCTTGGATCTGCCCTTAAGGAATCTGTGCGGTGTGCCCCCTCTTTGACTTCTTCTTTTTTTTTTTCCCCTACTTTCCCATATTGCATTGGGCTATATCAAATCACCAGAAATTAATTAGTATTTAATGATGATGACCATTTAAGTGACCAATAATCTCTATGGGGTTAATATGCTTTAAAGGAGTTAATTCCCATCTAAAAGACTGAAATTTAGTATTATAACAATACCTAAACATTTTTATTGTGATCTGTAATTTACAAAATAGATGGATATCCATTCTTTCTGTCTCAAAATAGTTTATTGAGTACACTGTCAGAGGGCAGTGGGCTAGGCGGTAACTAAATCACTTGCCCATAAATTCTAGTCTGCATATCAAAAGGAGCACAGGCTTAGCCTACTGTCGTGGGTCAGAGAGTGGTATCAAGGTAAGCCTTTGTTCTTCCAGTTCAGGCACAGACCTTGTGGTGGGAAAGCCTAGATACGGAATGCATGACTGGTTAACACTTTGGAAATTATAAAAAGAAATAAGAATTTGGTGAGTTAGGAAAGGCTTAATTGAGTTTATGAGTTGGCTGACAGTTTACTTTGAAGGCTCAGGATGATTTAGAATTTTCCATATTCTCTTCCTGCCCCGTGGCCCCTTGTTAACTCTCTGAAGTTTAGTCTGCACTGCAGTTATTTAGTGTGATGCATAGACAGTATGAATGGGAGAGCTTAGGAGTGGATGTTTTCTTCTGCACTAATAAAATGATAAGTGAATTTTTTCATTATTTGTCTTGTTTATATTACTTTATTAGAGATTGGATACATATTTTCAGAATCTAGATGCTTATAAGGAAAGAAGAAAAGAGATGTTACATAAAAAATGGGTTGAAAATGTGTCACAGCCTACTCAGCAGAGAATTATAGAAGTAATGTCATACAGAAGACCTGGAAAAAGTCAAATGAAATGTGAATACTGTTTAAAGTACACAAATAAACCGGTACTGGGCTTTATTACTTCTTTACTTAACTATGCAGTCATTGTTTTTCTTTTTCTCCTGCTGTCCTAATGTGTCCGGGTCATTCCATCATTCTCATATCTGCCTGATGCTGCTCACAGCACCAGGTGGTGGGTAGGAAGACGGAGGGGAAGGTATCCAGGAATCTTTGTACCCTGGTCCTTTTATCAGGAAGCACAGAATCTCCAGCAGTCCCTAGGCTGACCTTTCAGCTCTCATTACCAGGGCTGGGTCAATGGCAAGTTTGAGTTCAGTGCAGGGCTAGGAGAATGTGTGCCTTTGTAGTCTCTGAGATAGGAAGTGGGAGAAGTGGACTGCATAGCAATGCAGTCAGGAGACAGTTAAGCTTAGGGATGGGCACTTCTTTTCTTTTTTTGGGGGGGTTTACAGAACAGCACTTCAGTGTCTGATTGTAAAGTTGTTTTTCACTTTGAGGTCAGGAACCCCTTTGGGAATTTATGTCCTCCTCACTTCCACCAAATTTAAGTCTGCTGCTTTAGGTGTACTCTCTAGGGTCTTTGCTCTTTGGTTTGTTTGGGTCCCCACATCCCAGGTATTTGCTAGAGAGAAAGAAGAGCTTAGGTGCAATGTTAGAGACACTGAGGATTATCGAGAATATTTATGCACAAAACTTCAGAAAATGTGTGTTGAATATTAATTCTTAAATGTCTTAAGAGCTGGAACTCAAGATGTAATCTAAGTGTCTTGAAATCAAAGACTGATCTTTCAGGAGTGTAGAAGAGAAGAAGAGCAAAAAGGTCTAATGCTCAGTGTTAGGGGAGGACATTCCCTTTTAATGGCCTCTGTGTCTCCCACCTGCCAGCACACTTATATTCCTTAACCCTGCTCTTGACATCTTAAGGGCAGTGGGCGGTGTCCCAAAGAGGACTCTTCTGGTACTGGTTAGAACAGTGTCTGTACTCATAAAGGTGGGAGCTGCTACATGGGGTAGCTCATCTGTTCTAGACGGGGAAACCCCTGCGGAAAGAACCTGGCCTCGGTGTAGCCTGGAATGGCCGAATGAATACCATTGACCCATGTAGTGATGGAGTAAAACTGCAAGTAGAAGCTGGCTCTTCCATGTGGGTAGCTCCCCCCTTCTCCTATCAGCATCTACACTCAGTGAAACAGCCCCATGGAGGCAGGTTCTTCCATGGTGCTGTGGGCCGACATTATTACTAAGTCTTTTGCCTGGCGGCTTTGGTAGAGTGAAGCCATACTTCTGTACTTAGTAGCAGATTTAAACAGCTCACTGTAGAAGGGACTTCAAAGAGTCTCATTTTTTTTTCCTGTAGACTGAAGTTTCTCCATTGTGTGAATGTCTGTTACAAAGACAGAAAAAGCTCCTAGAAGTGAGAGGAAGCAGTCACCAGTATGGCACAGGTGCTTTGGGACCAGAGGCTGTATCAACGACACAGCTAAGTGTCGTGAATATCCCCACCCTGAGAGCCCTAGGCTTGTTTTTAAAGAGCTTGATTTTGTTCTTGTGTCTTCCTGTAGGAAAACAGGAGGACACAGAAAAAGAAGGCAAAGAAACTGAGAAGGCCCACCTATTCACTAGATCGCCCAAGTTCATGCTTACATCCTGTCGCATCATTCCCAAAGAGAGGCTGACAACAGATCAGAGGTTGAAGAGAAGACCAACTAGACATAGGTAAAGACAGAATGAGCCAGATAACGAGAAGGAGCCCGAAGATTAGAGCACATTGCTAGACTTAGTTTGAGGCTATTCAGAGAGAAACAGAGAGAAGTCAGGTTGAATCAGTCATCTAGGAGAGGGGTTTGAGCTGAATAGCTGAGTTGAACCAACCATCCAGAGCTCAGAAAGAACTAGAAAGGGTGAGCTTATTCAGCAGTAAGTCTCAGAGGCTGAAAGCATTCTATGCCTAGATTTTACTGAGGCTAGAAGCTTCCAGTACTAGGCATAGGTAGGCAGATGGAAGCAGTAAGCCTCCGAGACAACAATTAAATCAGACGAATAAAAGTTACTTTTACAATGCCCTCTTCTGACCTCCATGGGGACTGTGTATGTGTGGTACATAGATACACATAAAGGCAAAGCAACCACACACATAAAAATGAACGAATCTCTGAAACAAACAAAGTACATATATACAGACATACATACACGCATGCATGCATGTATGAACTCCCTCCTGGAAGTCTCCCTCCCTGGCACTGTTTCTATAGCTATCCAGTGACTTTATAGTCATGAGTGTTCCAGGTAGTTTTCCTGGTTCTTTCTAATTGTTGCACCAGATGCACTCTGTGCAAATCTTACCTTCTTGCACAACAGCACGAGCATCTCACTCCTCCCCTTTTTTTGAGGCAGGTTTGCAGTATAACTAATGCCTCCAACTCCATGCCCTGCCTCTGCTTCTCAAGTGCTAGGATCACAAGAGAATATCACTCCTGGCATTGTGTTCTCCTGATGGTTTCTTTCTCTATCCTGAGTCACTGGAAAAAGCAATGCTGCTTCATTTCATCCCCCCCCCAGTGATTTGCATTTGTGTTTTGTTGCTCTTTTACAGTTTCTTTCAACTTTAAGACCATTTTTATTTAAACTAACAATTATATAATTCCTCAGTGAGGAGGAGGCTTTGTTTTACTTTCCCACCTTACCCTCCCTGTCAGCTTCTGTTGTCACAGCTCACCTTCCTTTTTTTTAATTTTTTAATATTTATTTATTTTATATAGATGAGTGCTCTATCTGCATCTACACCTGCATACATGCCAGAAGAGGGCACTAGATCCCTGTATAAAAGGTTTTGAGCCACCATGTGATTGCTGGGGATTGAACTCAGGACCTCAGAAGAAGAGACAGTGCTCTTAACCACTGAGCCATTTCTCCAGCCCTCCAGTAGCCTTCCTTTAGTCTGGCCTTCTCCATCAAAAAGGTTGAATAATTGCTTCCCACTGAAAAGCTCTTCAGTGGCTTCCCAATACTTTCACAGTGGAGTCTGGTCCTTATAGCCTGTGAGACACTGTCTGACCCCTGCTACCAGCCTGGCTAGAAAGCTAAAAAAAAAAAATCCCTTTTCCTTAAAGCAAAGAAATACATAATAGTCACAAAAGTGTCAGGGTTAAATCAACTGTTTACAATTCTCCAGTCTGCCAGGCTGTTGTGTGGTTTTGTTCCTCTGTTGCCTGTTACAGGCAAATATAACCCCCCAAACCCCAACAGCAGACCTTGAGTGCTGGGCTGTGTCCTATTTAGCCTGAAGTTCCAGTGGATAGATGATGAGCAAATTCTTTTGAGACGAATAGGGGCTGAAGGAGAAAGAAGGCTTATTTCATCGGTAGGAATAGGCAGCAGTGGCAACAGCTCTTTGAAAGGACATGTCCGGAGGGTGCTTTGTTTGATGAAGCAAGAATATAAGGGCAATATGCTAGATTAACCATGGGCAGTTGATTACAGAAAGCAGAATCTTTCTCCAGTAAAAAAGGGGAGAAGGCTAGCTGTATTAGAGAGTCCCCTTATATAGTGAGCAAGAAAGCCAGGCTGTTTGAGGGACCACAATGCCTGTCTTCTCCTCTTGGAGACTTTGTGGTTCTTACCATCTCTTCATGAGAAGCTGCTCCATTTCTGTTTTCTCTGCTTTGTGCATGTGCTGCTAGGTAGATGTGCAGTTGTCCTTGGCTCCCTGGTCTGAGTACCAACAGGCTGCCTCATGTCTCCCCTGTTCCCATCCCAGGTCTCAGGATCAAGATACCACTGCAGCCACAGTTGGAGGAAGGTCCTGTGACTCTCCTGGTAGTTGTGTTAGCCCACATCACCTGAGGCACTTGGCTCATGAAAGGTTTGTTTACTCACAGTTTGGGAGGATAAGTTCACAATCAAGTAGCGCCAGTTGCTTTAGGCTTCTAATAGGGTAGAACACCATGGCAGGAGTTTCTGTAGGGTTAGACCCCTCAGGAAGCAGGAAGAAAGAGAAAGGAAGAGACCAGGGTTCTACAGTCCCTTGCATCCCCAGACCTCAGGACCTCCTGCTATAACCTCATCCTTTAAAGGTCCACAGCATTCCCACCCTGGAGCCCAAGCCTTCCCATATGGACCTTTAGGGAACATTATCCCAACCTGTTCAATAACTTTTGAGCGGTAGAATTGTTTGTGCAGAGTTGAGTTTTTTGTTTTGTTTTGTTTTTCTCTTCTCAGTTTTGAAAAACTGCATCTGCCTCAGGAAGAGAGCTTCACCAACCACAGCCAGCTTGCTTTTGAAAGGCAGTTCCGTTCCTCAAAGCTCTGCCAGGAGCACAGAGAGGCTGTGAAGGTCTGGGAGTAGGGCTGGGTGGGTGTGGTTTGCAACACTCACTGTGCAGCAAGCACACGTGCAGACGGATCCTGACAAAGCCCACCGCCCTCACAGAGGAGGCAGTAGCCAGAGTTTGAAGTGAAAATGTAGAGGCAGCAGGGAGAGGGGGGGTGGCCAGGTGCTCAGTTCCTCTCTGCCCTGTTGGCCACTGAGCAGAGAAGGGAACTGGAAAGACAGCCTGTGTGGATCCCTGAACCCCGCAAGTGCAGAACCCTTACAAAGTGGGGGCCAAGAAGACTGGCCAGAGCTTGTTCACCAATAACTTCAGCTCTCCTCTTCCTTGAGCCTTCGTCCCTCTTGACAGTTTTCTACCATTTACTATTCACCACACTGACCATTTGTTCTTAGCCTGGAATGGTGGTGCACACCTCTCATCCTAGCACTTGGGAGCTGAGGGCAGGAGAATAAAAAATTCTAGACCAGGGGAGAGATGGGTTAGCTACTAAGAGCACTTGGATGCTCTTTCTGAGGCCCCAGGTTTGATTTCTAGCACCTACACAGAAACTAACAACCTTCCAGTTTCAGGAGGTCTGACGCTTTCTTCTGACACAGGCATACTGTGTGTACTCTGCACAGATGTACGTGCTGGTGAAACACCCATACACATAAAATGACATTTTTAAAAATTAAAAAGAATTTGACGCCAGCCTGGTCACAAAACAAGACCCTGTCTCAAAACAGGGCCACCAGCAGCCACAAAAATTGTTCTAATAGGAAATTTAAAAATGTTAACTTATATCAAAAAGGGATGGAGGAGGGCAAAGTGAGCTTTTACATATTTAAAAAAGCAATTTTCCCAGCACAGATTTGCATACAGGCTAACAAATGCATGGGCTCCTGGCTTCTTTGTCTCCCCTTCTCCCCCTGTGGAGCCTGAGGCTTAGAGGGGTGCATGCTTCTTCTTCTTCTGATTCCTCTTCCCTCTGCCACATGCCATGTTTTCAGCTTGAAAACTCAAAAATTATTACATTAACTTTCTTTATTCTTGAGAATTTCATACGCATATACAATGAAACATCATACCTCCCCCATATTTCTCCCAGTTCTCCCCAAACCACTCTCAACAGTCCCTGCCCAAATCCATGTCATTGTGCTCTTCCAGAGAGCACTGAATGCAGCTGCCCCATGTGTGTGCCTGTGGGGCCATCTGCAGTGTGGGGGCCTACTCCTGGCAACGTTAAAGCAGAGGGAACAACGTCTCCCTCAGCAGCCACAAACTGCCACTAGTGCCTCAGTAAGCATGGGGTTGGGCAGTCACCCCCCTCGCCCCTTCATCTATGCCACAGTTCTGTCTGGATTGACTAAGTACCACAGCTACTGTGAGGGCAACAGGCCAAGTTCACAACATTCTTCCCCATTATTAATCAGGCACACACACATATACACAACTTTCTCTTTCTCTCTCTCTCTCTCTCTCTCTCTATATATATATATATATACATATATATATATATTCTGTATATATATATATATTCTGAGACAGAGTCTTACTGTGCAGCCCTGGCTGTCCTGGAACTACCTATGTAGACTACACTGGCCTCTACCTCCCTACTGCTGTGCCACTAACCCTGGCTCTTATATTCTCTTTCCTCTTCCTGACTATCCCGAGCCTGGGTGGTAGCTGGGGACACTGAAAATGGAGCACCGTTTAGGGCTCGGCCCTCAAATCTCAGCACTGAATTGCATGCTTTGTGACCCAGCTTCTACTCAGTTGGGTTGTTCTCAGTCTCTTTAGAAACAAATGCTCCCTTCAGGGCAGAGCCAACCTTTTGGTAATGAGACAGGACATTGTCACGTAAGGAGGTTACACTCAAGAACTAGGCTGGTAAGTTACAACAACAACAACAAAATCTATTGTTTCACTAAGCTTCTGGGGTTTTTTTGTGTGTATGTTGGGTCTGGCTCCTTGTAATCCCCAGTGACTGTGGCCCACAAGCCACAGGTTAGACATGTATGCTGGGATGGAAGCTTACTTATACATATCCTCCTGTCCAAGTACCAGTAGTGAGCAGATTACACGTCAGCAGACTGTCCCCCTTCAGGTCTTTGCCTCCTTTAGCACCTGGCTTCCAGGGACTCATTCCCGCTAATGTTTTTTATGTAGGACAGGCCTGAAGGCAGCAAGTTTTGTTTGTTTTTGTTTTTGTTTTCTCTTATATTTGCTGGGCTAGGACCCAGTCACATGGCTGTCCCTGAGGGTGCAAAGGTGCTAAGGAAAGCAGCCTCTGGAGGGTTTGAACAAGTGGAGGGGATTGTTTTGGGGATAGCTTAGCATCTCTGCCATACTGTAAAGGTAGGTGGAGTTGAAGATAGAAAGGCCCATGTGAGAACTGCACAAACCAACAGAGCAGTGAGGCAAGCAGAGTAGCTGGGAACCTGTCTGAGAGGACAGGAGGGCTGTGTCTGTGGCAAGGTCTGTGGGGTCCTTTCTCCCCTGGGGACCTGCTTAATCAACACTACATACAGTTCTTTTCTTCTGTGAACAGACTTTAGAGGCCAGACCACACTCCTGGACAGCGGCTCGGCACTCACAGGGTCCAGTGCCGGTGACAAGAAAAGTAATGACCGCGGAGCTGCTGGGGATGCATCTGGCCTCCCTGCATGGGGCAGCCAAGTCAGGCCTCCAGTGGTCATAGAGTGTCTCCTTCACAGTGCACATACAACACTCAAAATACAGAGACTGCTGCTTTTCTCCAGGAAGGAAGCTATTACAAGAAATATCTAGATAACAGCACTCAGTTTTTCGAGCTCTGGCCGTGAGCTAGGAAGTCTGTGTGGTGCTTTCGTTTCACTGAGGCGTTTAACAGCTAGACAGCTTTTTATCTCCCAGTACTTGGTGCTCAAAGGGGCCATGAGCCTGGCTTGGGGCCAGACTGCAGCTCAAAGGTATCAGGGCTTTATTCAAGTTGAGGCCTGCCCACACTCTGGGGCACACTGTCCCCACAGATGCTCAGGTGTGGCAGCGGAGGCAAACTGCAGAGATCTCCCTGGTCTGCTACTGCATGTTGCCTCTCTTTGGGCACTTGAAGGGGTTTGACGGGGACTTCTCACCAAGGGGAGACTTCCTTGTGCGGACTACCTGCTTCTTGGAAAGACTCTCCTCATATCCTCTAGGGACTTCGGCTCCCATTTCAGTGGGGAAGAGAGCTTGACTTCCTGAGAGGCAGATGTGGTCACTAGGTAAAGAAGACAACTGGATGTACCCTCTCTAGTCATCAAAGTCCTATGACTCAGATTCTAAGGGCTCCTGTGTCCTGAATCTGGCCAAGGGGTCATGACTGTTGAGCGGTAGGGACATGACACTAGTCGCACTTACCCTGGCAAGGATTAAAGTCCCCACAGCCCTGGAAAGGTAGGCTTGTGTAGAGCTATAGCCACAAGTACCTCAGAGCTTCACACTTGCTGGGTTGCCCCAGATGTCATGCAGCAGCTCTCCCTGACATCAGTTCCATCTTGCTTCTGCACCAACAAAACATGCTCTGCAAACCCAGGAGAGCCGTAGTCGGCCTCCTCAGGAGGGTTGTGCCTGGTTCTTGAAAGCTCCCTGTAGATAAGTAGAATGCTGGTTGTTTCGGTTTTATGTGCCAGATAAAGGCTCTTTTCTAACCAGTGGGTTGTAGGTCAGTATCTGGAGTCAGTAAAGGATGAGTCTTTAAAATATCAATCTGCTGTACTGTGATTTTGCCAAGTGGTTATATTAAACAAAAATGGGGAGAATGGAAGAACCCTGAGCCTCTTCTGGTTACTCCAGCTGCTTGGAAAAAGATCTGTCGCCTTAGCAGTCCAAGTGACTCTTTGAAAGGATGGACCTTTCCTTCGTTATCTTCACTGGAGGATTTTGTGTTCAAAGTCTTTTTTTTTTTAATCTTTTTTAAAAAAAGTTTATTAGAGTTTATTCACTTTGTATTCCCCCTGTAGCTCCCTCCATCCTCCCCTCCCAATCCCACCCTTCCTCGCCCTTCTCTACCCATGTCCTTTCCCAAGTCCACTGAAGTCCTGTTAGGTCCAGCAAGAGCCTAAATATAAGAAGGTATGAAGAGAACTCAGGAAACTAATCATCCATCGATGCAAAAACGCAAGAGACTCTTCTTGACCATTGCACAATGGGGTCACCCCTGCTGGTCAGCTAGGAGTGGCACCGGGAGACAAAGACCTTAGGTTTTTAAAAGACACAAGGCGGGAATCTCCTGGGGTTGCCTTCTTGGCCATTTAGGATTGGATGAAGTGTTTAACTTTTAAAATAATTGGTCAGTTCTGGTCACCCTTAGGTCCAGTCAGCCCTGTCGTAAATATCTGATCGTCAAGTTTGGAATTTCCTGCCATCTACAGTTGAATATGGGAGGGTGATTAACTCATCCCATGTCTGTTCTGAGGAGTGGGGGTTACAGGCTTTGGATCAAAGGTCAGGAGAAGGATTGGGGCCATTTGGCCCAGTTTCCAAACAAAGCCCATCTCACCGGCGCCAGCTGGTGATTTTTTTTCCATTTAGTAGAGATCTCTGCTTGTTCTCTTCCTTATCTTTGCCCTCACAGATGGCTAATGTCAGGAACTTTTACATTCCTCGGTTCTCTGGAGAAGCACTAAGAGGCTTTAATTAACATGGGCCTAAAACTTGCAAATATAAGTTATAAGGCAATTAAAAGAAACATAGGTTACAAAGTTAGTCTGATTCTTTCAGTCCTCCCCTTCCTTCTGATCCTGGCCTATCAGGTCTCATCAGGAGTGGCAATACTGTCTTCCTCTGTGGCCTGGTAAGGCTGCTCCCCACTCAGGGGGAGGTGATCAAAGAGCAGGCCAGTGTACAAAGTCTTAGTTAAATATTAAAAAATTCATATTTCAGTATTCAAAAGCCAAATAAGCAGTGAGTATGGCTGTGATAGGACAGGGACAGGATGTGATCGGGCTACTGGAGCCGCAGGGCACAGAGCTGCAGCTAGCCCTGACCTTTGCACTGCATCCTTCCTTGTACATCACCCCTTTGGTTTAGAAGGGCCAAGCGTAATGCCTATGCAGTTCACCCACCCACAAAAGCCACTAGTGACACCAAGCCCCAGAAGCCTGACATAGAAAGTTAGCGGGAGGGTTAGGCAGATCTCTTGGCCCCACCTCACCTGTCCTGGCTTCATTATAAGCGACTTCTGAAGGTTAACTGTTAAAAGCCTTTCACATAGAGAACCAAGCTTAGAAAGGAGTTACAGTCATAAACTTAACCTTTATTCTCTTTCTGTACATGTTGGCAATGATAAAGCTTAAAGATGCATGTTCTATGAAATATGCAAAACAAGGGATTTACATAAATAATTTATACTTCAGAAAATTAAAGTTGAAAAATATTCCCACATTATTAGAGTTCACAGTATATTTAAAGTATATCAAGCGTTCCTCCTTATATTTCAAACTATATTGTCTTAGCAGAGAATGATAAACTCTAGTCAGAATAAAACAATCAAGTTTCTGCTTATTCAGTGCACAAGTGGATGCTATTTCAGTATCAGGCTGCATAAGCCCCAGGGCTGCAGCATTTCACCCCAGCCCTTCACCTCCTGAGTGCTGTGACCCAGCAGAGGTCACATGGTGTGGAATGGGTCCAACATCACCAACTCCACAGTGGACACATTCGCCAAGTGGTAACATGTGGTGGTCCGATGCCTCATTTCCACATAATACTTTTATAGCCCTGATAATGGAAACCCTGGCATCTAACACAGCTAAACATGTTAACACTATTACAAGGCACTGTGCTGTGGCGTTTGTTTAAAAGGTCATGTTTGCATAGATTGCTAGCAATTTAGTGTGCAATAAAATGCAGGCCCAGCATGTGTGGCTTTGTGATGGATGAAGCCATGTGACGCTCCATGGCCCAGGAGAGCAACCACACACTCTCCAGACCCCGCCTTGAGGGCAGCTCCCTTGGCGCTGCTGCCCTAGGCCTCAGAGGAGAGTTTTTTGTTCAAAAAGCTGCAGGTCAAAGCGGACCCACACTTCTCCAGTGGGGACTTCATGCAGCAGCAGTCGGCGAGTTGTTGGGCCTTTGCTTTCCTGTTCCGTTCGAATTTTTGCCACTGGAACTTCAGTACGACCCAGGAAGTCTGGGGAATAAACAGCATGTGAGAATCAAATATTTCTGTTCCTCTCAAGATTTTTAAAATGTCCCAACATCTAAATCCTGAACTAGGATTTAGAAAGCTTTCAAACACTGAAGTTCGCTCCTGGATCTTTGATATAGAGAGTGGACATATGTACCATGACAGCTGCCTACTCGGTATTCAAATCTACTGACTAGAGAATGTTCTACCATCCAGGACTCACCAGTGTTTCCCAGGTATGCAGGCAGTGCCTGTGTTCAGAGGCCACGCCCTCCCCAGCACCCAGCTCCTGCCAAAGTGAGCTGCCACGGGCCTGTCATTTCTTCAGGTGTCATGGGGTGTAAGCACAGCTTAGGACCCTGGGTGCAGACTCAGAGCCCAGAAAACTGGGAATACCTTTAGGCCTTCATGCCAGCCTCTACTTACCATCTGGAGAAAACTGGTCTCTGTCAAACATAGTGAGACACAGAACGTCCTGGTAAAGATCCTTGATGAAGAACTGGCAGTTGAAGTTCCACTTGGGATTTAGTGTGTCTTGGAGGGTCCTGGTGGTATAGCTTTGGGAGCCCATGCTGATTTCACAGTAAGGATTACTCTTCCCTGCACAGAGACAACCAAGGGCACATGTAGCATGGTGAGCACCCAGCTCGACCAGGGCGGGGGTTGCTTCACCAGAGACCGTGGCAGGATGCACCACTGCCTGGGGGCACATATCCCTTAGAGTCTAGCAGCTGTATGGCGCCATGTTCCTAACAATTCCACAGTCCTGGGGAACAAGTACACATTCTAAGAGTAGGACTGCTCCCTACCAGCCTGGGCAGGCACCTGTGTGGCATGCTTTGTATATTTTCATGCGGTAGCAATCAAAATGGTGGGTGCCGGCTCTTACTGGGAAACCATGAATAAGTAGCTAGGATCCAATACATAGCTTATCAGGGTTCTTATCAGAAACTACCTTTTAAACACTATCCATCATTCCATGTTCAAAAGAGGTACCAGTAAGGAACAGGGTGCTATTAAAGCAACACTTACCATTTGGTTTGCAGGCTTTTAATTCTGTTGCTTCAATGACATGTACCATCAGGCGCCCGATACCTGCAGTCTTCTGAGAACGGGCTACAAAAGAGGAAAGAAGTCGTGTTAACTTCTCATCTGAGAATGTACACAGAAACCACAGTGAAGAAGCAATGCTGTACGGCTTCAGTCTGTTCTCACATAATCTTTCTCTGATGCTGGAGACCGTGTTCCTTAACCATGCTTTGCCAGTGGCCATGCTTCCAGCTCCTACTGTCATCAACCAGAGCTTTAGCCCTAGACTAATGGTATCTGCTGAGTTAGCAGCCCAGCATTTGTTTCTTCCCCTAGGCTGTGCCACCTGCTAGGGATGCCTTTCTGGCTACCTTTGCCCAATAGTATCCCACTCACGCTTCAAGACCCAGGCTAATCTCAGTCACCTCAGCCTCCTTCCATCCTTGTACCACTAGCCTTGACTGAGGAGCATCCCACAGCCTGCTGGGCCTGACATTCTGCACCCCATCTGTCTCCTCTGCCAGGGAGGAGCCATGGTGTCAAAAGGACTGCTTTATCTAGGCTTAGTAACTCCTAAAATAGGCCTATGAACAGTAATATTAATTTAAAATGCATGCTGTTTTCAGTGCTTCTTGCAAATAATATTTGCTGGTTACTTCATGTTCAGCATGTACTGGATCTATACACACACACATATATATACACACACACATTTATTTATTTATTAATTATACATATTTTGCCTGCACCAGATCTCATTATAGATGGTTGTGAGCCACCATGTGGTTGCTGGGAATTGGACTCAGGACCTTTGGAAGAACAGCCAGTGCTCTTAACCTCTGAGCCATCTCTCCAGCCCCACAGATTATATTTAATTTCATAATTGCCTTACAAGGTAGTTCCCATTTTACAGATGAGGAAAACTAGATCTTAGGAAGTACCATGTGCTTAGCTCACAGGCTTTAAAGAAAGCATCTCATTTTAGCCCAAGCTGCTGGCTTTGAATTTGGAATCTTTCTGTCTCATTGACCTGACTGTTCAACTCAGGAGTTTGTCTTTCTTTTTTGTGTTTTTGTTTTTCGAGACAGGGTTTCTCTGTGTAGCCTTGGCTGTCCTGGACTCGCTTTGTAGACGAGGCTGACCTTGAATTCATAGAGATCCAACTGCCTCTGCCTTCAGAGTGCTGGGATTAAAGGCGTGCCCAGCTATCTCCTTTTTGTTTTTCATTTTGAGACAGAGACTCACTAAGTAGCCCTGTCTGGCCTGGATCTTGCTATGTAGGCCAGGCTAGCTTTGGAATTACAGAGATCTGCCTGCCTCTGTCTCCAGAGTGATAGAAATAAAAATGTGTGCTATTACACCTGGCCCAGAGTTTTCACATGGCTCAGTTAAAATGTAAACATCAGATAACAAAGTGTGTACTATTCCTAAAATTTCAATTGCCTGTAAGTGTTCTGTCTTGGTGAGCAGTTCCATTTCAGGTTTGATCTATTTAGAAATGTTCCTGAGCTATTTTAATGTGGACAGAGTGAGTCCTGTGCTCATAGTACAGGCAAACATGAGGTTCAGCCAAGCAGACAAAAGACTTGAAACAGAAAGGATGCTTGGTATATGGGCATGTGCAGCCTTCACCTTTTTTTTCCTTCAATTTTATTTTATTTTATTTTATTTTATTTTATTTTATTTTATTTATTTATTATTTTATATTCTATTCTATTCTATTCTATTCTATTCTATTCTATTCTATTCTA
>NW_026585644.1:32045572-32082607 GCF_907164565.1 Psammomys obesus
TTCTATTCTATTCTATTCTATTCTATTCTATTCTATTCTATTCTATTTTATTTTATTTTATTTTATTTTATTTTTGAGACAAGGTATTGCTAGGTATACTAGGCTGGCTGACCTCAGCCTGGAGGGCCTCCTGCCTCAGCTTCAGTGGTGTGTAGCTTGGTCTATAAGTACTGGATGGTCCCTAGTGTCCCCATGTCTCTACCATGGGTCAGCCCCTCGCACTCTGAAGGTACAGCCTGGCCTTCCTACCTCTGTAGGCCTGTTATGTACATCACAGGGCCTGGCACACAGCAAATGATTGTATCTGAAGGGACGGTACCCACCGAGAATGTAGAACAACATACACAGACAGTGAGAAACTCAGGAAAAACTTTGATTTTTGACCAATTAGGAGATCATTAAATGTTTTGTGAAATGATTCAATCATTGATTTTTCAACAGCAAGCTTTTAAAATAGTATTCATTTAGGAAAAGGTGATTTACACATACCTTCAGGAGCACAGAACAAAACAAGGGGAACCTGAATAAAAACATATAAAAAGCTTTGGCTTCAGCAGTGGGAAGCTAAGTGGTAGCACTGGAAGGAGGGAGGTTTGGGAGGGGCTGGGAGAGCAGGAGGGGGAGGGCGGGCCTACTCTGGGCAAAGAGGTTGAGGGAAGATGGAAGATGGAGCTCGGAATTCGCATGGAGGTTGGGGACCAAAAATGCTTTCCAAGGGTCGTTTAGGACACTGGGCTGGTGATGATCTGTCCCATGAACAGAGGACACAGTGGGACACATACGGGCACCCCAGGAGTCAGTGGTGACTTCAGAGAACAGACGTGAAGTCTGGAGAACAGTGCAGATTTAGCGCAGCAGGGCTGCTGTAGATGCCATGGAGGAGGCAGAGTTCCACTTGGGCCTTGAAGAATGGGAAGAGTACTTCCTAAGGGGGAAGCCTGGCAGTGCACTGTGACACAGCAATGGGAGAAATGGTGGGAAACGGGCTAAGCGAGAAGAAACGTTGGGGATGAACCTGAGTTTGGGATTAAGAAAATCTATTTGAGGCCAAATGGAGCCTCTGCAGAGGATACAGGCCCCAGGAGGGCAGCAGAGCTGTTGGAGAGGGCTTGTCTAGAATGTTGGGATTGCAGAGGGTAACCATAACCCATCATTGAGCCTGGCAGAATGTATGTTCCATGGGAGGGTTGTCTGAGGGTACAATGCTCAGAGGAGGGTAGACTCCCGGGAAGACAGGAGGAAAGAGAGCTGAGAACTCGGATGAAGCTGTGTGGAGGAGCCTCAGGATATGGGGCAGTCCAGGGGGGTGGGGAAAGGGTGTGTGTGGGTGTGTGTGTAAGTAGAGGAAGCTAGAACAAGCAATGGGTAGGTTACTAGTGTTCCTAAAAATGTCATTTACACAGCAATGGGGGAAAGATGTGGAGTGAACTTAGTGTGCCAAAGAACGGTGGGGCTGAGGTGCTGGGGCAGACTGGGCTCAGGGTACTCGGTGCTGAATGAGACAGGAGGGGGAGGCACAGGCTGAGAGGAGAGGGGCAGAGGGCCATGCCCAGCAAATGGGGCCAGGAGGGACAAGACAAGCCCCATAGAGTGAGGTTAGCCAGGAGAGTGGAGGAAGGAGTAGGGCAGGACTGGCTGCAGGGAGAAGGCAGGGCCTGCGTCTGTCCCATAGCATGTGAGAGCTCGGGGCAGGCTGGCACGGCTGCAGTGGGGCAGGGGAGGTGTCCGGGCTCTTCCGCTGTGATCTGAATCCATCTCCCGGGCCGCATTGGGGGAGCAGTTGGTGTTCTAGGACAAGGCTCCAGTCTGCCCATACCCCCTGGCAGCTGGTTTCTACCCACAGGGGCACCCGCAGTTACCTTGATAAGCCTTTTCCCGCTTCTTCTTCTCAGTGTCAATGTACTGCTCTGAGGCAGCCTTGATCTTCTGGACCCAGGCCGTCCTGGAGAGCAAGCAGAATGGTGGCCTGAGGACTGCCAGGCAGCTCCTGGGCTCCAGCATATTCCCCAGCCCCACACCTTCTCTCCTTTGCTAACCTCGGCTTCCAGTCACCTAATCTTAGTCCAGGTGACAGACTAGACTGCTAATTAAAGAGGAGCAGAGACTTCCTAAAAACAGCTTTCAACAACACGAGGCCCCAGTGAGGGACTGGGAGCTCAGAGCTAGGAGACACAGCCACACTGGTGGCAACCTGACATGCTGGCTGCTGGCTGGACAACTGTGCAGAGCAGCCGTGTTCCCTGGGCTTGTCAGAGGCGCCTGCCCCGGGAGCTCCACGGGAGGGAAGCGTGGCTGGCGGGCATGTGGTAGGGAGGGCCAAGTGCAAGTCTACAGGGTGCAGATCTGCGGGGGGGTTCAGGCAGCCCCCAAGGAAATGTTGGTGGGGACGGAGGCATGATCTGCCATTTGCGGAGAAGGCACCTGTCACTAGGCAGCTGTGTGACCAGTGTATCCACACCGGGCTGCTGTGGGCCGGAGAGGCTGGGGTTAGCGCTAGTAGGGCTCGCTCGTGAGTGAAGAGGACCTATGGCACTGGGACATGTCCGTGCTCCCTCCTAGAGTTCAGGGCAGGTGGCGTGATCAGGGCTGACCTCTCGTTAATGCTGTCTGCTCGGAGGGTGTACACCCGATCAATGTGGGAGATGTGGAAGACAGGCTCATCGCCGGAAGGCTCGGTGGGGAGTTTCACCAACACTTCATTCAGGAAAATGGGCTGAAAGAATCAGGGCCAAAATACTGGCTGTAAGATGGGCTCCAGCAGTCCACCCACCCACCTGTGTCCAGAGAGCTCTTTTAAAAGTTCTGAAAAGCCTTGTGGAGAATCAGAGAGCGGCCTGGTGCCCAAGGTCTATAACCAGGAAGAAAAGCAAGACTGTTTGGCAAATACCCAGGACTAAGTGAGTGCCACGGATCTGGGGACAAGTGCCTGGGCTGCTGATCTGACACCTGGCTTGGTGTCCCTGGTCACAGAGACATGGATGCTGGCCGTGGCGTGATGTCATGTTTGCCAGGAGGAAGCCACACTCTGGGGCTGGCTCCTGCTGTCACAGTAGCAGGCAGCTGAGCTTTGGCACACAGGGCTCCTTCCCTTAGGAAGTGACAAAGGACACACAAGCCACTTGAAGCAGGGGAGGAGGCCCTGGGAACAGGGCAGGACCAGGTGGGAGGGTGTGCTCAGACGGAGGTCCCATCGGCGGCAGACGGTGGACTCACCGTTTTATACATTTTGAACTGAGCGCTGGACTTGGAGCTGAAGAGCTTCTCAGAGCCAGAGGAAGCCGAGAACTGCCTGACCATGTAGGTGAGCAGCAGGAAGTCGTTGAAGAGGAACCCATGCAGTTCCTTATTGCTCTTGGTCTTATATAATTTCCCGCTGTGCAGGAGCTTCCGGGGACCCAGGCAGTTGGTGAGGGAGTTGAAAATAAGTTGCTTAGAGGAGAAAATGCACTTTGTAAGTGAACACAAATGATCCCAGTGCCCCGCACCTGAGGGTGCTGTGTTAACATCTTCTACATGGTGACACAGAATTACCTTTCCAGAACACACACAAACAAAAACCTTCCCATTTATCACTTTTTAGAACTCTCACTGACCCTGTGGAAAATCAATAGTTGAGTCTACTGATTTCTGCTTACAACAAAACCCCCAATGCACCCCTGCCCAAGGCAGGAAGGTGATCCAAGGGGTGTCCTGCAGGGCTGGACGGTGAACCCGAACGGTCAGTGGAGTATGGCTAGGTGAGGGCGGTACAGCCAGCTCAGCTCGCAGCCTCACCTCAGCCAGGCCTTCGCACTGCACATGCGTCTGGATCCATTCCAGCCGGTCTGAATTTTCCTTCTCGCGAACCCCCTCGTTCACCTGAGAGCACAGCTCCTCGGCTCGTTCCAGGGCCAGTTTCAGGGACGAGTGGTCCACGTGGTTCTGCGGAGTGTTCTCCAGGATCTGGAACAGGAGACATTGGCAGGTAGGTCGCTCTGTGCCCTTAGCCTGCCCACCAGCGGTCCACAGACTCCGTTAGCCCTGGCCTGCTGCTTACTTGAGTGTGGCCTTAGGCGAAACCCCAGTGAGAGGAAAGGTAATGGCGTCTGCCCTGGGAAGCACAGAGTCCCACCATCCTTGGGGGAACAGGGGCTGCTAGCTACACAAACAGGGGGTGACAGAAGGCTAGGGGTCTGACTGGGTCTTGATAACAGGCCAACAGGTACCTTCTCAGATCTCCCGAGCAACTGAAGTCATGCTTTTTGTTTATGTGGTTTTGGCTTTTTGAGCCAGGGTCCCTGAAGTCCAAGCTGGCAGAAAATTCACTATGTTGCTTGCTAAAACCTGTATTCTCTTTGTGAATATTCTCTAACTGTGGGTTAGAGCCCACAGTTCTGCTAATGGTGTTCTCTTTTGGTTGATGGCTCCTCAGCTAGACGCCTTTAACCTCCTGCCCCACAAACACAGTGATCATGGGATGCCAGGGCAGCTCCTGTGCAGGGGGATGATATCAGATCCTGCTTTTATTTCCCACTTCAAGACCTTAGCCTTTACACACATAGGAGCCTAGGGCAGGGCAGAGGATCGCTGGCTGTCTGGCTCTGGCCAGCCAGATGGATCCTTTTCCTGAGTCAGACCACCCGAGGACTCACACTTCGGATGAGCAGGGGGTAGCGAGTGATCCTCTGCATGGGCTTCAGCAGGAAGCTGGACAGGGGCATGCCCTTGCATCGTGGGTCTGAGGCCAACTTCTGCAAAAGAGAGAAGCCTGTGAGAAAACAACAGAAACTCTGGCCAGAACTCCTGCTGGGACCACCATCCAGATTTCAGACGTAACAAAAGGATCTGAAATCTCTCAGCCCAGCCCCACCCTGCTTAGCTTTCTCATGGGTTGTGCAGTTCATTCTTCCTTTGCTTCTAGAACTGCCCACCCCTGGCCATCCCACCCCAGCCCCAGCCCACTGGCTCCCGTCTTCAACACATCTTTCCCCTCCATTTTCTCTCAATGTAGCTGCTGCCCCAGGTTCAAAAAATTTAGGCTCAGCATCTGTAACGAGTCATCCTCTGGAGTTCTATCATTACATTTCACATTAGATGTTCCAAAGATACCTGCCTCAGTCTCAACGTAACCCCACATGAGGTTACATTGAGCCATATTTTCTATCTCCATAATGTATCCACTCACCTACCCACACTCCCATCCAGGAGTCCTCACTTCATCTGTCTGCTGACAGCTCTTGATTTCCTTTATTTCAGCATGTCTACCATTCCTGCTTCATCAGAAGCAACCACAACTGCCAACTGAGGTAATGAATGTATGAACCGTTGCCAGCACTGTCTCCACTGCCCTTTTTTTACATGCCTGATTCAACATTAATCTCATTCATTTATTCATTCATTCACTTTACATCCCAGTCATAGCCCCCTCATTCCTCTCTGCCTGGTCCCACCCT
This sequence comes from Psammomys obesus, assembly GCF_907164565.1. Taxonomy (NCBI): domain Eukaryota; kingdom Metazoa; phylum Chordata; class Mammalia; order Rodentia; family Muridae; genus Psammomys; species Psammomys obesus. The sequence goes on from NW_026585644.1 coordinate 32,051,005, forward strand.
CTTTCCCTCTTCCCCTTCCCCTCAGAAGAGGGGAGACCCCCCACCCCTACCCATCCCAGCATATCAAGTCATATCAGGATTGAACATCCTCAACCATGGTGGCCAGGCAAGGCAGCCCCCCGCAGGTGGAAATGATAAAAAAGAATGTAAGAGAGTCCTTGTCAGAGACAGGCCCCATTCCCCTCGCTAGGGAGAGACCAAGCTGTCAGCATACATATGTGTAGGGGGCCTAGGAACAATAAAAAAAATTCTCAAGGTATCTCCATCTCTGATCTCAAGCTGTTCTACAGCACAACAGTAATAAAAACTGCATGGTACTGGCATAGAAACAGACTGGTGGATCAATGGAATCGAACTGAGGACCCAGAAATAAATCTACATATCTACAGACATTTGATTTTTGACAAAGAAATCAGAACCATACAATGGAAAAAAGATATCATCTTCAACAATTGGTGCTGGTCTAACTGGATGTCTACATGTAGAAAAATGCAAATAGAGCCATATTTATTACCCAGCACAAAACTCAAGTCCAAGTGGATCAAGTCCCTTAACATAACATGTGCTATACTAAATTTATTAGATATACTAAATTTATTAGAAGAGAAAGCCTTGAACTCATTGGCACAGGAGACAACTCTCTGAACAGAACACCAACAGCTCAGGCTCTAAGATCAACAATTAATAAAAGCTTCTGTAAGGCAAAGGACACTGTCATCAGAACAAAACTACAGCCTACAGACTGGGAAAATTTCTTTACCAACCCCACATCTGAAAAAGGGCTAATATCCAAAATATATAAAGAGTTCAAGAAAGTAAATACTAACAAAACAAATAATCCAGTTGAAAATGGGGTACAGGGCTAAACAGAGAATTCTCCACAGAGGAATCTCAAATGGCAGAGAAACACAGAAATGTTAACACTAACTTCTTAAGTCCCAGACCATGCTTCTCTGTGGCTACTTTCCCCTGGGACACCCTCCCTCCTCTCTGTGGCTCCTCTGGGCACCAGGTCATACAGGGTGCATCATGCTTTCGTGTCTCCTCCATCAGACTGTAAGTACATGGTGCAGCAGCTGAAGACGGTCGCCAGTACTCTGGGGTGAGCACCTTTAGTGACTGCGAAGTCACTTACTGCAGTCACAGACAGGAAGATTGTCCTCCTTTTGGTTTTCTGATAGACATGTACCCACCTACTTTGCTATGAAGGTATTTTCATGCTTTTTTTATTTTTATTGAGAAGTCATATTTGGGGGCTAGGGTTGTAGCTCAGAGGAAGAATTCTTGTCTAGAATGAGCAAGGCCAACAATAACATAAGGCAAGCTCTTTTTCTTTCTGGAATAGGATGGTTATTAAAGAAATATAATTTGCAAAGTTAAGAAGTGCTATTATAGGGGCGGGAGAGCTGGCTCAGCCGTTAAGAGCACTGGCTGCTCTTGCAGAGGACCTGCATTTGGTTTCCAGCAGCCACATGGGGGCTCACAACCACCTGTAACTCCAGTCCCAGGGGATCCAATGCCCTCTTCTGACCTGCACAGGTGCCAGGCATGCACGTGGTTCACAGACATAGACGTAGGCACAGGCAAACGCCCATACACATAAATAACTAAAAAAGATGTGGCGTTGTGGAAGTTTCTTTGGAAAAACAAAGCAGTTGATACATATGGTTGTTAACAAAACAAAACAGCACTTACTTATCCAGGGTGCACAAATCATAGTTCTAGTGCCAAGGGAAATAAGCTCTACCTGGAACACCACCACACTCAGGAAGCTGCTCACCATGTTTGTGCCTCCTTTGGGAACTGACCGGACACTCCTGCCGGCTGCTGCGATGCCGCAGCGGGAGGTGTGCCGCTGCCTCCAGGCTGAGGAGGCCTGTACTGTCTGTAGCACAGACATCCAGATGTCCCAGGCTGGGCATACCTTTAAAAATTCCTTGAAGTCCGTGTCCTCATCTGTCTTCTGCTGTAACAGGGTTGCCCCATTCAGCTGACAGCTGCAGAACCGGATGTAGGCCTGCATGTGGGACAGCTCTGCCGCCAGGATGTCCCCAATCATCTGAACTGGCATCTTCTCACCCCCAGTCTTCTTCCGCACCCGCAAGGCCCTGCAAGGAACTGACGGTCACTCTTCTTCTCCACAAATGTCCTTCCTTGGCAATTAAAGGGCGAAAGCTACCGAGATCAAAAACAATGGCACCCAGCACATGATCTAGGAACCTTGGACCCTGGGAATAAATGGCTGGTAGGAAGGGGCAGAAGTGTGGCCTAAAGCTCTGCTGGCTGAGCCAGTCTGGTGGAAACATTAGCAAAGAAGAAAAAGGCAATGAGGTCTGCACATCAGGGTGCTTTCTAGGCCTTTGGGAGAGTCTTCAATTCACCTTAGTTTCTTGAAAAAGTTCCTTTTGAAAGATAAAATCTGTTTTTCCTCATTTAAATCCAAGAGAAAGAAATTTCCAAGGGCACCACAGTGGCTAGGGGTTGGAAAGGACCGGTGTCTTCATGGTGGCTGTGCCCCAGGCAGGGCAGGGATGTGGGCAGGGTTAAACTGGCCAGCTGGCCTGCAACACTGTATAACGACAGAAAGCTCCCTAGGGCGGGAACAGCACATGAGCCCTGTGCAGTCACCTGGCTGTGGCTACAGCCCTCTCCTGCCTGTCCCTCCCCTCCTGCTGAGCCCGTGCTGTACCAGCTTGGGATCGCTCACTGGCAGCTTTCCCTGTTCAATCAAAGTAGTTTGGCATGATACTTCTTTACTTTTCTCAACAATTACGTGTTTAAGTTACCGGGCATCTCAGCAAAGGCTATTGGACTGCAAGGAGTACAGGGGCAGTACAGTACAGAGTACAGTACAGAGTTCCCTTGCTGGGTGGTCCCTGAAGGGCTCCGGTGATGACGGCGCAAGACACCGTCACGTGACACCCACAACTCACTTCAACAGCTTCGTGTTGGACATGATGAGCTCCTTCCAGTTCACAAAGATCAAGGCCATTTCTGCTTCAGTGAGGGAGCCCGACTCTGCCATCCGTTTCTGGAAAACCTGAGTTCAAAACACAGACCTCGCTTAGCCCGAGTGTGGGTACTCAGCCACGTGTGACTGCCTGCACTCAAACAGCAAGACAGCGGCACTTCAAATCAGCAGGTTCACGGCTGGGAGATTTTTAAAGGGCTGCTTGTCATTACTGCGCACGTGTGCACATGAGGGAGAAGAGGCAGAAACTAAGATGGAGCCACAGGGTAGAGGGTGGCTTTGTGGATGGGTTTGCTCCTTCCATGTTTTCGAGGTGAAAGGGTCTCACTGAGCAGTGCACCTGCCTTCAAGCTTCTGAGCTCTTCTCCTGTCTCTGCCACCCATCTTGCCAAAGGATGTTACAGATATTACAGACCCCAGGGACTGAACTCCAGGACAAACGCTTTGACCGGCTGAGCCATGCTGGCTCACTATTAGATTTGAAACTGCACAACTTCCCTACTTTTCCTAGTTAGAATTCTATTAAGGCTGATTTTTTTAGGGCTGAATCTCCTGCCTCCTTCCTAGGCTTGCCGTGGGGACCAAGCAGCGCTGGGCACAGGGCCCTGCACGGTAGAACCCACAGAACAGACAGAGTGACTGCTGTGGAGCTGATCATTTTGGAATTCTTGGGACCCTCTGAGTTTGCTGGGCAAGAAAACAGTGCTGTCTTCTGCCACCCCATAATGACCCTGAGCAGATGTGCCCAGCAGAAGCCGGTGGCAGAAATACTCTCCACTTGAATTCCACATGCACACACGTGTATACGGGGTTCCCGCTTAACTGCATGGATAAGCACAGGTGAAGCAACTCAGCTCCTGGCATCGCTCATTGGCTTATGAAGAAGCCGCAGCTCACAGAGTGATTTGCCCAAGGTCCATATAACACAGGGCTCTGTTTTATACCATGCATAAGCTCCACACTCAGCAGGTGATGAGGTGCAGCCCCCTGAGGTTCACAGGCCTGGAGATGTTCCCTCAGATCTCACCACAGGCCCTGACACTGCAGTATAACTCGTAGGTCCCTAGCCCCTCTATACAGCCACACTTCTTCCTCCTCCTGGCAGAGCAGACTCCTAGTGGTCTGACCATAACTGGGGAGCCCTTCCTGGTTGGGGCCGGACCTATTCTCTGGGCTTGATTAGATTACTGTTCCCTCTTTTGGTCTTTCTCCAACAGGATGACTGTGCAAAAGAAAGATAGGAACTCCTTGGCTACCTCTGGTCTCTGCCATTAACCTTATGGAATGTTTCTGTGTTAATGTGGGCCACAGCTGTCAGCTAGAAATGCTGTGAACTGGGGCGATGTCTCAGCTCCACACAACACAGAGGACACCTACAACAATCCTGCAAACATTGTTCTCCTGCCCCGGGCTGCCTCTGAAGGGTGGGCAAGGCCTCTGTTCTTAATTCACTGCTGAGTTGTTTATCTCTACAGAAGCCTCGGGAGCAGGCTCAGGGAGGAAGGCAGAGGGAAAAAGATGGTAGTCTTTAGAAACGTCCACGAGAAAGTCATTTTAGCACAGTGCTTCCACCCTAAATCCCTGACAGCTTCTCAGAATACTGGGTGAGGAGGGTCGAATGGACATTCCTGAGGTGCCCAGCTGGAGTAGGCAAGCACCCCATGTCTGCTTATATTATGGGTGAGTACTTGGGACTCCACAGCCATTCGAAGTCCCCCTGGACTGTGCCTGGCAGCAGCGCTGACATTCCTAGGAGGTTGGTTGGGATCATGGGCTTTTCTTCTAGGCCATCTGTACTGGTATAGGGAAGTAGAGAAAAATGCATCTAATCACTCAATGCGTATTCAAAGGCTGACCAGGGCCAGGCTCAGTTTGGGGATGAAGAATGAAGGACAGACAGACATGGTGAAGGATTTAACTCAGTTGGTAGATGCCTGCCTAGCAGGCATGAAGTCTGGGGTTCAGTCCCCCCCCAACACCACATAAACTGGGTATGATGGCACATGCTTGTAACCCCAGTGCTTGGAAGATGGAGGCAGGAGGATCAGCTGTTTGAGGTCATCTTTAGTTATATAACAAGTTCAAGGCCAGCTTGGGCTAAATGAGACCCTGTCTCAAAACCAACCAACCAACCAACCAACCAACCAACCAACCAACCAAAAAGTAGAATATATATGTATACATATATGTATTTATATATGTATATGTATATGTATGTATATATATATGTATATGTGTATATATATGTATACATATATGTATTTATATGTTATATGTATATGTGTATATATATATATATATGGTGCTCACAGGTGTGAGGAAAACAGGCATACAGGCATTCCCAGTGCAGGAGTGAGGGCAGTGTATGTGTGCAGGAGGTGCTGCAGCTGCTGGGGCAGATGCAGAAAGATGCAGCCCCTGCTCCACTCTGCTCGCCAGGTCACAGCAGGTATGTACCTTGGTACATTTCCTGGCAACTGAAAGCCATGGAAACAGAAGCAGAGTAGAAGCAGTGTAGAAGCAGAGTCGCCTTTTGTGCTTTCAGACACAAGCCACGGTCAAGTGTGCCTCTCAAGAGGACGCTGTCATCAGCTTCGATGCCACTGGCCACGTGTACAGGTACACACAGTATCTACATGGGAATTTTACAGGTTGCTCCCGTTTGGTTTCCTAAACTGACATAAACATTAGCTAGAGGTATCAAAGCCAAGGAAAACGTCAGGTTTCCAAATGGCATTGTAAATACAGTTAGGCAAGAACTGGACCAAGCCCATGGAGGCCTTCACACCCTCTCCAAGCCCTTCTCCTTCAAACATCCACCTAGGATGTTCCCTGGTGCCCTTCTCCCTGCTCTACACTGAGCGGGCTCAGCTGGGGAAGAGCATGTGCCTGTATTAGGACCTTAGTCTTCTGCCTTATCAGCGAACAGGGGCAGCTATCAGCTACAGGAGGTCCCGTCGCTGCCTGGGGGTCACATGGAAGTGATGCCCAGACAAGGGACACAGCTCAATGGTAAAACAGGTGTGTGGCATGTGAGAGGTCTTGGGCTTCTGACCCAGCCCTGCAATAAAGATGGCTCACAGTGCTTCCAAGTGAGAGTGGCAGGGACAGCCAACCTCTGTCTCCTGCTGGAGCCAGAGACAGCCCTCACCTCAACGACCAGCTGCAGATCATCCACATAGCGCTCTTCCGTCTGGATGAGCTCGTGAATGTAGCCCTGTCTCTTCCTCTCCATGGGCTGCATCGTGTCCAAGGCTTGGAGATCGGCACACCCTGCCGAGAGAAGAGTTGTAGAACTTAAAGCACCGCTTTAGTCACCTCACAGAAAACGGACATTTCTCAGCAGACGTGCCGGGCCGCCATAGGAGTGCCACACGTTTGCAGAGAGCTGGCGGGAGACACTGATCAGTGCTCCCACAGGTCAGTTTTACCACAGCTATGGAGTTAGAGCATGCTCCTGTTTGCTGAGCAACAGTGGGAGAATTCGGGATTCTAGAAATAGCTCAAACAGACCAGAATTTCAGCATCTCATGGTTCCGAAAATTCTTGAAATGATTAAATAAATCAGTAATTGAGACCGATGTTTTCCAAACTACAGCTCATGAGCCATCGCTGGGTCATCAATTTTGGCCCAACAGTCACAAAAGAAGTACAGTCTACCACTCACATGGTGCTGGCAAGTGCTTAGATGATATAAAATGCCCAAATTCACTTTGAATTACTGTTAAGAAAACGACAACAACAAAAAGGCCTGAGAACCTGTTTCCGGAGTTTTCCAAGGAAAGATCTAAGGATAGAAGGTCTGAAGTTCTCAGGACCCAACAAGACCCAATAAGCCCACTGAAAGCAAACCTGCAGGACTGGACCCACCACCGGATGCAGACATAGCCACTCAGAGGGGTCACATGCAGCTAGCTCACAGGCACATCAGAGACTGACATCACAGCCGAAGCAAAGCCTCGGCACAGCAGTCCTGGGAACTACCCCTCAGGCAGCCCTTCCTTAGGCAAAAAGCAGAAACAGGCAGGTATCGTAAAACCAGATTTGTAGGAGGCTGCGTGATTGGATGGGGGCAGCTAACAGGTCAAACCAATGTGGAACTTAATCGCACTAACTGGCTTCTGGCTGGTTGCAGGAGGCCCTGTGGTCAATTAACTTATGATTATTTTTGTTTAAATCTTTTTAAATTATTTATGTGTATGAACTCAACGAGGTCACAGAGATGTAAAGTCCCCTGGAACTTTAGTCATATTTGTGAACTGCCTAATGTGGATGCTGGGATTTGCACTCAGGTTCTCTGCAAGAATGCAGTGTCTTAATCACTGAGCCATCCTTCCAGCCCAATCACCAATTAAACTGTAACCAAATGACCACTGTAGCTGTTTTCTGTAGACCTCATTTCTGTTTTTAGATAAATGTTATCGGATAACATTGCTAGCTAAAGTCTCAGTAGTTCTGGTAACTGTTCTTCAGGAATCATTTTTAGTTTGTGGTTATTTGCTGAAATAAATGCTACTAAACTGAATTGGCTTAAGAAATTTCCCTTTCCCTCTAAATGGTATCCAGGATGCTGCCACGTGAAGCAGCAGGTAAAGTATTTCCAGCCATAATGAAAAATAATTCTTTGTAAGCTAATAATAAATAAGTGAAAATTAAAAAATCATAGGGGGGAAAAAAGCTGGGTTCAGTGAGCTAGCTCAGCAGGTAAGGGCGCTTGCTGACAAGCTTGATGCCCTGAGTTTGAGCTCTTGAACTCATGATAGGAGGAGAAAACTGACTCCCACAAGTTGTCCTCTGATTTACACACACACACACACACACACACACACACACACACACACACACACACTTTCGTTTGTTTCGTTTTGTATTTTTAAAGCTAAGCTAGAAGAAGACAATGAATGGAGTGCCCTTCACCTGAGGCAGCAGAGAGCTGTCCCTAGCACAGGCTTGGGTATGAAGACAGTGCTGGAGGGTGCAGAGGTCCCCACAGGGAGCCCAAAGCAATGAAAGAGAGCTGGCCAGAGGGAGCACACGCAGGGATCAGACTCCTTTCTCCTCCTTGTGTGTGGGGGGTGGGGAACCCGGGAGGGTAGTGCCCATGAGGCGAACACTCAGGCTGCTTACACCCTTTCTGACCTTTCCACTGCAGGACTAGAGACTGAGCTCACGACCTTGTGCATGCGAGGCCAGCGCTCTACCACTGAGCTGTATTCCCACCCTCTTATGAGGTAAAAAAAATATATTTGTAGGTCGGGTGTGGTGGCGAACATCTTTAATTCTAGCACTCAGGAGGCAAAGGCTGGTGGGTCTCTGTGAGTTTGAGGACAGCCTGGTCTACAGAGTGAATTCCAGGACAGCCAAGATTCCACAGAGAAACCCTGTCTCAAAAAATAAAAGAAAGAAAGAAAGAAACCAACAGTACATGTACGGGTGTTTGTGTGTTGCACAGATTTGGGCTAATATACAGTTTAATGAGGATAGTTTTTTCTAATTCTGCAGGCAAGAATAACAGGTTTATTTAAAAAATTGCTCAATTTAGTGGGTGACATGGGGTGCTGGCCAACCAGAAACCACAGTGCTACTGTCATACTCAAACTGCCAACTTTGGAGCACTGAATTTTGTTCTGTCTGCCAAGGAGAACTGCAAGCAGCATATACACAGTGAAGACCAGTTGGATGCTGGCGTGACTGGACTGTGTCTAGCATGGAGGACAAGTGTGGCTGACGGCTCATTAGCAGTGCTACTCACTGCATCATCAGAGACACTGGTCATGGTCAAGTGACTGCCGGAAGCAATCAGAACCTCTGATGAGGTTACTGCACCTGTTACTTTAAAAAAATCGAATTTTATGTGTATGGGTGTTTTGCCTGCATGTACGTCTGTACACCAGGTGAGTGCCTGGAACTCACAGAATGAGAAGAGGGCACCAGATCCCCTAGAGCTGGATTCCAGCTGGCTGTGAGCCACCATGTGGGTGTTCTTAACCACTGAGCCAGCCCAGGGCCTATGGTGTTTTATAACCTCAGTCATTCATGTTCCTTGTTTGGGATTTTTTGAAATATCTGCATTCAATCTCTACTATTGTGTAGTACTTTTCTTTAAAAATTTTCTTTCTTTTCTTCCTTCTTTCTCCCTTCCCTTTCTTTCTTTCTTTCTTTCTTTCTTTCTTTCTTTCTTTCTTTCTTTCTTTCTTTCCTTTCTCTCTCTCTCTCTCTTCCTTTTTTTCCTTGTTTTATTGAGACAGAGTTTCTCTGTGTAGCCCTGGCTGTCCTGGAACTCACTTTGTAGACCAGCTGGCCTTGAACTCACAGACATCCTCCTACCTCTGCCTCCAGAGTGCTGGGATTAAAGGCATGTGCTGCCACCTCTAGCTTTAAACAATTTTTACTTACATCGTACATTTATTTATTGCGTGTCTGTGTATGCGTGTGCCACAGCATGAGAGTGGAAGTCAGAGGACATTCAGGAGTTGGCTCTTCCTTCCACCACGCGGGCGCTGGACACTGAGCTCAGGCTGCCATGCTTGGTTGGGCAGCCCCCTTGAGCAGCTGAGCGGCCTCACCAGCCCTCCGCGCTTTTCTTTATATTTACTCATGTTTGGAGTTAAGTGTGCTTGTGGGTTTTTGCAAGTCATTAAGGTGGATACATAATCATTAAAATGAGTCTGTGTGAGTCTGTGGTGCTGGGGCTCAAATGCAGAAGGCCGTACGCACTAGGCAAGCACTCTACCACTGGGCCCCAGCCCCAGCCCTGAGCCTGGACACATTCTGTACAGCACTGCGTTTGTATCACTGTGCCTGTATCTCACTTTCAGTGAGTTCCCTTAACATGCACCAGCACCGGCCTATCTAGAAGAACAGCTTAGAGCCTCAGGAAGAGCCTCAAGTAGCATCCATGTACATTGACATGTACATGGCGTCTGCTTCGTAAGGATGAGGGTGGAGTTGACTCATCACTGCACTGCCCTGACCCCTGCATTTCATTCCAATGGCCCTTCAAATCCTACTCTCGGTTCAGTTTCCGACCGTTCACTTCCTGTGTTCAGGGGGCCAGTCTCCCCTAAACTTTCTGCCTTTTACTTTCTCACTCCATATTTCTTTTCTGGTCAGGGTACAGAAATCCTATTTCTCTCTAGGGCCAGAATCCTTAACTGGTCTTCTCTTGCAGATGCACCCCACCCCATATTCAGTTTTCACAGCTTCATTTTTAGCCATAAAGAGTTAGATGTCCCTCCTGCTCATTAGTAAAGACAAGCACACTGGCACATTTCCTTCAGCCCCATTCCCTCTCCAGCATCTCTCCTTTTCATGTCATTGCCAAAGTCACCAGAAGGTCTACACTTGTGACTCCCTTTCCTTTCTTTAGCTGTGCTAACACCACCATCGGGGGGGCAGGAAGGACCCCAATATTGCTGGGTGCAGTGCCCTCTTCTAGCTCACAGCCTCCTCCACCTGCCCCTGCACTGATACCTCGGAAATGCTGCCCCTTCAGAGTCTTGCTGTGTCCCTTCTCAGCCTTTGCGATGTTCCTCTTCCTGGTACCTCCTTTCTGAATGTCTCCCTCTGTCTGCTGCCAAGCTCTCTGCTTCTCCTGAACCAGCAAAGGCCAAAATAGGAGATAGCATTCCTGTCCTGTAAGGTCACAGGAATCTGGCCACACTGCGGGGGAAGCTTTCTTCTTGCTCTTCGTGGGCCACAGTGCCATCAGCCTGTTTGATTCTGAGAAGCCCTGTCCCTACACTCATCAATGAGGCGTGTGCCTGAACCCATCCAGTAGAGCCTGTCCAATAAAGAGGTGCTGCAGATGTAAACCACACACTGGACTCTGAAGACATATTTAAATATGAAATTTAAAATATTGCATCAGTAGTATATTGGCCAGATGCTGGTGGAATTCTTCTGTGATTCTAACACTCAGAAGATGGAGGCAGGTGGATCTGGAGTTAACAGGCCAGCCTCGGCTACAGTAAGACTCTCAAAAACAACCCAGTTAACCAACAAACCAGCCAGCTAACCAACCAAACTTACTATATATCAGAATGATATTTTGGATACATTGATTAAATACTACTGGAATTTTGTGTCTTTTTACTTAAAAATATGACTACCGGAAAAATTTAAATATGGGGCTTCTCCAGCTACTCCCTTATTTCTGTTGAACAGTTCTAGCCGGCCACTGTATGTATATATGTGTGTGTGTATATATATATATATATATATATATATATACACATACATATATATATATATATATACACACACACACACACATACATTTTTTAATGTTCCTTTCCTTACACAATGTTAAAAGGCTTCCACCGACTACAGAATGAAGTTCTAACTGAGGAGCATGGCTCCAGGGTCTCCATTGTCCAGCTCCAGGCTGCTTCTTAGCTTCTGCATTGACAGCTCTGCCATCTCCCCCACCCTGCCCCCACCTCCTGCCTGGGGCTCAGTCCTTACAGTGTGGCACACAGTCTTCCTGCAGCTCTGCGAAGTTCTGCCTTTCTTTCCTCCTTCACAGTCTGGTTCCCACAGAGAATCCTTCAAAGTGAGGCTCGAGGGGCACCACTGTGGGGAAAAATCCTTTCCCATCCTTCGTCCCACTGATACCCGGACTTGTTTCTCTGTGGCTCCTTGTTATTGGTTTGTGTCCATAGTCGGTGGCCACTGTGGGTCGCGGTAGCATTTGTTCTGCCATGGTCCTACATTCCGGCCCCTGATCCTGTATTTTAATATGCTCTATAAACTAGCTCGTATTGTTCTTAGTCCATAAAGTGATATGCCCCCTGGTCTGTGTCTAACACAGGTCTAAATATCAGACTAGGTATGGTGCTCTGAGCCCAGGGACCAGCCACGTTTGTTAAGTGGTGAGAACATGGTGTTGGGCCTGGGCCATTTGCTCCCAGGTGCACTTTCACCTTGACCTTTGCACAGAGGCAGAGCCTGTAGGCTGCTCTCTCTGTGCTCTTGCTGTAGCTGGTTTCTGCCTGGGTCTGGCAGGGGATTAGAGATGACAGGGTGTAAGTCCTTCTACCGGAATGAGGGACTAAAAAAGGCTTTGTCCCTGTTGGGAGAAGAATGGAGATGTTGGCTTAAGCATCACCAAAACTTGGATTTTAAAAATTCTCAAACTATTGATTGAACACAAAAATTGTCCCCTAGCTTGTGGTAATTCAGGGGTGCTCAGCCAAAGAAAGGGTATAACGTGTTGGGAGGATTACTCTCACCGCCGGGAAACCAAGTCCTACTAAAGAGGAGCTCAAAGTACAAAAGTCTCACACACACACACACACACACACACACACACACACACACCACAATGAGAGAACTTATCTCAAAAAAAAAAAAAAGGTGGCGAGCAACAGAAGACACCTGACTTTGACCTCTGGCTTCCACACCAGTGTACATGCGCACCCACACATACACACACATTAATACACACATGCACTACATACAATACACCAAAACCACATAGATTTTAAAAAAGCAAAGACCAACAGTAAATATTATCACGGAAGTAATACATTAATGGATAAAATACCAAATTAAATCCATCTAAGAGTTATTAAGTGTGAGATGTAAAGACAAGTGTTTAGAAAGTAGCTCAGAAAGAAAGAAAACACAAACTTATGACAAAGCCAGCACACACTACACGGGACACAGCACACCCTGCGCAGTGGTTGAGGCAGGGAGGATAAAAGGAAGGCAGCGCTGAGATCACAACCGTTCTCTCTTACGGATTACATTACTAATGTCGTATCTACAGAGTCATCACCAGGCTGGGTGTGGCAGCTCCTGGCTGTAATCCAGCATTCAGAAGACTAAGACAGGGGCACTGAGATGAACTGGAGGTCAGCCTGGACTATATACTGAATTTCAGGCTTGTGTGAAACTGCAAAACTTTTATCTTGGAAAACTAGAATCAATCAGAAAAACCAACAAAATAAAATAAAACAAATGCCAAAGGATCCGCATGAGACACTGTCAGCCATCACCTGGGAGATATGACAATATTGAGCTTGTCTGTAATGCACAAAAAGCCTGAAAGTATAACATAAAAGGTGGAATTTTTCTGAAAATAAATCTGCGTCCTTGCAAAAGAAGAAAAAGGAAAAAGAAAAAAGGCAACAATAATGTCAGTGGTAAAGCTGATACTTTTAAATGAAAATTATCAATATGAGCAGTGTGAACAGTTAATAAGCTTGACATGTGAACACATAGAAGAGAATACACATTTCAACAAATACCAGTGTCTATGGGAAAACATTTACTGAACATAACAGGAAATGTGCACAGTTAACACTACTTTCAAGTGTTTCTCTTTATGAGAAACATAAAGAGAAACATATTCTTTATGAGGCTGCTGAGATGGTTCAGGGACCAAGGGCACTGGCTGCTCTTGCACAGGACCTGAGTTGGGTTCCCAGCACCCACAACAGGCTGTGCACAGCTGCCTGGAACTCCAGGGGACCCAGCATTCTCCTCTGGTCTCCACAGGCACCCGCACTCACACGCACATATTCCCCCACACAATTAAAAAAAAAAAACAAAACACAAGTGAAAACCTTTTATTTATTATCATTCTGTTTGGTGTGTGCACCACTGCAGGCAGAGGGCAGCTCTGTGGCGCCGGTACTCTCCTCCCACCTGTGTGTGAGCTCCAGAGATTGAACTCAGGCCATCCAGCCTGTGTGGCCCTAACTGCTTTATCACTGAGCCATCTCGCCAGCCCTCCACACGTTTTTACCGTAACTGTGTTTATGTATGTGTGTGTGATGTTCGTGCATGAGCATGCATGCCATGGTGCATGTGTAGAGGAAAGAGGACAACTCTGTGGATTTAGTTTTTCTCCTTCCTTTGGACGCATGTTTTCAGGATTCTGCCGTGTATGCCTTTACCTGCAGAGACACCTTGCCGGCCCCAGGTATTTTTTGCTGAAAGAAAGGCAGCTTCCTAATGTCCCCCATGGTTGTTCCATTAGTAGCAGTAACTCATTTTACCTGCCCCACCACTAACTCTTAGGATCCCTCTTTCCGGTTCTGTAGATCCGCCCAGGGCCAGGCAAGAGTCCCACCCTGCCACCTCCTTCCTCTAGGTCAGCATCTCTCCTAATTTTGTCCTACCTCCTTGCCCTGCCTTTCTAGGTCTCCCTTCCTTCCTCATCCTCTGCAGCCATTCGGACTCCTCATGGTGAGTGAGTGTCTTGTTTCTGGCCTTGGGACTCTTCTCTGTGGACTCAGCGATCTGGTTAAGGATGTGTTGGCCCACTCCCACATTTATACTCTGCACACGACTGTACATTCTCTTGCCTATGCAGGATCTCCCTCTTCAAGACAGTGCTAAACACCACATCCTTACCATTGCTGCCTAACTGGCTCTTCCTCCAGCACCTTCTTTTTTTTTTTAATTGATTTATTTATTTATGTATGCATTCTGTGTACATTGCCAGAAGAGGGCATTATATCCCACTATAGACAGTTGTGAGCCACCATGTGGTTGCTGGAATTGAGCTCAGGACCTTTGGAAGAGCAGCCAGTGCGCTTAGCCTCTGAGCCATCTCTCTAGCCCCCCTCCATCACCTTTTAACTCACTACCAGCACCATTTCTTCCCAGCTCATGCTAAGATCTCTGGATACAGACCTTATTACCCTTCTTACTCACTGGCCCTAATGCCAAAACACACCCATAATCTGATCAGTTTGCACCACATCCAGACTCAAGCCACTCTAGTCCATTCCTTTGCCTGGATCACTGAGCACATTACTAGTGGACCTCCTTGCTTCTTTCTGGTCCTTCCCCTCACTGTAATCTACCAGGGTGACCCTGTTGAAACACATGAGATCATGGCTCTCCTTTTATTAAGACCCCCGAAAGACAAAGTTATAAAACAGCCCCCTCTGGCTGTCCCCTCTGTTCCAGGTCACCGGTCACCACCCTGTTCCTTAAACATCATAGGGACACTCCTATGGCAGGTCCTAGAGTGTGCTGTCCCCTCCTCCTGGAATGGTCCTTTCCCCAGATTCTCCTGCGCCCTTCAAGTCTTTGCTCCGACAGTATCAATCTGGAGACATCTTTGAGTGTCTGGTTCAAAATGAAATCCTTCCACCCCCACCCAGCACTCTCTCCTCCCTCCCTACTTTATTTTCCTGGGATACGGCATCTGTTCATTTTCTGCTGTCAACTGCCAGCAGGCAGTATTTTTGTCTGTTTTATAATCTGCTATATCTGCAGTGCCTGGCACCTCAAGAAGGTTTTCAAGGATTGGTAAACTATGATAGGAGATGGACCCTGACCTACAGACCACAAAAAGTGATGGAAATTTCCTCGTAGGCACTGATGGACAGGAAGCATGGACAGAAAAGAATGGCAGGTCAAAGTTCCGGGACAGCTATTTGGAGTGAGCTGAACTACAAGGCCCTCACAGCGTGGGTGGATGTGGAGACAGATTATGAGTCACAGTTAATGAAAACTCTGTCCCACTGTGATGGCTGTGAACTTCTGTTCTGAATCCCTGAGCAAACAAGAAGCAAAAAGAGGGATTCTTAAGAAGGAGACAGAGACCTGGGAAGCTCCCAAAAGGCGAGGATAAAGAATAGCCTGTGCTGGCTGAGACAGGCTGTGTTTGTTGAGATTAGGTCATAAGTATCAGAAAGGCCTTGCCGGTTCTGAGGAGAGCAAGGCCACCGAACAATGCCGTCCTCTGTGCGCTCTGCTTTGCGAGGCACTCTGAGGATTGCAGAATGGCCGGCGCACTGTGTGGAAGCTCTATGAAGAGGCGAGCTTCCAACAGAAAACCTGCAAGACTTAACTGTGTGACTCTCTGAAGGCTGTCTCATGCACAAACATGTCTCATCAGGGCTCTAGAAAACTGCTGTCATAGAAAACAGTATTTTTGTACCTACTTGGTAAAGATTTATTAAGGAAAAACAATGCTTCAATTAGTATGTTTCTACCATAAAGTGATGGGTACATATTTTTTTGAAAATTTAAATAATTCTTTAACAAATTTTTATTTATTTGCTGGTGCTGGTGGGAACCAAACCTGCAGCTTCATGCATACTCTAGACAAGTGATCTACAGCTAAAGTATACCCCAGCCCTTTAAAAACAAATTTAAAAGTTTTTTTTTTTTTTTTTTTTTTTGGGGGGGGACATAGGCTAGGTGTATTGTTCAGACTGACCTTAAACTCTGATCATTCTGCCTTAACTCCCAAGTGCTGTGATTAAATTCATGTGCCATGTACTCCACCAGCTTGGGCTCCTATACCCTTCTGATGTCTACCAAGCTGTACATCCAGCCTGAAGTTGAGTATTTAGATGCAACTGTACTGAAACGTTACAGAACTGTAAAAAGATTACCATATAATAGTATTTCAGAATGTCCCTGAAGCAGCCCTGTTGACACATTTATCGGATTTAGTTTTATTTCGTAATCTGCTGTGAAAGATCGTAAGGCAACAGCGAACTCTTTTTCTCTGTGTGCAAATATGTGTGGTTTATGAATGCATGTTCACAAATAGGGGTGCATGTGTGTGTGCGTGAGGACGTCTGGCGGGCAGAGGCTGACGTGAGGTGTTGTCCTTGATTACGCTCCACTCGCTTGGACGGGGTCTTTGCTGAACCTGGTGCCTGCACAGTTTAGTCTGGCTAGCTAGATCCCTGTCTCCGCCTCCCGAGCACCAGTCCTCACACTGTGCACCCTCCCAAGCCCCAGGGCACTGGCAGTTACTTCAGGCTAGGAGCTGTGTGCTCCCTACCCTGCCTGTTCCACCACGGACTTCACCCACACGCTCTTTAGAATTCAGGCTGAAGGCAAGAGATGGAACAAGAGGGGGTAGGTCCTTCCTTGCTCCCAGTCCAGAAGTTTCGACTCTAACAATATGTGAGCTGTCTCTGACTAATGTAACTTTGAAGCCTCTTGAATTGAGGACGGCGTTCTGTAGCTGGGCGGCGGAGCAGCACCTCAGAGCTACCAGGTGTCTCTCCCAGGAAGGAAAGGCAGAGTGCAGTGGGGACTACCTACACCACACTCACTGCCAGATGTAGACTACATACTTGACCTGGTTTGACCTTGAACTGATTTCTCAAGGAAAAAGGAATTAGAAAAAAGGTATCTGGAATGTCAAACATCTTCAGGCACTGCAAACAAAACCAACATGACCTTTTCTTTCCTTTACCTTTTTTGTGTCTTAGTGACACAGTAGGTCCTTTATACAGCCTCTAACCCCATCACACAGTTAGAACCTTGTAGCCTCTTGCTGCAGCACTTTGCAGTAGTACTCAATCAAATAGTGTTGACTGTGGGCAGAGGGCTTTCCTAAGTCTATCCTTTCCTGTTATCACTGAGTCGCCTACACACCTCTCATGTGCCCCATGGAATATTCATACACTTCCTATTTCCAGTGCCCATGATTCTGTAACTGGAGGGCACCCTACCCTGCTGTGCTCAGGACTCAGTTATTCTTTCGCTCCTGACTCTGGTTTCACAGTGGTTGGATTCACCTGAAGCTGTGCCTTTCATCACCCTCATTTCACCCCACCTCAGATCGATTGGTGATGATTCTGCTTTTCTGGATTGGAGGAAAGCAGGTCCTGGTTACGGAGAAGCAGATGGGGTAGCCAGGAACATACATTACAGAGTCGGGAGGGACTTGAGCTCCACTTGGTCATCCCCAAATGCCTGGTTCACTGTGTGCTGCACAGAAAGTGCTTACAACACGTCAGCTATTATTCTAGAACTTACTATATGCTGTGAACTAGTGCTTCCTAATGCCCAATGTGCGATGTGGCTTTCATCCTCAGTGATGGAACAAGGCGTGGACCCCCAGGGAGTTCTGCTTATTCACCTGCTTGGAGACACTGAGTGATTGTTGCCTTTTGACAATAGCATGAAGTCTCTCTCTTAAGAACACCTCATAATTTCCTGTTATTGTTTAAGATGAAGAAAAGTGATTCAAAATTAATTCTGAAGTTTACATGGAGAGGCAAAAGACCCAGAAAGGCCACTACAGTATGGCAAAGGGGAAAACTCTCAGCATGGAACTGCAGGACAGGAACCAAGACAGTGTGGGATGCGCCAGAGAACAGACATTGACTGCTGGCTCCCACGAAAACCCAGAAGTTGACTCATATAACGGCCAACTGATCTTTGTTTGCTTCAGAACAGGCAACAACAGAGCACATGATCTCAACAGATGGCCCTGTGATATGAGAGCTACACGTGTAAGACTCTAGAGCAGTGGCCCTCAACCTCCCCAACACTGTGACCCTTTACTGCAGTTCCTCACGTTATGATGCCCCCCAGGCATATATTTTTGTTACTACTTCATAACTGTGACTTTGCTACTGTTATGAAATTTTAATGTAAGCATCTGATATGCAGGCTATCTGATATGTGACTCCTGTGAAAGAGCTGTTCGGCCTTCAAAGGGGTTGTGACCCGCAGGTTGAGAACTGCTGCTCTGGACAGATCTATTGCTCATCAGAATGAAGTCAAACACACCATGCTCAAGTACCAAACGTGAGCCACAAAACGTAACTCATGAAGAGGGAAATCTATATGACTTTGGGTTAAGTAATGACTTAAAACACAAAAGGCATAATCCATGAAAAAAAATTCATAATTGGACCTCAACAAATTAAAAAAAAATTGTTTCATGAAAGACAGGGTCAAGAGAAAAAAGAGACAAGTTACAGACCATGAGAAAATAAAGGCCACATAACTTAACACCTTAGCAAAGAGGATATGCAGGTGGCAAATGAATTCATGGAAAGATGCTGTAGCTGGGCGGCAGTCACCTTTAAGCCTGGCAATTGGGAAGCAGAGGCAGGTGACTCTCTGAGTTCAAGGCCAGCCAGGGCTACTTAGTGAGATCCCTCCCCCACTTAAAGGGGATTTTGTATACCATCTCTCTTCAGGAAAATGCGTATAAGACACCAGCACACACACTGGTAGTGGAAAGTTTTGCTGTCTTTAAAGACTCAGTTATGATATATAAACATGTTTTTGTTTTGATCCCAGATATAGGACATGGGACTGATTCCGACTGCCCACAGCGGCAAACTATTTGCCTCGTGCAGTTTCTGAGAGGGGCTCTTTGCCAGCTGCAGATAGTTCAAACTGAGGACTCTGGAGAGGGAATAAAGGCCTAAGCCCATAGAGACAAAGGGAACTCCGAGAGAGAAGGCTGCTGCTGATCTCCCTGCTGCTCCTGGTTGCTATTGATGGAGTTTGAGAAGACGTTTGAGGTATCATGAAATGAAGATTGGACTTGCCCCAAGGAACCCAATGACCCTAACCAGCAGCAAGTAACCAAAGAGAACTCTGCCCCCTCTCCCACTAACCTTCTTTCTCTCCTACCTGGTGTTGGAGTACTGGAAGGGATTGGGGTGGAGAAGGGAGGCAGAGGCATAAGAAATGTAAATAAAATAGTTTTTACAAGCGCAGCCATACACACCAGCCTGGCCAGAAGCCACAACACAACAGGAAACGCTGGAAGGACCAGAGCAACAGACTCCTTCCTTCCCTGAGAGCGGGACCAATGCACTTTGGAACTGTTAGAAAACAACATAACTACACCATCTGGAAACCATGCATTTACCAAAGGAACACAAAACATGACACAGCCAAACAAGAAAAATTTTAACCTGGCCATAGAAAGGAATAACACATTGATACATACTACTACACAGATGATGTTATGTGAAATAAGCCAATTATAGGATCCTACACTTCTTATAACTACAACAGGCAAACATATGGAGACAGAAAGTGGATTAATAGTTTCCTAGGGCTAAGGACTGTGTATGCTGTGTGTTGTATGCATGTGTGTGGTTCCAGGGAGATAGGAAGGGACAATTTAGTTTAGTTTTGTTTTTTGAGGTGATGAAAATATATTATAATTGATTATAGCAATGGCTGCATGACTGTGACTATACTAAAACCTACTGAATTGCACATTTTTAAATTAAGTAATTAACTAACTTATCCATCCATCCATTCATCTATTCATTTTTGGGTTTTGAAAGTTTCTCTGTTTAACAGAGCCCTGGCTGTTCTAGATTCACTTTGTAGACCAGGCTGGCCTTGAACTCACAGAGATCTGCTTGCCTCTGACTCTTTTAATCCTCTTGGGATTAAAGGAGTGTGCCACCAAGCTGGGCCTGAGTTGTACATTTTAAAGAGGTGTATGATTTATATCTCAGTAAGACTGATTATGGGCAGCCTTTTCCTCTGGATGCTATCACTACAGGTTCTTGCTTCTATAATCCACCTTGCTTCTTCTGTGTTATTTTTCCTCTTTTACTGGTATGAGCAATGTGTACCGCTAGACCTCATGATTATATAGATGGTGGTAGCATTAGCACACAAGTATATAAGGTTCATAGCATGAATTCAGAAGCCAGATCATTAAGCCAACTTGTTCCTTACTGGGACTTTAATCTGTTTTAATTTTCCATCTGTAAAAATGAAACAATGAATTACTTTGTTTGTGAATCTCTGAAAAGTATCAAATGAGTCCTTTTCCACACAGGCAGAACCCTTGTTTTCTAAATGTAGCCCCCCAGCATGCTCCAGTCTCACACATCTTGCTGCCTGTTGTCCTGGTCTTTGTACTTCCCAACCCTTAGCCTGAGAATCTCTCCTCCGCTAATCCTCTCCCTAAGGAGCCACCGCTACCTGTGGTGTTCCAAAAGCTACCAGTATGCACGGTGGTGCCCACTCCCAGCTGATGCATAGCAAACCCTGTCCATCAGGATGCTGTCTTTCTAAAGAGCTAGGCAATTATATCTGGAAAGCCTCACCTTCTTCCCTTGACTCTGGACCCACATGTGACACAGTTAATCTATTATCCCACTCTGCCACTCAAGATAAAATTTGGGAATAAGCCACTTCTACCTTCCCTCCCATTTTGTCAGTGCCTAACGTCTGCCAATTTTCCCTCAGAGTTTTGACACATTTTTTTTTTTTCACCTCTGATGCATCTGAGAATCATCTGAGAAACTTGGAAAACATCCCCTTGCTCAGGTTAAACTTCAGACCACACCAGCCAGGACTCAGAAATATTTTAGAGCTTCTAGGTGATTCCAACATTGGCAGGCTATAGCATCGTTGCACCCCTAACTATCTCTTGAGCCTTTACTTTCACTGCTGGCTTCATAAAAGTTCCATCCTCGCAATACTGAAAGCTTCTGCCCACCCCACACTTCCTGCCCACCCCAGCACTGACTGTGTGGAGTAAACTCCTCAGTTGGCCGAGTCTGGCTTACTACTACTTATCTCCTGGGTCTGCCAGCTGCTGTCTCCAGCCAGAAAGTCTTCTCTGCCTCACCAATCTATGGTGCAACTAGGCATTCCTCATCTTCTCTCCTTGATATGCAGGAAAAACAAAAAACAAAAAACAAAAAACAAAAAGCCCTGCCACAGTGCTTGGACTTAAACTGTATGCTTCTGTCCTGTCCCACAACAATGTCATGCTGGGTTGTCTTCACTCTCACTTAGGTATGACTACAGCTGGTATTCTGCTTGGCCTCATGCAAACAAATCATCAACACACATTAGCTGGATAACTCTGCAGAGAAAGATCTGGGAAAGAGGGTGCTTATGCTAGTTACATTTGGATCCACAGTTTTATTTTCACCAACTTACAAAAACACTGACTTGATTATCAAATGCAGTACTCTCTTCAGCCCTGAGGTCCCATACATGAAGAACTACTGCAGGTT
This sequence comes from Psammomys obesus, assembly GCF_907164565.1. Classification (NCBI taxonomy): domain Eukaryota; kingdom Metazoa; phylum Chordata; class Mammalia; order Rodentia; family Muridae; genus Psammomys; species Psammomys obesus. The sequence goes on from NW_026585644.1 coordinate 32,072,707, forward strand.
TCTATTAGCCTCTTTGAACTGAAATGGCTTCTAAGTTTCTTTCGATACTTTTAGAAAAAAAAATTGTGAAAAAATTATAAATAAAAATATTCGTATTATTATTTGCTATGCAGTAGCATAGCAAAATAAATATCTCTTGCTTTTGAGATATGTGTAATTATCTCAAATTGGCCATTTGTCTGTATTCCGAGATTACATTAAGAGAAAAGCAAAGTCCCAAAGACATTTAATCACACTTATATCTAAGCAATTAAAATAAGTTTTAAAAAGATGCTTCAAAAGAAATACACAATACAAGTAATGGAGTTTGTGTCCTTTTAATAAACACACTTGCATAGTTATATTACAATTGTGTAAAAATAAAAACAGATTATTTCATGCCAAGCGTGCCCAGCATTTGTACAATCAATACCTTTAATACTATGGTTTCAAGACACACAAAATAAAAATTTAAGGCAGATACATCACTTTGCAACAATTTAATAGTTTATTACATTACAGTAGCATCACAGCAGCATCTAATAATGCCATCTAGGCAAAGGGTTCTCATATTTCCATTATTTATTTACAAGAAATTGTAACTTGGTAAAATTCATTCTAGGAAAACTTGGCAAATAAAGCTTTGGACTAGACTTGGCATTTCTTTCTCTGCCTTTCCTCCCCCAATCCCTTTGTTTTGAACTCCACTATCATATTGTATTTTAAAACAGTTACTGTTTTAAGTGTTGCATTATTTCAAAATGACTCAAAGATTCAAAGAAACTATATAATTGATAAGGTTAACTTTTAGTTTTTAACTTTCTAAAATAACAGCTTTGGCTGTAGCCTTTTCCCCCCAGCTGCTGGAAAACCCATCAAGTTTAAACACATGCTTTAGAGATACCTGCCACAGTGTGCTCTTAAATAGGAGTTTCCTACAACTTCCAGTTGTTTCACTGTATTCTCATTTTTAAATTATGTCTCCAATAAAGTCTTTCCTTCTAAGCAACAGAAAGCTGCCTTATATTAAATCAGGAAGAGAGCAAATACATTGGCTGAATGAGGTATTCCAACAGACTGCATGCACTTTAAGAATGATTTAAATGATTAGGTCATTCAATTTCCTTTCTTACAGCTTTCTATCATATATATGACAAAATACCTACAGAGTAGTATTTGGTTAACGCAGTCAGTTTTCTTGCTTAACTGTTGGGCCAGTGTGTGACTTAATCCACAGGTACCTGATGAACACGTTATATTCAGATTGACTATAGCTGCTGAGCGCAACCTGAATGCCAGTTCTATATATCTACTTTTAGTAATGGAGAAGTAAAGTGATTTGATCTGTAAAGACACTTTTGGAATAATTTATCCAATGGAGAAGCCCAAAATAAAAATTGTAAAGAAAAAGGTGAGTTATGAAACATTGTAATTAATTAGCAGCGCTGAAGTTAGCAGCTGTCCACACAATAAATTCAAGGCTGTAAATGCAGGGTATTGAAGAGACAAAAAGAAGATCAGGTAATCTATATATTGTGGAAAAGTCAGCGTGGACTCAGTCTTTGCACCATCTCTTAGTGACCGCTGGCAATTCTCTTTTTCCATCTATAAATTGATATTATTGCTTTCCTATGAATGTCATACAAAATACTGTCATGATGGCAAATGCTAAAATGGAGGTGGTCTAACTCTCAGAGACCCCCACCCCAGGGAGCACACACTCATCTCCCTATATACCAATAATGTAAAGTTTTCCAGAACAGATTTTAGGGTTTATAAAGTTGTAACTAAACTATTGGTTTTTTTTTCCCCTCAGGTCATGATTTAGGCAATGTGCGACTGTAATAAATCATTCATTATATATAGGCACATTAACATAAATATTGCACAAGATATGCCTTTAAATTAAAGTGAGAGGTATAAAAGCATGTTTCATTTTCTCAAAGAACTCAGTGAAGAGTAAGACTCTGTGATTGTATACACACGTATCTGACATTTCATGAACAGTAGATTGCACGGCAATTTGTAAACATTTTAAATTGCATAAACTGCTCAATGATTTTCAAATATGGTTTAATACTGTATTAAAACTTTTTCATTTCAGCTAAGTGCTATCACATATTAGTTTATAATAATGTCTATTATGTGTAGAGTGCTTTCTATTCAAGGCAAGAAGTAAAATCCTATGTCAAAGTAGGCAATGTGGGAGAAAAATATTAGCCAGGAAAGCATAGATAGTAACATCAATGTTCTAGCCTCAAAGAAGCCTCACGGGCACAGAGGAATGCCGGCTCTCATGTGCTCTCCCCTTACTGTGGATACTTGGCTAGGGCCCGCATGCCTGCTTCAGGTCTGGTTTAAACTCTTCAAGGATTCCTTATGGATTTTACTAAGTGCATTATGAATGCCAACAGTGTCATTTTGTATACTAGGGTAAGTAGTCACTTGACTACAAGAGACAACATAAATTCTACTTTAGAATATATTATAGATATAAGGGCGGTCTCTCACCTCACAGTGATGGACACTTTGCATTCCTGAAAACAACCTATGTTTATGTCATCAATGAAGCAGTAACTGAGCTGGAGCATAGCTCTGCAGCCTGGAGCACCTAAGGCCATCAGGAAACTGCCCCAGCCCTGCACTTATTTGTGGGCAGCTGAGATAGACTGAACATACTATTCTGCATTCACTGGCCGGAGCACACTGCACTCCCTTCTGTGAGACAAGGGAGGCTCCCCCAATGTTATTGCTCCTATTCAGATCACACAGATAACACAGAGAAAGCTGTTTCCAGTTCTTGGCCTTCAAACAAACCTAACTATTGGTACTCATAGTGGCACGTAATAAAGAACATAATAAACAGTGCTTATTTGAGAGCGAATCACAGATTGAGCCAATTATGGGCTCTTGTGATTAGGATTAGATTAAATATAATAGCAGAACATAAGCAAACATCATCTGAATTCCGTAATGAATATACAATTTGCAAAAGCATCGGAAAAGCATTCCAAATCGGAGAGAACAGTTTGTGCAAATAGTGGGTCTTTGTGTGTTTGTACTCCCACCATGTAAGGGCAAACTGAATATGCATGCTAATGACCTGTAAGTGCCAAATTAAAAAAAGAAGAAAAATGCTAAAGGATGCCAGAGTGAACAGCAGGGAAAGCCACACAAAGACCCACTATCCTTGAAATTATTACAAATAAATTTTAACTGTAAAAATTAGAAACACATAGAAATAATCACAAGTGGCTCTAACATTCAAACGAAGTAAACAAATTGTGTAGGAGATATTTGATCAGGGCTGCCTGCCCTGCCTCCACGCTAGAGTCAAACTTGGATAGTGGGTCTCTGGGGTGCTTTCACAACTGGAAGACAACATTGAGTCCTAAAAAAAGAAAAATGAGGAATAAAATGAACATACTGTAAATTAGGCGGGTGAGAAAAAATTTGACTAATAGTCACATGCAACATCAACTAAATAAATTTGAACCACTAGAACCCTCAACCTTAAAAAATCCCAATTGTATCTTAAAATGAAAAGTGTTTATAAGGTCTAGAGAAACACAAACGGTAATTCACAATTTAACCAGCACTAATGCCTCAAAAAAAGACTATTAATAAATGACTTACTTCTAAGTAGCTGAGGAACTATAATTATATTCTCAAATGAATTCCTGAGTATAAGCATGAAGTATTTTCTAGAGCATATCCTGTGGAGACTGTAGAATTATGTGAACTTGTGTTAAGTGAATTTCACAACTACCGATTAAATGAACACTGGTCATTGCTAAAAAGTAATTATGATTCTACAGTTGCTAGTAAACAGCTGTTTTGAGCAAACATAAGACACTCTGCTGTCTCCTAGGTGATTTAAACAGTTCTTTTATGAAAAACAAACTTTTCAGAGGGTCTATTTGGAAACTATGCCCTGAGAATTCTTTTATTCCAGAATGTATGACAAACTTTGCTGTTCATTTAGGAAAGAAAGAAGTCTTGTTTTTAGATATAATCAAACTACAAAACCCCATATATCTTAGCACAAACTAGAGTATGAGCTATAGAGAATAACTTTATAACAAAGAGCACTTTGGAACTACTCTATTTTGACCCAGTCCCTTGACTGTTCTGTTTCCTCTTCTCTAACTAGGTAAAATGATCAAGAAGATAACTTTCATCCCCATTTGCCTTCCTAGCAAACTGTAACCTCTCCTCTCTGTCCCAGCCACATGCACTTCGAGAAGACTTCTGCAGCAGCACGCCTTCTTCCCACACAGGTTTAGGGAACTTTGGGGTATGTATCTGTATAAATATTCACTATGGCAACTGTTGCATTACCTGACTGGTCCAAACTCCAGTCCAAAGTTACTTTAGAGCACGGCATCCTTTGACTATTTAGATTTTAATATCTGGAGGTATGTGGTGGACACTTAAAGAATATTTATAAAATTAACAAATTTACTGACTAAAGCAAATGAGAACTTCATTTCTTTAAATCTGAGTAGAACAATAATAACTTAAAGATTTTCTTCCTCTTATTGTTCAAATACTGTAATTTCACGATATTATCATTGAAGGCATGAAACTAGTTGTATTATAGAGTTGTGCTAACACAGCAGCCACTAGCCATGATGGCTAGTTTTAAATTAAAAGCTGGGCTCCAAGCTTATGATCCTCTTGAATGCTGGGATTCTAGGAGTGTACCACACCTAGACTGCCAAAAGTTAATTTTTCCTTGGATAACTAATTCATCCTTTCTTTTATGTACCAAACAAACTTCAAATTCTGTTAAGAATTAGAAATTGGGACCATGGCTCAGTGGTAGAGCACTTGCCTACAGTGCATGAGGCCCTGGGTTCAATCAACCCTTAGTATCATCCCACTACAGGTGCTACTAGTACAGGGAGGAAGAGGAGGAGGAGAAAGAGGTAGAGGAAAAGGAGAGAGAGACAGAGAGAGAATTTTACTTAAGCATGGTAGTACAGGCCTATAATCTAGGTACTTAGAATCAGAAACTGGTAACAGGAGGATCAGGAATTCAAGGTCATTCTCAGACACACAGCAAGTATGAGGCCAATCCGGGATACATAAAGACCAATACATCTTTTAAAAAAGCTGTCTCTGAAGTTAGGTTACTTTTTTAAGAGCTCTTTATACTCGAGGTAGATTTTTTTAAAGTAATGGCTTTCTTTTACTCTTCCCCTCCCCTTTGTATGTATGAGGTGTAACTGTGAAACTGATCTTGATTCACACATATTTTGTGGCATGAGATAGTTTAAAGAATAGCCTACTGAGAGTTTTGCAAGCATTTAAAATGGGTTGTTTAAATTTTCCAAACTGGATGATATATAAATAAAAAGAAACTAAATGAGGGGATTCCAAAATTAATGAGCTGTATACACTAAAAGGACACACTACAGTACAGGAAATTATAGTACCAGCTACTTTTTGTTGAGCTGATAACACTGGGTGCTGCAAAGGTGGTGAGGAAGAGAAGTTACAGTTTTGATGCCATCACACCATAAGGACTCACACAAGAAATTACATATTTATAAAGATTAAAAACTATCATTAAGGTCTGGAGCTAGAAGAAAGCATTCATGATAAAGCAGCACAACCTCTGAGCTTGCAAACTGTTATCTTTTGGTTTTTACTTGAAATATTAATTACATCTACTGTGAGTGATGAGTTTAAGATATGACCCAGAATAATAGTGTATGCAACATAGCACACTAAAGATTTTCTATAAGAAATAAGTAATTTGATATTACTCACACTGTTGACTTGGATCCGAGTCTGTTGTCATCTTGACATAGTTTGAGGGGAAGAGGCCAGTCACCCCATTGATTTCCCCTTGCCACCAGTCAGGGTCGTCTTTGTTCATGACATTAATAAGCTGTCCCTTGGAGAAATTGAGCTCATCTTCATTATTCGCTACATAGTCATACATAGCGATCACTTGGCATACTAGCAAAAGAACAGCAAAATAATAAAATAAGTATTCCTATAACGATCAAGCCTGCCTCTACAACTTAAATTATTATTAAATCCTAAAATTAGGCTAAAATTTTCTTTTACATGCTCTCTCCCACAATCTTCTTCCCCAAGTCTGTCTCACAAAACAAAACAATCCCCCAAGCCTAAGCAACTCCAAGTAAAAACCCTGGTGAACCTCTTCACTCTAATATGACGAAGCAGCGATTTCACATTTCAAAGAGTAGCAGAACTCTGTAGAAAGACGTTCCCAGAGGCACTGAGGCTCTGACGCAGAGGGAAGGAAAGGCAAGTTTCCCAAGCCTTCTGAGGAGCTGGCTAATCTAAGACATCCTATACTGTAACAGTCATCTAAGACAAAACACAAGGTAACCCACTTTCATACCAGCATGAAAGGCAGGTGTGGTCCTCTCACTGCTTGGACCCAGTAGCTTGACGTGGCTGGCAGGAAACCATCCCTTCTGTCGTTTCTTCCCTCTGGCCTATAAAATTAGCAAAAGAAACAACTAAAAACAACTATTGAGCTACAACTTAACACTGAAAAACCTAGGCTTTCTAATAACAAGTTAATCTTGGCCATATATTGGCTTTTGCACTTGGTTCCTCAGATGGAATCTAAGTCCTTGGTATAGCGTTACTGGCAAGCCTCTTAGTTTACCAATGAGGTTTGGGCAACACTAAATCCAGCAATGCGACCTGTGGTTGGTGCTCTGTGTCACACTGTATCAGCTCACTCTGACGACAGGGGCTGGAATGGCTTTACCATCTGAACATCCAACCATAGCCATGTGATAAAGCCCCCATCAAAAACTCCAGACAGCAGGCTCCTACTGCCTCCACTGGCTCGCAGTAACTATGTGCACTGTCACAGATTCCTACCAGGAAGAAGAAATGCTGCCCACTGTTCTGCTGGAGAGGGGAACCACAAGTTCCACTCTAGGAGCCCTCTGCATCTGACCCACCAGCTAATATTCATCTGTACTGTTTCATAATAACAAACAGGGCAACAGCTTTCAAGGAGCAACAAGAAGCCTTTTAGTGAGTTACCAAATTTGAGAACAGTCTTGGGGACTTGTCATGGAACTCCTGAACTTATCATTAGCCCTTTAAGTCAACATTAAACATGGGAAGATTCACAACGCTATGCATCTGAAAGTGCTGCTGACAATGCCAGCCATGGATGTCTCTACAGAACTTCCAGGCTAAGATTTCTCTGATTATTCTACTCAAGTAACACTTACAGTCTAAGGACAGCTTCCCAGAGCTCTTTGTAAGCTCAAGTCAACTGTGAAGGGTTTGGCTCAATGAAAGCACACCCTGGAGCCTTGCCAATAATCAGGAAGTCATAAAAGCATTTCTGGAGGGTCATGTTTCCCATTTAGTTAGTTCAAGAAAATCAGAAGGTGAAAATTGAGGGGCTCAGTTAAGAATATACTGAATCTGCACACTTCTGTTCTTTAGAATTCTAAGACTACAATGCCAGAACTGAATGTATTTCTACCACATGCAAACTTATATAAAAACATAGCTTTTATTTCTTTTATCATCTTTTAACCCTAAAGTGCATTTAGGTTTGGAAGGAAATATTAGCTATGAAAGAGGTGACTTTTTCTCTATAAAAATACATGTGGCACCTATCTGTTAACATTTTCAGAAAAAACTATGCTCATGTTATGTCTGCACTGTTTCCTTGCACTGCTGCTTCCAAAGCTTGAGACCTCGGCAGTGAGGGAAGCAACAGTCCATTGGAGAGTATTTAGTCAGCACCAGCCTGTTTTTTTCTTCAGAGGGTATGGCAAGCTGGGTATTCCAGGAAGAGATGACATAATACTCTCTTTCCTTTAAGAAAAGGACCTATGGCCCAGTAAGTGGAAAATACTTAGTAGGTCAACTGTTAAAAGCAGCAGAAGACTGGAGGGAAAAACAATATATTTAAATGTTGACTGGTTGCCTCCAAATGTTATGCTTGGGGGTGGTTTTTCTTCGGTCTTTTTTATAAAGAATTAATACCTAGAAAAGAAAGTTACCTGTAGCTCTCCTTGCCACCATCCACTTGTGTTTTTCTTTAAGATTAATATTAACTGTCCTGGTGCAAGGCTGAGTTGCTCAGCACCAGAAGCAGCATATGCCGAAGTTACTTGAGCAATCTCTGAAAAAAAAAAAAAAAAAAAAAACAGAGCTGTGAATCCAAGACTACAAACAGAGCAAACACTAGTCAGATCTTAAGGCTACTGTTATACATACCAGGTTTCTTGTTTGATGTTCCAGATTTGCTAGCATTCCCAAAATTCTACAGTGAAAAAAAAAATAGTTTTTTTATATCATTTTCAGCAATCCAAACATGACAATCCAACTTTTATTAGAAATTAAAGATTTCTAACATCCAGGATTAACATTTCTTTAATCGAAGAACAAAATGACATTGAATTTTATATTAATCAAATAACCAAAGAATCCAGCATGAGAAAGAGATTTGGTCTGCACATTTTATATGCACGTAGCTCAAGTTGGCATGCACTATATAATAGAAAGTGCTCATTGAAGCTTTCTTGACATTAAACATGACTGTCTGAAGTATCTTGGTTTGGTTTCTGGGCTATGATATAATACCGTGACCAAAAACAACTCAGGGAGGAAAGAGGTTTTTTTTTTTTTCATTTTATACTTCCAGATAAGAGCCTATCACTGAGGAAAGTCAGGACAGGAATTTACAGAGCAGGAGGAACTTGGAGAGGCTACGAGGGCTGCTGCTTACTGGCTTGTTTCTCCTGGCTTTCTCAGCCTGCTTTCCTATACTAGGACCACCTGCCCCAGGGCTGGTGATCTACAATGGGCTGCCTTCCACAACAATTGTTAATCAAGAAAATGCCCAACAGACATGCCCACAGGCTGATCTGACTGGGGCAGGTTCTTAGTTGAGGCCCCTCATCTCAGATGACTAACTAGCCAGCTCACGGGCTGCCCCATTTATGAATGGGTTAGCATTAATGCCAAGTATATAAAACTTACAAACTGCAGATTTGTGAAGGCATGAAGAGTTTGTTTTTTTTTTTTTTTTTTTTTCTGTTTTCTATAAGGGACACTGACTCACCCATAGATATTGCTGAATAGGAGGCAATATTTATCTATTTATTGTTATATGTTCTCTAAAATGACTGAATTTGATTTAATAGGAAATTCATATAGTGGGTAGCAACTATGACTTCTGTTTGCCTTTAAGGGATAAACTGGAGATATAATGCAGCTCAATGGTGGAATATTTGCCTTCTATTTGTGAGGCCCAGGGTTCAATCCCCAGGACTGCAGAATAACATAAAAAATAAACTGAATTGGTTAGCTTTATTATTTTTAGGAGTTTGCATGGAAGAGAGGAGTTAAGAAGGTTTTTCTATTAGTATACACAGCTTCAGTGAAGGTCTGAAGTCAAAACTAACATTTGTGAGTGTACGGAGCAAGTGTGCTCTACGTGGGTATAGATACTCAGCTATGCAGTTTTATAATAACCTTGGTAAGTAATTATGACTGTCCGTGAGGCTCTAACAAGCAAAGCAACTCTTCAAGGTCATCTAGCCTCTCAGTGGTGGAGGCCCAACAGCCTGGTTCTACTACACCATCGGTTCACAGGTCCCTGTAGTCCTCGGGCACCTGCAGGAGTCTGTGGAATGTAAACAGCTTTCATGGAAATACTAGAAACTGTCTTTTCACTGTGTTTACAGTTACTATGGTGGGTAAAATACCAATGACTTAGCATCATCAAACCATATTAATAACTTGGCATGCAGTATACATAGCCAGCTTCACTTGACAATGTCCTTGGACAGAAATCTTTTTATTTTGTTTATTATTATTTATTTATGCCTGCCTTCCCTCCCTCCTTCCTTCCTTCCTTCCTTCCTTCCTTCCTTCCTTCCTTCCTTCCTTCCTT